>NC_042998.1:138723751-138853751 GCF_006345805.1 Octopus sinensis | reverse complement strand
TCTGTTGATGGACCATTACTATTTATTATTGATCCCTCAGGGTCAGAGTGTTTGCTGTCTTCATCGGGTTTTGGTAGTAATTCTTCATCGTCGCTGGTAGAGGTTGTGCCTAAAGGACATAATTTTTATAGGCTTATTATATTTCTTCATTTTATTTTAAAATACGGTGAGGCACTCTTCGGTAGGTATGCCATATCTGTAATATAACGACAGAAATAATAGCATGTGTATGTGTGTATGTGCGTGTATGTGTGTGCGTGTGTGTGGTGTATAATTGTAATAAGCTCCACTACTTCATATTGTTATAAGTATTACTTAATAAGTATTATTTTGCATTCATTCTATATTTATATCGGTAGAAGGTCAGTTTTCATTTTTTACCGATGCCTACCTTCAGAATAGAAACCGTAACTTAGATTTCACTCCATTTTTTTTCTCGGACGAGTCATCATTTACCTTATTTCCGACCACCGGCCGAGTATACGTATGGAGACAGCCAAAAGAAGCATTTGACCCAGACTACCTTCTTCCAACAGTTAAACATGGATGAGGATCTGTGATGATCTAGGGGGCTATATCTTGGAAATCATCCCAATGGTTCCCCTTCATGGCAGAATTAATAGTCTAGACTATTTAAGCATTTTATCTTATCAAATTCATCCTATGGTTGTGGAACTGTCTCCGGGGGGAAACACAATCTCTCAGGATGACATTGCACCAATTCACACAGCTAAATTTGCTACTGAACGGCACCAGGAACTTGTGAAGTTGAACATCTTATCTGGCCACCACAGTGCCCAGATCACAATATTACTGAAAATTTATGGTGCATTTTAGAAAAACAAATAAGAGTCGATATTCTCCACCATCATCACTACAAAAACTGAAGACTGTTTTAGCTGAAGAATGGACAAAATTTCCTTTGGAAAAAATTCCAAATTTGTACGATACCATGCCTGGTGGAATTCAAGCTGTAATTACTGCCAAATATTACTCAATATTAAAATAAATTTGTTTGAAATTTTAAGATGTTTCCATTATTTTGTTCAACCTCTGTATATATGTGTGTGTGTGTGTGTGTGTGTGTGTGTGTGTGTGCGTGTTTGTGTGTATGGGTGTTTGTTTGTGCGTGTGTGTACGTGCGCGCGCGCATGTGCGTGTGTGTGTGTTTGTATGCGTGTGTATATATGTGTGTGTGTGTGTGTGTGTGTGTGCGTGTGTGTGTGTTTTTGTGCAGTTATTCGCAGATACGTGTGCTGTGTTCATGTCCTCGGATGGGTCTATGCATGATTTTCTAGATGTACGAGTAACACAGATCTTATCCACCTCTTACATATGCTTAGTTGTCTTTGATGGGGTCATGTATGCCGACTGTATGTTGAGGTATAAACATGGATATGTGAATGAGGCTAAATTTCAACTTACCTTGCTTGGTGGAATCCAGATTGGTAGTTGAACGTATCGAGTGTTCATTGACGGTAGGTGGCGATGAGTGCCGATCTTCTTTTGAGTGTCTGCTTGTTATTGAATAAGATAGTAATTTTTCATTAATATCTGTTGAGGGATCATTAGTATTTATTGTTGATCTCTCAGGGTCAGAGGGTTTGCTGTCTTTCTCTGATTTTGGTGGTAATTCTTCATCGCCGCTGGTAAGGGATGTGGTGATTACGGAGTTGCCAAGTGTAGCTAGATAGAGATAAACATACATATACATATGTGTATGTGTATTTGAGTGTGTGTGCTTGTATTATATTGATAGCCAGAGATACAGACACACAAATAGATAGATAGATAGATAGATATAGAAATAGATAGATGATAAACGTTTGTGTATATATATATATATATATATATAATATATATATATATATATATATTTATAAAGAGAGAGAGAGAGAGAGAGAGGAGAGAGAGAGAGAGAGAGAGAGAGAGAGAGAGAGAGAGAGAGAGGAGAGAGAGAGAGACGGGAACCTATCGTCATTATCATCATTATTACGATCATATTACTCTGAAATAATTGTAAATCAATATCAGAAGAACAATATAGAAAAAATGCTAGCTTATTTTAGCAGTTTAATTGCCAGCCCCTAACATTCGGAATATATTGTTCAGCTGTGAAGTTACTGATGTAGAAAAATATAACCAACACAACATATATTACATTCATTAGATTACTCCCGTTTTAATTGAAGAATTTATGTGCGTAGTTCTTAGCACCGTGTCTCTTGTAAAATACATATCTTATAACCTCACTATGTGTGTATCAGTCAATAGTAATTGCGAGAAAGTACAGCTCAATGATATGTGCCCCGCCGAAATTGTTTCTTCTTATGCTTAGGAGAAATGGGTATTTTCAAATGAAAAGTTGTACAAATATACCGAAGTAAGATAGGAAAATGACAGCTGACCTCATAAATTGTAATGCGGAATACGTAAAAGAAAGGGAAAATGGAGTGAAATCTAAGTTACGGTTTCTATTCTGAAGGTAGGCATCGAAAAAACTGAAAACTGACCTTCTACAGATATAAATATAGAATGAAAGCAAAATAATACTTATTAAGTAATACTTATAACAATATGAAGTAGTGGAGCTTATTACAGTTATATCCCACACACATGCACACACATACACGCACATACATACATACACATTATTATTTGTGTCGTTATATTACAGATATAGCATGCCTACAGAAAAGTGCCTCACCGTATTTTAAAATAAAATGAAGAAATATAAAAATCCTATAAAAATTATGTCCTTTAGGCAGATTATTTTAATTTAATTTTGTTTGATTTGGTTTCCCAGCAATCCTCCTCAAATCGTGCAAACTTGCTCTGGCAAAACCACTACAGATTCTCTTCCAGAGTTTTCTTGCAATGGCAAGCTGCCAATCAACCTGAAGGGGGAATAAAATGTCCAATCCCTAAAAAAGGAAGCAGAGCAGATGCCATCTCTCTGACCTCACACTTCAGCAAAGTCACGAAACGAATAGTCAAAGATAAACTAAACGCATTCCTTGAAGAAAACGACTCGTTAAGTGATACCCAGCATGGTTTTCGACCAGGTAGGAGCTGCCTGACACAGCTCCTACAGTATTATGACTGGGTGTTGAAGCAGTTACTCGACAACTCAAATGTGGACGTAATATACTTTGACTTTGAAAAAGTTTAAGATAGAGTCGACATGCCACAAACTGCACGATTTTGGCATAGCTGGAAAACATGGAGAGCGGTTACATGATTTTCTGAAAGATAGAAGTTAGGCAGTGGTGGCCATTAGAGCCACCTCAAAGGAAACACAAATAGTGAGTGGTGTTCCACAAGACACTGTCTTGGGACGGCTGCTTTTCATAGTGGCCCTATCAGATATGCTCTCAGCTGCCCGGATAGCCATCCTTGCTAGCTATGCAGACGACCCGAAAGTCTCGCAGAAAATATAAAACCCTAGCGATGTTGCACACCTGCAGCAGGAGTTGGATGCAATTTACAGACGGGCTGAGGACAATAATATGCAATTTAATGCTGGCAAATTCCAAACTCTGCATTACCAAAACTGAACGAAAAACTTACAGGGTACACTGGCCCAGGGGGTATTACAATCCCAGAAAGTATATCAGTGCGTGACCTAGGTATCGACATGAGTGATAATACCTCTTTCCAAGTGCACATTACCAAGATGGCGACAAAGTGAATGGAGCTGGCTGGCTGGATCCCGAGAACCTTCAAAACCAGAGAGAAGGAAACCATAATAGTTCTTTGGAGAACATTCGTCCTCGGTTGCCTGAACTACTGCTACCGACTTTGGTCACCGTACAGTGTAAAATTAATAGCAGACCATGAAGCAATCCAGCGAAGCTTCACAAAGAAGATCGTCTCATTGCAACAGCTCAGCTACTGGGAAAGGCTGAAACAGCTACGACTCTACTCCCTGGAGCGAAGGCGGGAGAGATATGCAGTAATATACATCTGGAAGAACTTGAAAGGGTTTATGCCGAATTTTGACATTGAAAGTTACACAAATGCCATAACGGGTTGCTACTGCACAGTGCCAAAGATCCCAACAATGCTGTCGCGCTTCAGGACCAGTTACTGCAACAGCCTGGGTTTCAAGAGCCCACAGCTTTTTAATATTCTCCAAAAGAGCATGTGGGACCTACACAAAGTGGATGTAGGTGTTTTCAAAACAAAATTGGATCTCTTCCTGTCGAGAGTCCTAGATGAACCTACCTCGCGGCAGGAGACACAAATGAGGGCAGCGACATCAAACTGCCTTGTTCACCACATGTCATATATCAGAAGAGGCTCTCAATAATGAGTGTAGCAAAACGGCGGTGCCCCAGTATTCCCGTAGCTATGAAGTGAAAACGATAAAAAAGTGGTGTTAATCCGATAAAGTTTACACCCTTAAACCCTTCATTTACTTATTGTTAATTTGAAAGTGGCATATAAAAATTATTACGCTTAGACCCTTCATTTATTTTTAAAAGAGGCAGTAGCTTCCTTCAGAGGGCCGCTAGGGACTCGGGACCACTTCAATTGTCTCCGTCGTCAAATTTTACAGAAGAATAAGATTTTAGTTTTTATATCCACGCAGTAGTTTTTATTTCTATAGGCAGACAGACATGCACACACACACACACACACACACACACACACACACACACACACACACGTTTTAAATATATAGATAATAGTTTGGGTATGAAATACAAAATATGTATATAAGCATATATGGAAAATGAGAGAAAGCAAAAGATGGAGACTTTCAGACGATGAAAATTTAAGTATAAATATATAGATTTTTATATTAACAGATCTAACTTACACAGAGTACAAACGACGGAGAAAATTAAAGGGGTGGAGGAAAGGTATTATAAGTCCAACAGATGTTTCTGGGGTTTCGGAGATCCATGATAGTTTTTCGTAAGCCTAATACTTATTCTATCTGTCTCTTTTGCTGAACCGGTAAGTTACGCGAGCGTAAACACACCAACATCGGTTGTCAAGCGATGATGGTGGCGGGACAAATAGACATACAAACATTATATATAAATATATTCTTTTATTCTTTTACTTGTTTCAGTCATTTTACTGTGGCCATGCTAGAGCACCACCTTTTAGTCGAGCAAATCGACCCCAGGACTTATTCTTTATTAGCCTGGTACTTATTCTATCGGTCTTTTGCCGAACTGCTAAGTTACGGGGACACAAACACACCAGCATCGGTTGTCAAGCGATGTTGGGGGACAAACACACACACACACACACACACATATATATATATATATAATATATATATATATATATACATATATATATATATATATTATATATATATATACATACATATATACGTCTGCGTTTTTTAGTTTCCGTCTACCGAATCCACTCACAAGGCTTTGGCTGGCCGAGGCTATAGTAGAATAGACTGAACCCAGAACCATGTGGCTGGTAAGCAAGCTACTTACCACACAGCCACTCCTGCGCCTATTACATATATATATAATTGTTGTATTTAGGAATGGTCATTTTGCCTGTTTAAAAACACACGCACTATATATTTGGTGTTACTTTGCTTCAGCGTTATTTATTTTTTACATTAACCTTAATCTTATTTCGGTCAGAGTTCTTTTGTCACACTCCTGTGACCGCATCAGTGGTCCTTTGCTTTCTTTTTACTTGTTTGTGTGTCTCTCCTTACTAACGGTCAGCCATTTTGTATTTTGCATTTCTATTGTAGATGTCTTCATTTGCGTATGCGTGTACCTCTATGTCCGTCTATGTTTAGTTAGTTAGGGGGGGGGAAGCGCCTGTAATATTCGTATCTCCTGTTTATATACGTTCGTGTAATTTGGTTTTGTTTTTGTTTTTGTTTATTTTTATTTTGTTCATGTGTTTACACCTACTTATTATTATTATTATTATTATTATTATTATTATTATTATTATTATCATCATCATCATCATCATCATCATCATCATGTATGTATGTATGTATGTATGTATGTATGTATGTATAATAATAGTAATAATAATAATAATAATAATTTTTAAAATATTTTTAAAAAGTAACCACAAACTGGTTACAATATAAACAAAACTGAAAACATAATAAATTAAAATACACAGATAAATAAACAAATGGAAGTAAATAACAAAATACATTTTTTATTTAAAAAAATTTTTTTTAATATTTAAAAAAATATTATTATTATTATTATTATTATCATTATTATTATTATTATTATTATTATTATTATTATTATTATTATTATTATCATTATTATTATTATTATTATTATACATACATACATACATAATAATAATGAATTTTTCCCTGTAAGTTAGGATTAATATTGTAAGTTAGGATTAATATTCCCTCAAATAATTATTATATATATAGATCAAAGGGATGTGTTATAATGCTATTCCATTCATACTGAATGCATATGTCATGTCTACCAGACAGTGGCTTTCATGGCTTCTCATCTTAACTGATTGGAAGTGTTATAATGTACATTGTTTTGTCTTGGTATTAAAGATGGGCACTGGCTCTCATGGCTTCTGATCTTAAATGATTGGAAGTGTTATCGTGTACACGTTTTCTTTTGGTATAAAAGATGAACTACAGCAAATATTCTGCTCAATACCACAGATTTGCTTGTCAGTTGTTTAACCATAACCAGTTGAGCATGTCCCTTAGTGGCTGACGATATGTGCATCTCTGATCATGAGCAGAAGTAGTGGGGGAGCATCATAGCCGTGTGTTGAAAGAAATTCTTGGGGGTTTGGATAATTCACATTTGGAAACAGGTGTGGTTCGTTCAACATCCTTAAACAATCTTTATTCAAGGAACTTTTGAGCGGGATGGGCTACCCGGCCAGAAGAAAATTCTAACTGGGCCCCACCTGCAAGGTCATGCGCTGTTTATCTTGATATGAGATCACCATGTCGTGCACATATGGTTGTGATGCAGACGGGTAGTCATGATGGGTATACTGGGCTTCGTATATTTTACTCCAGTGTCATTTTGTTGGCATGCACAGCTCTCTCACTCAATAATAATAATAATAATAATAATAATAATAATAATAATAATAATAATAATAATAATAATAATAATAATAATAATAATGATAAAACAGTGGACCACCTAATCTCTGGATGTAAAGTCTTAGCACCAGTGGAGTATAAATTAAGACATGACAGAGTTGGCCAATATCTACACTGGCTAATAAGTCGGCATTACAATATCAAAACTGCCGACAAGTGGTATAATCACCACCCAGAGGCTGTAACTGAAGGAGAAAATGTAACCATTCTGTGGGACTTTCCAGTACATACAGACCGAACCATCAAGGCCAATAAACCAGATATTGTTGTGAAAGACCAAAACAATAAAGTTTGCTTATTGATCGACATGAGCATCCCCTGTGATCATAATATCTCATCGAAAGAGTTTGACAAGCTCAGAAAATATAAAGACCTACTCATTGAAATTGAGAAAATGTGGCATCTCAAGGCGGTTACAATACCAGTGATCGTAGGAGCACTAGGAATGATCAAGAAGGGAACCGAAAATTATATGAGAATGATCCCTGGCTTACCATCCCTGCAAGAAGTGCAAAAGATTGTCTTAACTGGTACATCACACGTATTGAGAAGAGCATTGTCGATGTGAGAACTGTTGCTGCTCATGTATTTTAATTTAACTTAAAAAAAAAAAATGAACGAACTATTGAGTTTGGTTTAATGGCCTATCAATGTATACTATGAGTTTCTTTGCCCTAGGAGTCGGGAAGACACTCGGCAAGAAATGGAAGCAAATTTGAAAGAAGAAAAAAAATGATAATAATAATAATAATAATGGTGATGATGATGATGATGATAATAATAATGAAAATACTTGACAACATAAGGTTGCAAATAATGTCGATATTGTTCTCCTGCAGCCTTGCCTTTATTCTGTCGTAGATTGCCTTTTGCCCATCTGTCATGTCACCATTAGTTTTATTGTATTTTTCCAAACCATCTATATGTCTCTCGTCGAGTAAGCTATCACTGTTCGTTTCCTGTGGTTTATTAGAGATTTCACCTCTGTTTTCTGCTATGAGATTACTTTTATCAGTAAGGACTGTATTTTCATCGTTTCATCTGCTACTGTTTTCCAATAATTGTCTTTTGATAGCTTCGAGCTCTACTTCTGTGAACCAACGATGTTTTCTTATTGCTCTAGCTTGATCACATAATCTCTGTTCCATGAGTTGTAACAATCGTCCTTTCTCTCCATTGATCGGTATCCCTTAAGATGAACACCATTTTCATCAACGGGGTTGCTCAGGTAGTAACACGCCATGACCACAGTATTGACTTGTTTGTTTCATCTACGCCGTGTGTGCTGGTCCCTCGCTGGATAACGATAGACTGGGGTCAGACCAGTATCTCTGAGCCTGTCGTGTGCAACATTGTCACCATCAAGGGCTTCAGTTTCATTACCACCGTTATTCACAATATTTTGCTTTTTCATTGTCATTCATATGAGGTAGCGATTATCAGGTTACGCAATTACCAGTGTTTTATTACTAGATGTATCAACAATCAGAGCAAAGGGAAATTCTAACCACTTCCTTTCATTATTATTATTATTATTATTATTATTATTATTATTATTATTATTATTATTATTATTATTATTATTATTATTATATTATCATCACTGATATTATTATTTTCATTTTTTTACTATTTGTCATTGTTAAAACTTCCTCTGATCCGACATGAGTTTTGGCTAAATTATTGTCATTTATCAATATTATTATTATCATTGTTATTACCGTTATTATTATTATTTCCAATTATTATTAAAAGGTAATATTAAATGTTTAATTTTAACTTCTGTCTTGTATTTGAGATAATTATAATTAGGAGCAAAAGAAACAGCTTGGTGAACAGATTAAATTGCACAGGTCTGTAAATAGATTCAGCAGATGGTGAAGAGATCAGCAATGGGCATTACTGTGCGATAAGGAGACAAAAGAGGCCTCACATAGCATAGATTGTTCACAATTTAAATTGGTCGGTTACACAAATCACAAATTTGTGATATGCTCAATCGATTTAGACAGCAGCCGTAGACAGGACCCGCTTACTGGAAGTTGAATGCGTCCTTACCGGCTCGCAAACACTATAAGGACCGGGATAGAGAGCTAGTTAAGAGGCAGTTGACGAGAGCTATCGTCAACAACCGGAAGCAGATCGCTCTGAAGAGAGCAATTAGAGTAGAATCGATAGCGTTTAGCAAAGAGTTAGCAATAGAAAATATAGATTAGAGGAAGAACTAGTTAGCAAACTAGAAGAGGCTATTAGTAAAGGCATCGCAACCAACGTGTTAGCGGCGAGAATGGCCCTTGACCATTTCTTTCAGGCGAAACACGAAGGGTGCATTGTCAAAGCTAAGGCCCGTGCGCTAAAACACGAAAGGTAGAGACGTGACGTGGAAGCAAAACCACAATCAAGTCTTTGATGGATCAAGATGGACGCGTGCTACTCGTTTCTGAGCAGATATGTGCGACTTTCCAGCAGCATTTTGTGCAGATATTTGGGGAGGGTGATGAGACGACGACGGTAGCAGACTACTTCGTACCCAGACGGCCTACCACTGCTTTCAGTAACGGACACAAGATTCTGCGAAAAGCCGATTACAGCCCACTAAAATACGGGAGATGACGAGCAATTGCACAATTCGCAAATCGCCCTGTTTGGACGATCTGCCCTACGAATTCTATGTTTTCATTCCAAATTTGTTTGGCAGCCTCTTGGCAGATGTCAACAGTAACTGGCAACAGAACGGGAGAATTCCTAATGCCGTTAGCCGAAGGGTGGTAACACTGCTGAGAAAGGATGCCGACAATGGAGACGTGCTGGGGGAACTTTTGGCCTTTGACTCTGCTAAACACAGAATTTAAATTTTTGGCCAAGGTGTTAGCGTAAAGGTTGGCGCCTTTCGGTAGTCTGGTCAGAGAGGCACAAAACATTCGCAATCCCAAGCAAATCTATCCACGATAACCTCCATCTTATGCGATATATCGTAGAGGAGGCTGGAACTAAAGCTGGCTTTGGTGAGGCCCTAATCAATTTAGATCAGCCGAAAGCTTTCGATAGGGTAGACTATCACTACTTGGAAGCCGTCCTTAAAGCAGCCTGTTTCGGACCCATTTTCAGAGGCTAGATTGCTGCAATGTACAGCGGCACCTGTTCGGTGGTCAAAGTAAGCGACCACCTATCGGGACCATTTAGTATCGCGCGTTCGGTCCGTCAGAGCTGCCCGCTGTCACTTCTTCTGTATATGCTGATTCTCGAGCCACTTCTGCGGAAGTTGGGACAGTTAAGAGGCATCCCTTTCGAAATTAGACTCGAGAGGGCAGTGTCTGCTTACACGGATGACGTCACCGTAATGGTGCCAGACGCCTCCTAAGTGGAAACGGTCGGCTCCATTGCAAAGGAATATGAGTCAGTTGCAGGGGCTAAAATCAACGCCGACAAGTCGGTGGGATTGCAACTGGGCACCTGGAGAGGCAGATGATGCCGTCAGACGGCATCGTCGGACGCTGGACTGATTGACCAGTTAAACTGCTCGGAGCTTGGTTTGGTCCCGACCTGCAGGTGGATAAGAATTGGGAAGAGGTGACGAACAAGGTGGCCTGTCTTACCCAGAAATAGAGGAGAGGAAGTTGTCTCTGAAAGGTCGGGCAGAGGTGGCGAATGCCTACATCGCCTCTCTCATTATTTATCGTCTGACCGTCGTGCCTTGACCAAGTTACTGCTTGATTAGATTGGAACGTATCCTACTTATTTTTTGTGGAAGGGACGTGTTCCAATGCTCAGGTGGTCGGTCTGTTACCAGCCCCCTCTGCTTGGCGGGTTAGACATGCCATGGCGTTTGATGCGCAGACACGCATTCAGATTGCGCCACCTGCAACGATTTCTAGAAGATGAATGTGTGTGGGCTCCGTTTGTGGGACACTCATTTCCGCAGCTCGTCTCCTTGACGGAGCTGCAGTCCTGGGAAAAGAACAGGCAGAGACTTAGAATATTGTCAGGCGCTCACTGTCCTCTACAAGTTGGGCAATAAAATCGGTGGATATTCCAATTTAGCTATATACAGAGGATTAGTAACGGGGAAGTGCGACGACGAACTCGGTGAGACCCTAGGCGACAACGTGCTCGGGGAGACCCTAGGCGTCGACGAAGACGAACTGGCAAGTCTATCCCGAAGGACCGTCCGGTCGAGGACTACTATGGATAATTTCCAGATGTCTTTGGCCTGGCAGTGCTACTGAGGGTTGCTACTGGTTCGAGATAAACTCTACAGGCACGGATGTGCTGTCAAACGTTCTGTATGCATTCGGTCAGTGTCTGGACATTGCTGACTTGTGGAGTTATGTCGAACAGCTGCTGTCTGGTGTGGGACAGATCATTCTCTCAGTTGAGTCCATATTGATGATTGCCCCGCCGCCCTCCTTCAGTCGGGCAGGCAACGCAATTTTCTTTTGTCTGGTGGCTGTAGCAAAAGAGGTTGTCTGGTGGACGAGGCTGAAAGTAATGAGGACAGAAACATTTCTCTTTGATAAAGCCCTCATCGACTTTTTCAAGTTTCACTTGGAAAGGAAAGTGAGGGTAGAGAATGGGGTACTGTCCTCGAGTATATTTATGAAAAGGTGGGTGAAAGCTGCGAAAATTTCAAGAGTGAATTGTACCACTCTCAGTGTAGACCTGTGAGTCAGAAGAGAGGAGTTGGATATGGCTCTTGTCCTTGGAATTCAGAGTGATCTTGAATGGTGGAGTTCCTTAGTTATCTCTAGAGGACCTCCTGAATCAGAGGGACCCCATCACTATCACTTTTTTCATTCTAGTATCGTATACTATGCATACTTCCCTTCTGTTGTATACCGCGTATACTTTTTATTATTATTATTATTATTATTATTATTATTATGAAGGTAGCGAGCTGACAGAATCGTTAACCCACAAGACGAAATGCTTAGTAATATTTCACTCGTCACTATGTTCTGAATTCATATTCTGCCAAGGTCGACTTTACATATCATCCTTTCGGGGTCAATAAAATAAATACCACTTGAACAGTGGGGTCGATGCAATCGACTCATGTCTTCCCCAAATTTGCTGACCTTATGGCAAAATCTGAAACCGTTATTATTAATATTATTAAGGCAGCGAGCTGGCAGAATCGTTTGCTCCCCGAATGAAATGTTTAGCGGCATTTTGCCTATCTTCACGTTCTAGGTTCAAATTCAGCCGAGGTCGACTTTGCATTTTATCCTCTCGGGGTCGATAAATTAAGTACTTGTGGAGTACTTGGTTCGATGTAATCGACTACACCCTCCCCCAAATTTCAGGCCTTGTGCCTATAGTAGAAAGGATTATTATATTATTATTATGAAGGCGGCGAGCTGGCAGAATCGTTAGCACGCTGGATCAAATGCTTAGCAGTATGTCGCCCGTTTCTGCGTTCTGAGTTCAAATTCCGTTGAGGTTGATTTTACCTCTCCTCCTTTCGGGATTATTATTGTCATTATCATTATCATTCATTTGTAACAAAAAAAAATACTGATTTCTAATATTAGCACGAAGTCACGAATCAATGACAAATACTTAATTTTCCGACTTTGAAATAATGAGAAGCAAACTTATCCATTGTAGATTTGAACTCAACTCTTTTACGTTTCCGCGATCATAATGCCATATGATCCTTGCCTGTACCAGGCAAAGGGTTGTGTCTGAACAATGTACTTCATTTAAAGCTGTTCCAGTTTACTCAGCTGAAAATGAGTAACAGCTTAGTACTGGTGCAGCTCTCTTTCTCGCCCCAGCTGGGTAAAAAAAAAGGGTGGAAATGTTGAGAGGATGTTTATGCGTGCTCTTGGTTCCATGAGCACAGAAAACAAACTAATGAAAGGGTGAGGGTAATGGTTAACTATTTTTATGTCATCTGTTTCTACAGACATCATGGAACAAATCAAAACTAAACAAAGAAAAACTGTGATAAAAAATATTTAACTAAAATAATTACTAAATATTAATAACATTGTGTTAATTAATGGTGCAAGAGTTTATCAATAAATAAATTTGAAACCGAGTCGAAACGAATTAAATATAATCATTAACAACAGTTTTTCTTACCTTCAATTCCTATACATAAGATTACCAGTCCAAATACTGTATATTGTTTCATCTCTGTTTCTGCATTTGCTCATAAGAGTGAATATGTGAAAAGTGTATATCTGTGGGGTTTTTTTCTACGTTTTGGAGACTTGGCAAGATAAATTTATTTTAGTGTAAAGTATACTCTGTTCTGCTTTCGACGAAACGGAATACAAGACTCAGACTGAAATAGCTGGATACCGGTTTTATTTGTTGCTTTATACCTTTAATAATAATACATCCTCTTCTCACCCAATCTTAATACACATACAAACATACATACATATATGAATATATATATGTATGTATGTATGTATGTATGTATGTATGTATGTATGTATGTATGTATGTATGTATGTACGCATGTATTGTACACACACATAAGCACGCACATATAATAATAATAATAATAATAATAATAATGAAATTATTGTATACAGTGCTCATATATATACATATATATATATACTTTCATACAATCGTCATTGTACTGTTTAATAATAAATCAATTCTTTTACTATAACAACGTCAGAGCTGTGTTCTTTTAAATATATATATATGTGTGTATGTATGTATGTATGTATGTATGTATGTATTACTTTTTTTCACGCATTTGTATATATTTTTGCAGTTGCGGTAACTTCAAGGTCCTGTTTGTTGTTTCCGCTATCATTCAGGGAACAAATGAGTTTAATATAAGCAAGTTCTAACAGGTTATTAAAATGATCTTGCATGCCGCCTCTCTGTGATAATATGGATTATAAATTGTATTGTCAGATATCAGAACAGCTAAAATTTAAATGGTTATTGGCACCTTGAACTGAAATGCTAATACAGACAAAGAGAAATTACCTAGAGTTTATTTCAATGTTTGATAGGCTCCTTAAAAATGTTTCCTATTAATTACTTTTATTTCGGAGTTGTACCTATCTATTTGTCAAGCAAATAACTTAATCTGCAAATGTGTTGAAACTGAAGCAGTTACATCAAGGAAGAATAATTTAATAAGATACAAAGTTCTTGGATTCCCTTTGAATTTATTTCATGAAGTGTCAAAATCTTCGTCACCCAAATGCGACCAAGTCTCAAGCACAGCTCCAGTGCTACTCTAATTTTTGTTGGTTGCTTTCATTCATTACATGTTATTTACGAAAAAGTATCTATTGTTTGCATCAATACATTTTGTTTTTTACATAGACTTCATATTCTTACTGTGTTCTATTCAATATTTTGCTTGATAATATAATATAAACTAAGGTGTCGAAGAAAAATCATCCTGAGGGTGGAGACTACAGTCAAGCTGGCTGCTGACAGAATTTTGAAGAACAAGTAAATTGAGGTCGAACTCGTGTCGCAAACTCAACTCAGCAGAATTTTGCCACCATGTTACCTCAAGGCATTTCTTGGTAGATGTGACATTGCCTGTGAACTTAGTAGGTCATTCTCAGATTCGTAGATGGACGCGATTATTGTTCAGTCTAAACTTCAGTAGATTCGAAGGAAAAATGCGAACGGTGAGAGAATTTGTAGAAGTTACCATTCTGGTCAGGAATGATTGAACAAAGTGTTTAGTGTATGGTCCAGAGAATGGGTGTGGGTGAGGCGTAGTAAGAATGGTAAAGGGGAAAAAGTCATAAATTAGGTGGGTCTAGAGAGAGGTGTAGATTATTCACTAATTCAGAAGGTCAAAGCCTTTTTTAATGGAAGTAGATATGACATAGAGAATATATTGAATGAGAATCATTCGTGTCGAATGTTTTTGAGTGTCGGCCAATCAGTATTTGTCAATCGAATGTATTTCCTTCCGACGCAGTCAAAGTGCTAGTGTAGTAGTGGCGGTACCATCCCATGTTTAGGAGACATTCCTTAACGTAGATATATGCAGGAAGTTGGCAAATGACCATAGCTGACATGTCTATTGGCATTGAAGAGTGATGGAATTATTTTTGCAACATTGGATATATATGAAAAATCATCAGAGATTTCGAATCTATTGTCTGTAGCAACTTGGGATTTTTATTGTATGATCCGAAATATATAGTACTATCTGACGTGCCCGATAATTCCCAGAAAAGCGGGGCTTATACTTTGGTTCCGTTCTCATAATTGTTTCGCTAATCCAATAACAACAGTACAAAGTATGTAGCCCTTAAAACGAGTTTTTTTTATAAGGATCTTGTTTTTAGCAATTCCCAATAAGTTATGAATGCCCAAATCGTGAAGTCAGTTACGTAATAACATGAAATTAGTTACTCGATAGTAAGAATTCAAATAAAGTAGCCTCGAAAAAGGCTTTAATGTTTTCCCAAAGTATATAGAACTTAGGAGGAAATACCAATAAGGTATATATACCAAAATCGTGAAGCATTGTACGTAATAACAGGCTAATCGGATATGAGATAATAACAATTCAAAGTAAATGACTCTGAAAAGGGCTTTTGTGCGTTCCCAGGGAATATAACCCTTAGGGGAAGTAGTATTGAAATAGATTCACAATGAATGTAGAAACACACTGGCATTTAGTTTTACAGTAGACATACAAATAAATTTGCATATAGATTTGAAATTAAAATAGCATGTAGATTATCAATTCATTTACAACACTTACAGTTAAATAATAAATACCTGATGATTTGATGAATTTTACTAAGTTTGCAGAGCTTCTTGATAAACAACATTTTTTTATCTAACCTTGTGGGGCATAAATAAACAAATGGTTAGGATTGCTGACTCTGGAGCATCCCACATAAAGTTGGCTATGGGAGAAAACTGGTTCCGCAAGGTTCAGATCTACCACATCCAATGCTGTCCCTGGGCCTTGTTAATGCTCATTGCAAATCTCAGTTTCAACGGGAATTGCAGGCGCTTGTACTGGAAAGGCATATCCGAGGGAATAAGTGGGATTCTAAGAATGAATACAGGCTCACCGTTTGCTTTACCAGAAGTTTGATGTTTAAATCATCAACTGTCACATTCTTTGGAGCTGAAATGGCACGGGTGGTTTTCAGCCAGTTGTCGTCTGTAACCTGATTCCTCAGGTTAGGAAGCATTTTATTCATTAGACCCTTTAAATCAGATACCATGCCCAAAAGGCAAGCTTAGCCGGCCATCCTTCTCGCCAACCGAAGTGCCATTACCGACGTCCAACAGTTGCACTGAAAAGAGTCTGCTTGCATCATCACCACTGAGCTGCAGTCTCATGCTGGTTGTGAGTCTCAGTTTTTGCACACTACTCCATAGGTACCTCATCAGCTCTTGTCTCATTTGGAGCCATGGGAAGGGTTTGTCTAAAGTCTCCTGAAAGCAAGACTCTGACATCTCCCATGAGCCTGGTGTTGTGTCTCAGATCCTGAAGGGCCATGTCAAGAGCTTCAAAGGAAACTTTATGGCTCATTATTACCTCATCCCAGATGATCAACTTGTATTCACCCAGAAGTTTGTCTTTTATAGAACCACGACTGATGTTGCCGTTTACCTTCTCTTTTTTGGACAGGTTCAAAGGGAGTTTGAAACAGGAATGAGTTGTGTGGCCACTACTTAGCAGAGTTGCAGCAATTTCACGTGACGCCACTGTTATGGTAATGTGTTTCATTTGGCGCAGTTTAGCCAGAATAAGGTTGATGACAAATGTCTTGCCAATTTCACCTGGAGCATCCAGAAAGAAAATACCTCTTCTTTCACTTTCAATGCTTGAAATGGTGGTCTTATAAACACCCAGTCTGTCCTCTATCAGTTTGTGTTCATTATTAGCTATATACGCCGTCATTTCCTCGATATCATAGTAGATTTCTCGCAGGTACTCAAATACGAGATTGTATTGTTTGCTGCCTGCTCTGGTTGTGGCAGACCAAATGTGGCAATGCCTTGACCTCCCATAGCTTGCACTCGGTTGTCCAGATCAAGTAATTCCTCGTTGTAAATGGCGTAACTGAACGTGGAAATTTCCGCTGAGGCTTGCCTTTGAATCCTTTGTAGGATGTCCTCAGCCATGCTGGTTTTGTGAGTCGTCCAAAGCGTGAGTGGTTCACCCAAGCCACATGTCATCAACATGATAGAAAATAGCTGGCGAAGTTGAAGTTGAATTGGTGCTCTACCTCATCCAGTGTCTGGTTCCATTGAGCATCGTTCTCCAGTAGTCCATGTCTGGCGCAGGCTTCTCTGTAGGTCGTGCATACTTCCCCATTGTGTCTTCGAAGGTCTGACAGTGTGCAGCAGTAGTCGCAGAAAGAAGCACTCCTGCTGATTAGGGTACACAGTGTACACCCACCCGATGGCCCCACTTCTGAAGATAGCACGTTCTTCCTAGCCCTCAACGCACGCTCCTTACTTGCGTCTGTTCCATCTATTGTGTGTTCAGTATAGTACACGGGAACTCAATATAGAACAGCGTTTGGGCATGCAGATCATATTGGCATAATTTGAAGAAAGCTGTCAAAGTGGTTTCTGATGGATACAGAACAATGTTTCGAGCATTGTCTTCTTTGAAATATACACGCTGGACATTTTCAAGATGTACATACAGATTCATCACTGTAGGATGCCTCTCGTGAATTTCGAAGCCTTCGTTAGCGGAAGGTCGTGGTTGTGTATGACTATTTATATTATGCTAGAAGTGAGTGTAATATATTTAAAGTTGTCAGGGTCTGAAATACTGATCTTCATAAGAAAGACGGGTTACTTTTCTTTGGATAGATTCCTATCGAGAGAAAAGGAAGGCTTTGGTGATATCAGCAGCCAATTCTGAAGTGCAATGTTTAAGTTACTAGAAAAATTTCTAGTAGACATCTTAAAGCATTGAACTCTATCACTGTAAATAGAGTCATTGATGACAAAGTGTTTTGATCATGGATAAAACAAAACCGCTACAAAAAAAATGCGAAGCCTTCAACTTTGTGTTTCAGTACACTTACAATTTGATCTCTTAACGATGGTTTTGATTCCATCAAATAATAAGCTAACATTCGTTAAATAAACATAAATTCTTGGTGGTCAAACTGGTGTGTAGTAAGTACATTGTAGAAGCCAATGTTTACTGAAGCACAAAATAGATAAATCGAGGTGTGTTTTAGAACGTGAATAAAAAGTCAACGTGTATTTGATGCATAAACAAATTGATGTTAAGAAGTCAAGCCAAGCATCAACAGTCAACTTCCTGTTGTGTACTATTATCATCAGTATACACCAAGTGACTTTTGAGATTGCTAATAAAATGATAGATCAATAGCAGATATATCAGTTTCTCGATGACAACATACAACTTATCCAATAATGTAATTATATTCCTAGCAAAAAAACGTCCTAGAAAAAAAATGTTGCATGATTTTTGTATGTGGGAAGGGTAGATTTCTTTTTTGAGCAGTAGTATTTTGTCCATAGATTTTGCAAAGGATGTACAGGTCGTGAAACAAGTTGAATAGCATTAAGCTATTCATTCAAATTAACATTGATAAAAGTTAACGGACGGTAATGTATATTATTCAATTTATAATCTACGACGAAACATGCAAGGAAACTAACGCAATACACGCACATCATGGTTGGTTAAGGATTCTGGTTCATTACTAGCTTATGCTGTACGGCAAACAAGTAGTTCAATTTGTTTATAAATCTTTTATCGTTTACTAATTTCAATCATTGGACTGCAGCCATATTGGGACACTGCTATGAAGGATTTTTGTTGAATAAATTGACCCTAATACTTACGTTTTATTTTTTAAAAGTCTGGTACTTATTCTATCGGACGCTTTCTCGATTGATAATTGCTGGTGTCAATGTCCAGACAACAAATAAAGGACTTTAGTTGATATTGCTTACTACCAGTTTCCTATGTCTATATACACTTTTAGGGTAAAGACTTGTATGGTCATGCCGCAGCTATACTCCGTCTCCGTATGCAGGAGTCAATGTTTCATCAGACGGTGAAGAAGTTTTGTTCATGTTTCGGCCCTTTTCACTGTGATATCAGTGCTGCCCGGGACCACCTACCGATGAAGGTGACAGAACTCTTACACACCGCACAAGCTTTGTTGCGTCAGTTGCTGTGCATATGGGCCAAGTGTTTCTATCATCCTAAATGCTTGTCCTTGCCACACCACTCCTACTCTCTTTTGAACCAGATATAATGGTTTACTTTTTCAGCGATTTACAATTTTCTGGCAACATCTTTTCTCACCTTCGCAGTTAGTTCAAGACACCTGAGCATGTAAGTCTCGAGGAGATATTTAATGAGTGTTTTGTTAGTTTACTCGGGTCGACAAGCAGCTGTCGAAAGGTTTGTGGTTTGAATTTATTCTCACCACTGTTAATGTGAATTTATGGTTATGAAAGTTAATTTTAAATGCCCCAGTCTCCTCTGCCAAAGGATATCATAGGATAAAAGGTATCACAACTGCGAACAACTTAATCGTTGTATAATTTTACAAGTATTTTGTTAGCAAGTTATTCTTAGCTGAGCACTAGTTATGTATATGAGAGGTGGATGGCCTTCGTTTGATTTGAGTGCTGAAGATAAACTACAAGATAAGTAGTTTAGACATACCTTTATGAACCAATTGGTTATGAACTCATCATTCGTCATTGGTATTTTAAGGCTTGCTAAAAGAATTTAAGTATAAAGTTAACTTTAAGTTACATCCAATTTTTAGAGGTTTAACGCGCCTTGCAAAATAAAAAGACTACAGATAATTTGCACTCATCTACACTGGTAAATACAAAAACGCGCGAACTCATACACAAGTATTGTAATACTATGTGTCTCTACAGCGGCGAGCTGGCAGAACCGTTAGCGCGCCGGACGAAATGATTAGCAGTATTTCATCCGTTTTTACGTTCTGAGTTCAAATTCGTCCGAGATCAACTTTGCTTTTCATCCTTTCGAAATCGATAAATTAAGTACCAGTTGCGTACTGCGGTTAATTTGTTTTGCGAGAATTTGGTTAGTAATTGTTATTATTATTTATTGATATTGTTGCCATTTATTGTTAAATTTTGAACTTTTCTTATTGTTCTACGTTCTGTTTTAACAGACGTAGTGGACTGTTGTTCCCCTCCTTACGGAGGGGAAAATGATTTTTGAAATAATTTTTAAAATAAATTTTGGAAAAAATATTTTGGAAAATATTTATTTTTGTGAAAAGGATTTCGGAGGATAAGTCTTCTAACCTGACCAAGCTAACCAAAGAGCAACTGTAAAACAAGACAAATGAACGAAAATGTGAACGAAAGTCACATAAATGCAGTAAACGGAAAAAGGAACCAAAAAGAAAAATAAATGCTGAAAACTATAAAATGAATAACGGAAAGTAAACCCAACTGAAGACAACCAAAAGAAAATTTATTTTGCCACCGCAGTCGGTGTGAGCAAAGATAAATTGAACATAGAGCTAGATTCACTGCGGCAACACGGATATATATATATATATATATATATAATATATATATTACGAGCAGTATAGCCCGGCGTTGCCCGGGTTTAAGTTAGGATTATTAAGCTAATCAACCGCTTTGTTTCAAACTAAACAAAGTAACATCGACGTCAAATTTGAGCGAAATCCGTTGAAATTGGTAAACTTTTGGCTGATAACGGGTTGCAGAGAATTTGATTGGGAAATCCCATAAGGAGTCGGTTTATCGATTTTTCCACTCATCGATTGTTTTGTTTTTTTTTTTTAGAACTTAAAGCATTCAAAGATCCCACGAGTCCTAAGTAACGCCGGCATCTAGTTTGAACAAAATACATCAAAATTGGTAAAATTTATGGTTGGGTGTAGTCAATTCTAGTGGGAAATCCTATAAGGAATCGGTTTATCGATTTTTCATCCTGATTGAATGGAAAACCTCATAAGGAATCAGTTTATTGCAGATATGCATTGGAGAAGGTTGCCTCGGAGATCTGCATTGTAGAAGGTTGCATCGAAGGTTTGCACGCTATTATATATATATATTATATAGAGGGCATTATTACACATAAATGCCGCACGCTAGGAGGGACTCTTAAAGTCAAAACTACCAAAATAAACATATCGTACCGAATGCAAGTCTCGAAGCAAATAATTTAGAAACAGAATTTAGCTGCAGATCACCAGTGATTTCGTAATCAACGCAGCAACTGCGTCCCTTACTCATCAGTACAGCGAATTCAAGATATATAATGAATGAACAAAATCAACATACCAGACGAACAATCATCGTATCCACCGTAGAATATAGAACTGTTCACCCCTCATACATCTATGTAAATGGCGGGATTTTTTTTCTCTTATGAGGTCTTTGACGCTAACTACTTGATAATTTCTTATGAAGATTTTATCCTATTTTTAAATTATATATACATATATATATATACACACACAATATGTCACATTCTCTACTATATATATGTGTGTATATATATATATATATATATATATATATATATATATATATATATATACACACAATATGTCACATTCTCTACTATATATATATATGCTGTCGCCTACTCTCTCTCCTTCTCTCCCTCACACACACACTTTCACTCCGCTACGGCAAGGAGGGGACTTAACTCATTTTAGCAAACTTCAAAATTGGTAAAAGTTATAGTTGAAAATCGATTTTTACCGCTCTCCGCGGATGCCTCGGGAAAAATAAGTCGACAAAACCCAACTAGGATCGTGACGAATGTCCTCCTAAAATAGGAGCGACATGCGTGCTAATTTGTAGACGTGCATAAATTACATTCACGTACACACACACACACACACAAAAAAAAAAAAACACACACGCATCCTGCTATTTATAGATATACAGATTAAGGTGGCCTATTCGCAACTTACAACCAAAAGGCACAAGTATAAACATCACTAAGGTGACTAAGCATTGCTAGAAATAAGAGTCAAAACAACTCGTAGCCATGGGGAAGTATTTATCCGACAAGGGAGACAAGCTCCCTGTTTTGCCATTTATGGAATCAGCCTCTGATTCCTACGGTATTTTCTACAAACTGACAAGGCGAGTTAGCTATAACTCTCGGCAACCGGGTGGGAGTCACTGATGAAGATTAATCAAATCCGAAATCATCGATGATCTAGTTCTGTCCTGCTTGCTGTAGGGAACTTGCCTCCCTTGTCAGTCATAATATATATATATATATATATATATATATATATATATATATATATTATATATATATATATATATATATATATATATACACATATATATAGTTATCAAGTAAGAGGAGTTTAATACCTCTGAGGGGTAATTAAATCCAGAGTCGCTCCTAGCTATTAGCTGGGTAGGTACAGTCTTTTGTAATGTTGTACGGTAACAAGTGGTTCGTTTGGTAAACCGGAGTTTAGGTTATATAAGAAAAGAAATTGGATGTAATCACAATGAGAAACTCGTGGTTTACACCGATATGTCTTTAATTAAATAGATAATAAAGAAGGAAGAAGCAGATATGAGGGTATCCTTCTTTGTTACCTATTTAATTAAAGACATACCAGCGTAAACCACGACTTTCCCATTGTGATTATATCCATTTACTTCTCTCTCTCTCTCTCTCTCTCTCTATCTATCTATCTATCTATCTATTTATATATATATATATATATATATATATATATATATATATATATATAGATAGAGAGAGAGAGAGAGAGAGAGAGACAGAGAGAGACAGAGAGAGAGACAGACAGACAGACAGACAGATAGATAGATAGATAGATAGATAGATAGATAGATAGATAGATAGATAGATATATGCGTGTGTGTCTTTGTGTCTGTGTTTGTCCGCCCATCACCGCTTGCCGACCGGCATTGGTGTCTTTAGTCCCCTTAAGTTAGCGGTTCGTCAAAAAAGACCAGGCTTAAAAATTAAATACTAGGGTCGACTTATTTGACTAAAACAAAATCAAGGCGGTGCTGCAGCATGGCCGCAGTTAAATGACTTAAAGCAAGTAAAATAATAAAAAAGATATACCTGCTTTCTTTGTTCGCCTGTTCGCTGCGATATTTACTTATAATAATAATAATAATAATAATAATAATAATAATAATAATAATAATAATAATAATAATAATTCTTAATGAAATCAGCAAACAATCAACGCTACTGAGCAACAAAAAGAGAACAAAAATACTCCGCAAATATAACATCACAGAGAAAGATTTGCCTGAAATAAAAGAAAAGCTGAAGCAAGATATCCTTGCCAAAGCACAAAGGATCCGCCGGTACGAGAAACGCCAACGCTTCTTTGAACAAAACAAAAAGTTCAACTCCAACCCCCAAAAGTTCTACCAAGAACTGGGCAAAAATAAAATAGAAGTCACTGCAGCACCAACGGCAGAAGAATTGGAAGAATTCTGGAGAGAAATATGGTCGGCGAACGAACCACCAAAAAAAAGAAGTATCAAAATAACAAACTCGGCATCTGAACAACTTTGGACCCCCATAACAACTGAAGAGGTCACCCAGGCACTGCAAAGACTAAGCAACTGGAAGGCACCTGGGCATGACAAGATCCCCAACTTCTGGTTGAAATATCCAACAGGAATGCACAAAAAGCTGGCTGTAAACTTTAACAACGTACTAGCAGAGCCAGAGACAATGCCTGAATGGCTCACGAAGGGGAAAACCATCTTAATTCCCAAATCAAATGAAACAGAAAAACCAGAAAACTACAGACCAATAACCTGCCTCCCTACTATGTTCAAGGCATTTACTGCAGTGATATCACAAAGGCTGAACAAGCACCTGGACGAAAACAAACTGTTCCCAGAAGAGCAGAAAGGATGCCGCAAAGGCTCATATGGCTGTAAAGATCAACTAATGATTAATAAAGCCATAACTGAAGACAGCCACAGAAAGAAGAAAGGCCTCAGTATGGCCTGGATTGACTACAAAAAGACGTTTGATAGCATCCCCCACACATGGATCCTCGAAACACTAGCCATTAACAAAGTAGCACCAACAATCATAAAATTCATAGAGCACTCTATGAATAAATGGCAAACAGTCCTACACCTCCAAACAAAAGAGGGACTCATGAAGACCAAAGACATCCCCATTAGAAGAGGAATATTCCAGGGAGACACGCTCTCTCCACTCCTTTTCTGCTTGGCACTGTCACCTCTATCTGATATGCTAAATAGAACTGGATGCGGATATAAATGTTACGGCAAAACGATCAGCCACCTTTTATATATGGATGACCTAAAACTATACGCTGCAAATGACAAACAGCTGGAAACACTATTAAAGACAGTTCATGGATTTACCAAAGAAATAGATATGAAATTTGGATTAGAAAAATGCGCCAAAGTAACCATGAAAAGAGGAAAACTAGTTAAGAGTAACAACATCACACTAGATAAAACCAATGAAATAAAAGAATTAGACCAAAGCCAAACTTACAAATACTTAGGAATCCATGAACTAGATAAGACACAACACACACAAATGAAAGAGAAAATAAAAAAAGAATATTATAGACGAGTTAGATCAATACTAAACACAGAGCTCAATGCTAAAAACAAGATAATAGGCATCAACACTTTAGCTGTCCCAGTTGTAAGTTACAGCTACAATATCCTTAACTGGACACGAAATGAACTGACCAAAATAGATAGGAAAACAAGAAAAATAATGACAGGATCTAGAATGCATCACCCAAAATCTGACATAGAAAGACTATATATACAACGTATAGAAGGTGGTAGAGGCCTTATACAGCTGGAAAATTACTATAAAATAACCACCATAGGACTGCAAAAATATCTACTTCAGAAGGAAGGAAAACTGATCCAGATATCGGCAAAACACGAGCAAAACAAAAAACTATTCTCAGTATTTAAGGAAGCTGACAAATACAAACAAGAAATCATACCACCTAATAAACATGAAGAAGAAGAAGAAGATGAAGAAACAACAAAAGCTATAAAACAAATGAAATCCAAACTAAAAATAGAACAGCAACGAACCATGATAAAACGATGGCAAGAAAAGCCCCTTCATGGTAAATACTGGACTAAACTAAACGCAAAAGAAATAGACAAAGAAAAATCCCAGCAATGGTTGAGAAGCTCAGGACTCAAAGCAGAGACAGAGGGATTTTTAATTGCAGCACAAGACTAATGCCTCCCCACCAGAAATTACCAAAAACATGTAATGAAAAGAAATATTACAAGTAACTGCAGAATATGTGGAGATGGACAAGAAACAATAAATCATATTATCTCTAGCTGCCCAGTCCTGGCTAAGAAGGAATATATTCACAGACATGACAGAGTTGGAACCTACATACATTGGAAGCTATGCCAACATTATGGAATAACAACAGAAAAAAGATGGTATAGGCACACACCAGAAAAGGTCACAGAAAACGAGAAAGCAACCATACTCTGGAATATGCCGATACACACAGATAGAGAAATTAAGGCCAACAGACCAGATATAGTTGTCAGAGATCATGAAGAAAAAAAATGCTTTCTAATTGATGTATCAATACCGGCTGATGACAACGTGTCTCTAAAAGAAATGGAGAAGCTCTCAAAATACAAAGACCTGGAAATAGAGGTAACTAGAATGTGGAATCTGAAAACAGAAACAATTCCTATCATAGTAGGTGCATTAGGCATGATAAAAAAATATTCAGACAAATACATAACAAAAACACCAGGACTTACAAACACATATAACATACAGAAAATTGCACTACTAGGCACTGCACACATCCTACGCAGAACACTTTCCATACAATAACCATCAGAGCATCACAACAAATCACAGCACATACCCAAGGCACACAGAGCTGCGCTTGG
Organism: Octopus sinensis; assembly: GCF_006345805.1. NCBI lineage: Eukaryota > Metazoa > Mollusca > Cephalopoda > Octopoda > Octopodidae > Octopus > Octopus sinensis. The sequence goes on along the minus strand of NC_042998.1, from coordinate 138,827,728 downwards.
TAGTGAAGTGAAAGCACGCTATAAAAATAAAACTACTGAATAATAATAATAAAAATAATGAAATTATTGTATACAGTGCTCGGGTGCACCACAACTTGTCAAAAGTGCGTGACTTTCTCCACTCTATCCATTCGGCAATGTCACTCGGAAATTATTGCTCTGTCCGAAACTGTGATAGACGGTGATTACTGAATGTGCTGCCTGGTGGGATTGAACGAGGAACCACTTGGTTGGAAAATGATCCGAACCATATATATAAAATTATCCGGAAAGTTCTGTGCAAAAAGAGATATTAATTAAATGACCTTTTAATAAATTTTATTCAATGAAATAATTTCCATTATTATTAATGACCTTTGCCCATCTACCACGCAATTTAGATATTCCATCACCATAAAATTTGACTGGTTTTAAAGAAAAAAATTATCTAGATGCACTTTTGATTCCATCTAAATTGTTAAATGTTTTCCCTTGTAATGAGTTCTGTAGAGATAAAAACAAGTGGTAGTCGGATGGTGCAATATCAGGAGAATATGGTGGATGAGGTAAGAGATCCCAGTCAAGTTCATGTAACTTTGTTCGGGTAGCCAAAAACACCTGTGGTCAGGCATTGTCTTATTGGAACACTACCCCTTTCCTGTTGACACTCTCAGACCTCAATTCTTTGATTTTTTTAGTTCATATTAGCCCGCTGACGACAGTACACGTCAGAATTAATGATCTGGTTTTGTGGGAGAAGCTCAAAATAAATAATGCTTTTATGATCCCACCAAACACAAAGCATAGCTTTCTTGGCATGGATATTCGTCTTTGGTTGCTGTTTTGGAGAATCCTTACACAAACTCCGGGATCTTTTCCGCACTACGTTTTCGTACATAATCCATTTTTCATTTCCAGTCACAAGTTGTTTTTAAAAAAGGCATGTTTTCATTCCGTTTCAAAAGCATATCACGAATGGAATATTAGTCCAAGTAATTCTTTTCTGAGAGTTTGTGAGGGACCCATACATTATAGAGAAAAACGTATCCTAGCTTCAAGTGTTCATTTCACACTTGTCTTTTTCAGAATGACTTGTCGACTACCACTAAAATTAATGAACTTTGTACATTCAAACTGATATACAGTTTTAATTTTATTGACTGCTATGAACATTCAAACTTACACCTTCTGTTTTGAACATGTTAATTTATCAACATTGAAACATTTTAATTTGTCAACATTGAAACTTTTAAAGATGTGTTTTCTAATTTTAAACTTTTACCATTGATAAACAAAAATTATTGTTGAAACTAGTTTGGTATATATGTAAATACATGTATTTTAAACATTTTCAACAACACATTTTTCTATATATATATGAAAATGTGTTGTTGAAAATGCACCTAAATTTCAAAAAGTCGTAAATGTTTAAAATACATTTATTTACATATATACCAAATACATTTATTTACATATGTATGTATGTATGTATGTATGTATGTATGTATGTATGTATGTATGTATGTATGTATAAGAACAGTTTGACTCAGTTCCATGCAACTTAAATTTTCGCAGGCTCGTAGAACAAACCTATTACTTTAGACATCTAGATACCTGACCAGATAAGTACATGTGCATGTATGTATGTAGTCGCACACATGGCTGTGGCGTGGCTGTGTGGTAAGAAGCTTGCTTTCCAATCACATATTTCCAGGTTCAGTCCTACTGAGTGAGTGGATTTGGCATATATATATATATATATATATATATACATACGACGAGCTTCTTTCAGTTTCCGTCTTCCAAATCCACTCACTCAGTAGGACTGAACCTGGAAATATGTGGTTGGAAAGCAAGCTTCTTACCACACAGCCACGCCACAGCCATGTGTGCGCCTACATACATACATGCACATGTACTTATCTGGTCAGGTATCTAGATGTCTAAAGTAATAGGTTTGTTCTACGAGCCTGCGAAAATTTAAGTTGCATGGAACTGAGTCAAACTGTTCTTATATATATATGTGTGTGTGTGTGTGTGTGTGTGTGTGTGTGTGTGTGTGCGTGTGTGTATGTATGTATGTATGTATACCTATGTGTGTGTGTGTGTCTTTGTTTCGGTGTTTGTCTCCCATCGTTGCTTGACAACCGGTGTTGCTGTGTTTACGTCCCCGTAACTTAGCAGTTCAACAAAAGACAACCATGAAATAAGTATCAGACGTTTAAAATATATTAGAAATGGAATCATTGTGATCAGTTAACCCATTTAAAGCAGTGTCCCACCATGGCCACAGTTCAGTGACTGAGACAAGTGAAAGAAAAACGAATAAAAGAATAAAATTAGGTTAGTCAACTTATTTTTATTCGAGAAAAAATAATTGATGTTTTATTAGAATTCTTCAATAAATTCCAGAGCAAATTAACTACAGTAAAATTTGTGAATGTATAAAATTGTGATGTATCAAAAGAGTCAAACAAGAATTCCTCTGTAACACTTTATTTGATCCCTGATCTCGTTCTGCTTCCTTTCCTCTTTAACCGTTTGTTTTCGCTATCATTACTACGGAACCGCATTTGCCAATGTTCTCTTGGTGAGTGAAGCCGGATTTATTGTAATATTATGTGACTGTTTACCGGTTATATACCCATGACATTTTGCATATTTCATCTGCTATTTATGATTATGATTATTAGATAACTCCAGGTTTCCTGAAACAGCTGTCAAATTATGAAAATCGTATTTTCTTATTTTACCCTGTACATTTATTCTGTATTTTTTTTTCCTGTGCTCCATGTAAATATATTTCTGTCAAGCTTAACTAGAGCGATTTCGATTTATTTACATCGCTAACAACATTGGAAAAGGTGTTAAGACTATGTTTTCCTACTCAAAAATTCTCTCTTCATGTCAAGTTCTATAGGCCCGTGGAAATTCCACAGAGCGAAAATATTAAGAGAAACTATTTAAGAAAGAAAGGTTGATTTGCCTTCTTATTTTTATTTCGCTAAAGTTATTTCACTTCCAGTCACAATTATTTATTATATGATTTTAAAATTTCTCTCTGCTTAGCACTTTGTATTTCTCTCTATCTCTCTACCTTTTCAACGAACTTTTTAACCTGATTCCCCTCTTCATATCTTTAACATTTCTCTCCTTCTCTTCACCTCTCACTTCCACTAACCACATGAGTGACAGCATAATGAATCGGCTGGCTGTCTCCTCTCTCACATTCCTTCTTCCTCTCTATTGCTCCATCTCCACTCTTCCAAGCTAACGCGTAAAGTGTGAACGAATACGTAGAATAATAGTATAAAGATAGTTCAATAAAAAATCTTCCTTTCACTATCAACACCCCCTCACCACCACCAACAGCCCCCACATCATCATCACTATAGTTTTCAGTAACAAAGCACATTTCATTTCCTTCTTGACAATACAAATGCGAACTGCCTCTCCCTCCCTCTCTCTCTCTCTCTCTCTCTCTCTCTCTCTCTCTCTTAATGTAACTGCCTGTCCTGTCCATCTCTCTTTATCGGTCTTTTTTAACCTCACCACCAGAACATCACCCTCTGCTAAATATTGTATGCTAAACATATCTCTCTTTACCCTTTCCTCCACACCCTACAGCACGTCATTAATACTTCTCTCTCCGTCTTTTCTCTCGTTATCTTTTTTCTCTCGCTCTTTGCCTCTCCTTTCAACTAATAACGTGGTGCATTTGGCCTTGTTACACATCTTTCTCTACTCCTTCCTCACCTACACACACTCCTCCTCCTCATTCACTTTTACTCCACCTCTCACTCCAACTCTCTTACTAATTAAAGTATAACAGCTGAACGAACAAACAATATTACATCGATTTATAATGCATTACTATTTCGTTGTCTTTGTCTTTTGCAACACTAAAACATAAAAACATAATTAAATTTAATGGCAGTTTATATATAAAACATGTGAAAAAATAAACTGTAGGTGACTTTTGGGTATTTTCTTCATAAAACCGAAAGAAGAGTTTACAAAGTATCAAACATTTTCTTCAATAAATATAAGATATCTGGAATGATAATTAATCCAGCAATTACTGAAAGCATGATAATTGCTAATGCGCCCATAGTCTGAGAAGACACTCGCTCATCCGGGGCACTGATTTTCGTAGCTATGTATCGTGAAGTTGCGTTCTTTTTCACTGTAAGTTCTTTTCGAGTGTTTTCCATTCGTTCCTTAATTTCGGCTTCAGTCTCTGGTATTTGTTCTGTACAGCTACAGATGCATTTGGATCCATTCGATCCTGACGGGAATATAAAATGTGAAATAAATAAATTGAAATATCCTTTTTTAAAGAAAGAATTATATAAATGTTCTATTTAACTTGGGCTTTGGAGAACACGCCATAGAACAGAGAAATACTGGTTTGCCGTGCTGAAAAGCTTAACACGATTTTGATCGATATGTCTGTTTCGTGACATCATTTATGATAAGCTGCACCTACTTGTTGCACCTGTAGTGTGACATCATATGTTACCAAGTATTGAAGCATATGTAAGAAACGAATTGAGCATTATCATGTTATGACCATATTATTTTCTCTTATACACACTCACACGCGCTCACACACGCACACACTCACACACACACACACACACACACAACACACACACACACACACACACACACACACACACATATATATATATATATATATATATATATATATATAGGGAGAGAGAGAAAGATACACATTTTGGAGACTATATATATATATATATATATATATATATATATACGCGAACATACATACATATATACACATAAATACAGAGTTGGGGAGAGAGCGAGCAAGAGAGAGGAGAGAGAAGAGAAAGATAATCAAAGCGACCCAAATTGAAAAATTGAAAAGTTTGCTTGTTCGGATCCCGTTTCTGTCTCCAAACAAAATATACGTTAGCAGTAATCTTCAATCAAGCCAGATCCGTAACCTTGACGTTTGTCTTTTCGTTCTAGTTAATTTTATATTGATTATTAATACCTTAGAGACGGTACAATTTAAATTACAGTATCAACAGAAGAAGGTAATATTTATACCAATCCGTGTTTCAGTCAAAGAAACGCATAATGAAATCTTGGACATTTACCAGTGTTTGGTGGCTCGGAAGAAGTTGACATTTGACTTTCTACTGTTGTGCTGGATATGCTTGTTTCACTATCTGTTTGAGGAAAATAAAATAAGACAACGGTTATCAATATTGAAATGAAAATCGAGTTTCATTAAACCTTTGAATCGCAAGCACACTTTAGCTAATGTGATTTTGTTTGATTTTATCATTGGTGGAGGTGTGTGGCTTTGTGGTTTGGGTGATGGACTCATGATCGTAAGATTGTGGTTTCGATTCCTGGACCGAGCGACGCGTTTTGCTCTTGAGCGAAACACCTCATTTCATGTTGCTGCAGTCCACTGAACTGGCAAAAATGAGTAATCCTACGATGACCGACGTCCCGTCCAGGTGGGGAACGTATACGCCATGAAACCGGGAAACCAGCCCTTATGAATCGGTATGACTCGAGAAGGTAACTTTACCTACCTTTACCTATACCACTGGATGACGCAAAAGCAGAAGAGCTCATAGGTTTGCATTTACGACTCACCAATATTCATCGTTATGTTTAGCCTTAAACACAACACTACGTGGCCGCCCTTCTTTTCGTCTTCTATGAGTAGAATCAAGCGAAATTGTTCCCGCTAAATCGTACTCAAGTGTTCACAGTGTTAAAGTTCAATTCTAAATGTACTAAGTTTGCATTAGTTGAGGATTGAAGTTGGGTTACCATTTCGATTTACAGACTACTTACCTCCCACACTTTAGTTACATCTACCATTGGTACATTAATTATATCAGCTATTTTATGATTATATCAACTGTTTAATTTATCTAATAATTAATATTGATTTATTAGGCGCAGGAGTGGCTGTGTGGTAAGTAGCTTGTTTACCAACCGCATGGTTCTGGGTTCAGTCTCACTGCGTGGCACCTTGGGCAAGTGTCTTCTACTATAGCCTCGGGCCGACCAAAGCCTTGTGAGTGGATCTGGTAGACGGAAACTGAAAAAAAGCCCGTCGTATATATGTATATATATATGTATTTGTGTGTGTGTTTGTGTGCCTGTGTTTGTCACCCAACATCGCTTGACAACCGATGCTGGTGTGTTTACGTCCCTGTAACTTTGCGGTTCGGCAAAAGAGACCGATAGAATAAGTACTGGGCTTACAAAGAATAAGTCCTGGGGTCAACTTGCTTGACTAAATGCGGTGCTCCAGCATGGCCGCAGTCAGATGACTGAAACAAGTAAAAGATTAAAAGAGTAATTAAAGTTTGACTGTATTCATAATTTCACTAAGATACGAGTCACCTGGCATTCGTTTAATTAATCGATCACATTCGGTCTTCTTTATAACTTGTCTATAATTAATTAACTGATCAATTTCCGTAAATTATTAGTAGATGCAAATACAGAAGCGGACAGTGCATATTTCATGGGTTATCACTAAAATTTTTCAGATTTTGTTTACCGTTTTCAAATTTTCATCATTTCTGGACGGGGAGATTATTTTGTTTTGCTTTTTAAGAAAATACTTGTTTAATTTTATTTTCCCGTTTATATTGAAGACAGCGTTTTAGTTTTCCTAATGCTACTGAGTTTTTTTATCATGAAGCAATACTTAACTGAACTTTCATGAGGGTGATGCGATCGATTTTCAGATTAAACGTTAACAAATTGACTGCCATTATGGAAAAATGTATGCAAACACTGGTTGAATATATTAAATTTATAACTTCCCTGAGAATATTTATTTATGCATGGTAACGTTGGGGTCATTTTCAGCACTGTATTGTATTAAATTAATGGAATTTGATATTACATGATGTGACTGATGGATACAACTGCGATGCTAAATAATGAAAGAGCATCCGATTTTACAACCTGAAATACAGAACCTTTTATCTAAACAAAACATAGTCTGGTAGTAATCTTCTGTGAAACCAAATCCGTAATCCAATTTTTAAAAATTCACTTTACATAGATTATTAATACTCTAGGGACGATGCAATCCAGTTTATTTATATAAGAAAATACAATAGAACATCGCAGTACGAGTGCACCATAGTAGGAGTAATTTGCTGTACGAGCCGAGGCCCGTGCGGATTTTTGTCTTGAAACACGAGCGGAAATCCGCAGTAAGAGTAAGTTTCATACAAGCGATTGCTAGTTGGCGCTGAGCTCGCACACGCCCTCCCAACAAGCGCAGACTCCACTCGCCCAGTTTATGTGTTTATCTCGTGTTTTTCCCAGTTTTTTCTTTTTTAGTCTTGTGTGCTTTTGCTATTATTTTATGATGATTAGTTGTGTTAGCCATGGGTCCTAAGAAGGTTAGTGCAAAGGACAGTACCGAGAAGGAAGAGCTGATAACGACAGAATTGAAGAAGGAACTCATTGATAAATATGAGAGAAGAGTATGTTTAGTGGACATAGTACGTCAATACGGCCGAAGCATCGACGACCTGCAACATCCTGAAGAAAAACGACGAGATCAAGGCCGTTACAACAGCCAAAGTTTGTCACCAGGCTCTCTAAGCAACGCACATCTGTCAATGAAGACATGACGGAGACCATCACCTGCGAGAAAGCACGAGCACTGCAGCAGAACCCTGGAACATCGACGGAGGAGACGTCAGCAGACGCACTTAGGGCCAGTCACAACTGGTTTGATAATTTCAAGAAGAGGACTGGTGTTCATAGTGTCGTCAGATATGGAGAAGCAGCGAGTTCTGACACGAAGGCAGCTGAAGATTTCGCTCGTAAATTCCGTCAGCTCATCGCAGCCGAGGAGTACATCGCAAAACAGGTATTTAACTGCGATGGAACTGGACTTTTTCTGGAAAAAAATGCCTAGAAGAACCTATATAAGTGCAGAAGAGAAGAAAATGCCAGGCCACAAGCCTATGAAAGATAGGCTAACTCTCTCTCTCCCTTTGTACCAATACGAATGGAGACTTGAAGATTAAGCCACTCCTTGTCTACAATTCCGAAAATCCATGAGCGTTCAAGCCGCACAAAATCCTGAAAGAGAAGCTGCAGATCATGTGGAGAGCAAACGGACCAGCAGGGAAAAAGTACCTTCTGAAGAACGATCTTCCTCTCAGGAACCTTCCCATCCTCGACAATGCTCCTGCTCACCCTCCTAACCTCGAAGATGATATCCGGAATGAATTTAAATCCATAAAAGTTCTGTACCTTTCACGCAATACCATCCCTATCTTGCAGCCCATGGACCAACAGGTGATTTCTAATTTTAAGAATTTGTACACCAAACACCTGTTTCGTTGGTGCTTTGAAGTCACCGAAAATACAAATCTAACCCTTCGTGAGTTTTTGAAGGAGCACTACAACATTGTTTACTACCTGTAAATCATCGATATGGCTTAGCAGAGCGTAACGAGGAGAACCCTTAATTCTGAATGGAGGAAACTGTGGCCTGACTGCGTATCCAAAAGAGATTTCGAGGGGTTTGAGTCTGAGACACGTGTAATCGAGGAGATAGTGTTTCTTGGCAAGTCCATGGGCCTCGAGGTTGACGATGGGAACATTATCGATCTCGTCGAGGAACACTCAGGGGAGCTGACGACAGATGAACTCTTGAAGTTTCAGGAGCAGCTGCATTCGGATGCGGTGGATGAGATTGGTTCCCCAGGGGAGGACAGTGTAACGGAGAAGGCTATCTCTACAAGTGACATAAAGGCAGTGTTGGCAAAGTGGCAGTATGTTTCTGAATTTGTAGAAAAATATCATCCTGAAAAAGTATCTACAGGTCGTGCAGCTGCTTTATTTAATGATACTGCTCTGGCGCATTTTCGTAACATTTTGAGAGGCAGGAAAAAGTAAACTTTCCTTGGTATGTTTGTAATGAAACTACCAGCGTGAAAAGAGAAGAAAGTGTTCAAAAAGCTAAATTAAGCGAAGTGAGAGAGAAAACGCCAGAAATCGTTCTTCCTAAAGTCTTAAGGAAAGGACATTCTCTTTCCAAACTGTAATCCTCCTCCTCAACGCTCCATTGTCTTCCTCGCGCACAAATCGTCCCATCTTTAAGGTAATTCAGTTAATAAAACCAGTTTACTTATTTCTTTTGCATTCTCTTTTATTATGTTTTATAATTATTTTCCTTGTAACTGTACCTTTTCCGTTTTAAAATCCATAAAAAATTGTTCTCGGGTGATTTTGGTGGGATGGAACGGATTAATTGTATTTTAATTAATTGCAAAGAGGAAAATTGATTTGTAAAACGAGTAAATCATAAAACGAGCTCGGTCATGGAACGAATGAGAGTCGTACTGCGAAGTATCACTGTATTATTTATATTATCAAAATTTCATTAAAAGAAATATTTAAATTTAGACGTTTACCAGTTTTTAGTGATCCGGAATAAGTAGTCATTGAGTTTCCTATTATTGTGCTGAATATACTGTTTTTATTACCTGACAGAGGAAAATAAAACAAAACAAAGCAATAACTGTGCATAATGAAATGAAAATTAAATTAAAACTGTTTCATTGAACCTTTTAATCCGCGAGTACACTTTAGCGGGTTCGATTTTGTTTGACTGTACCCTTGGAAAACGTAAAAGTTGTTGGCTAAATATATTTTGGCAGTAATCTGTCAACCCGAATCCGTCACCTGATTTTGATATTCGACATTCTTTTAAACCTCACTTTACATAGATTATTAATACATTAGGAATGGTATAGTCTAATTTACAGTACCCGAGTACGAATATGTGAAGGTGCGTAGCATAGTAGTAAGAGGGTTTCACTCACGATTTTAAGACTATGATTTTGGTTCCCAGAACGGGCAGATCATTGTGTTCGGGGAACATTATAATCTTGATCACTTTTATGCCAGGGAAACCAGGGAACCAGCCCTATGAATCTTAGGACTTTAAACAATATTTTGCGTTCTTTTTCAGTAAATATATATATAAGAAAATATTATTTATGTCTATCAATATTTCAATTAAAGAAATATATATTTAAATCTTAGATACTAGTGTTTAGTGATTCGGTAGAAGTCAGCATTTGGTTTTCCTTTGTTGTGCTGGATACACTTTTATTGCTATCTGTTAGAGGAACATAAATAAAATAAGACTGTAGTTATCAATAATGAGATGAAAATGAAATAAAAACAGTTCCCTAGCAGTTCAGTTATAAATTTTCTGATTTATTTCGATGAAGTGCGTTCTGAGATGCGACGTGCATAGAAATATATTTCACGTCTCTACAGTTATTCTTTAGTTTTTTAAAGTTTAAATTTTACTGCATTATCATACTAAAAAAAAAGAAACCGTTTGTATATATTTAGTTTTATGTACCTAAAGTTTTACATGATATGGTTGATGGGAATGTGTGACGTTACGGACTCACTTGTCTCAAAATGAAGAGTATTTCTTCTCATTACTTGACTACGTCGCTGTCTAGTTTACGAGGAGTTTACCGCTTGCACTACAGTGTCTGCCACCATTGCAATATTAACTTCTTTTTGACAAAATTCAAAGGTTTTATTTTTAAGGAGTGGGTAAAATGGATTTAGAATATCGTAACGCTCATGTCTTCTCCGAGGATGAAGAGGGTAAAGAACTCCTCGGTCATGAATGACTATGAGATTGCACCTAGAAAGTTCCTCTCCAAGGCACAAGTCCGGGCAAAGTTGTTTATGGAAGACCATCAGTCGCTTCTTCATACCAATCTCCCTTCTCCACGTCACTAATATTATTCAAGGGAAAGGCGAAGCCCGATACAGCTTACCACCAGTGACGTCACGACTAATACACTAATACCCTCTCCAAGGGCATTAGTGACCTTAAGAGAAGTTGAGTTTACACCAAATGAAGGTTGAAGTTGGATTATAGTCTCGTTTTACGGAGTGCCTACCTCCTACTCTTCATATACATTCACCGTTCCTTCGTTTATCAGATCAATTGTGCATTGATATAATTTACTCATTGAAGATGTTGATTGTAGGCATCCTGTGACTTGGATACGAGTCACCCAACTTTCGATTTGTTAATCAATCAAATTCAATATCCTTAAAAACATCTATAATTGATGAGTTTCTATCTATTATTGCTAGATACAAATAAATATAAAAGGTCACAATGCATACTTGTCGGGTTATCTCTGAAAGTTTTCGAATTCGTGTTCAAATAGAGTGAATATTAAGCTGCGGAGACGAAACGCGAAATCACCTTCAGCTGTATTTATCTCCGTATAGATAAACGAAATCAATGTTTTTTCAGTATAGATTAAAGAAAAAAAGTAAGTCCCTTGACATTACAATGTTCGAGTCATAGGTCTCATAGGGCGTATAAGCAACGAGATCACAATATTTTAGCTGAATGGGACGCCAGTCCGTCGCAAGGTTACTCATTTACACCTGAGTGAACTGGAGCAACGTGAAATGGAGTGTTTTGCCTAAGAATACAACGCACTGCGCCGCCCGAGAATCGAAAGTACGATCTTGTGATTATGGGTGCAACGCCTTAACCATTAGGTCATGCGCCTTCACATAGAGAAACGAAATCAAATTTCATTCACTCTTTACCGTCTAGGTCACTAAGTGTACCTAATCACAGTATTTTGAATTTTGAAGGCGAGCATAGTCTATTGATTTAACGCCATGTTTATATCTGGGGACTTGATTTTATCCATCCTGGGCAGATGAATGGAAAAGTGAATTTCGGTGGGAGTCAAGAGCATCAATATCAATCTATTAAATGAGTCACTCTATCAATTTCCATCGATTTCTAACAACAGTACAGAGGCAGTTCTACCAATAATCATGATTTCTTGATCGGCACAGGGTCTCAAGTTTGAGAAAAGGGAACAGTCAGTTATATCGATCACCAGTACTTGATAGGTACTTTATTTTCTCGACCTCGGGAAAATGAAATTGAAGTTCGCAACAGAAGGAAATACAGTCTGAACGTAAAATGCCGTAACTAAAGGCTTTTTTTTAAATTTTTCGAATCGCTGCTAAATGACCGCTACTAAACTCTACCCTTAATATTAAGTGAATATCAAATATATTCAAGTACGTGAGTTCCATTCCTGGCAGTGCGTTATGTCCTTGGACAAGACACTTTATTTCACGTTGCTTCAGTTTACTCAGCTGGCAAATATGAGTAGTACCTGTATTTCAAAGGGTCAGCCTTGTCACATTTTGATCACGTTGAATCACCCTGAGAAAAATGTTAGAGTACACGTGTCTGTGGAATGCTCAGCCACTATCACGTTAATTTCATGAACACGCTGTTGATCGGATCAACTGAAACCCTTGTTATCGTTACCGGCGGAGTGCCAGTTTGAATATATTAAAGAGGACATATGGTTATTTAGTTTCGTCTCATTACGTTTTGAGTACGAATCCTCCTGAAATCTTGTTAGCCTTTATCTTTTCGGGATCGATGCAGTAAAGTAGCAGTCAAGTACAGGAGTTGTTATAGCTGACTATAACCCTCTACCTATTTTAGAAAAATATTAAGCAAAATACAAGTAATACTTACTGGGAGTTGTAAAAGTACTGGAATTTGAAGTGTTGCTCAATTGGCCATTTTCTCTTCCTGTCGGTTCACTGCCTGGAATTCAAAAAATGGAAATAACAATACAGGATTTTCTGATACTTATCTAGTAGTTGCTATAAGCAGAAACCACTACACAGATTACAATAGTGCATTATAATTAACATAAACCTTACTGGTTTGCTATGTAAGCACAAATATTTGCTGTCATGACAACTAAAAGTCAGGTATCATATACTTCTTTCAGAGGGCGGCGAGCTGGCAGAAACGTTAGCACGCCGGGCGAAACGCTGGGTGGTATTTCGTCTGCCGTTACGTTCTGAGTTCAAATTCCGCCGAGATCGACTTTGCCTTTCATCCTTTCGGGGTCGATAAATTAAGTACCAGTCACGCACTGGGGTCGATGTAATCGACTTAATCCGTTTGTATGTTTTTGTTTGTCCCCTCTGTGTTTAGCCCCTTGTGGGTAGTAAAGAAATAGGTATTTCGCCTGCCGTTACATTCTGAGTTCAAATTCCGCCGAGGCTGACTTTGCCTTTCATCCTTTCGGGGTCGATAAATTAAGTACCAGTAACGCACTAGGGTCCATATAATCGACTTAATCCATCTGTCTGTCATTGTTTGTCTCCTCTGTGTTTAGCCCCTTGTCGGTAGTAAAGAAATATATACTTCTTTCACTAATTATCTAAAATGCCAGTCAAATTTCTAGTAAAAATATTTATTTGCAAGTGCCAATCTTAAACAATCTGTGTTTTATTTTGGGCAAAGGACCAATAGGAATTCGAGTCAAGTATCTTTCACTTTTCTTAGTCATTGTGACCATACTGGAGCACTGCCTTGAAGGGTTTTAGTCACACGTACCGGCCCCAGTACTTACGTTTTTAATGCCTGGTAGTTTTTATATTGGTCTCCTTTGCTGGACCGGTACATTACCGGGACATAAACAAGCCATTGTCGAGCACTGGTGGAGGATAAGCACAAACACGCGCGCGCACCTACACACACGCGTACACATACATACATACATACATACATACTACATACATACATACATACATACATACATACATACATACATACATACGTACATCCATACATACATATACGCCTATTCAACAGACACAGCCTAAGAGTCTTTTTGGTATTAAGAATATTTTAGTTAACATCCATAGGCCACGATTGGAGGCGGAATATTCAAGTAGGAACTACAGCAGATGCCCAGTGGGAGGCCAATGCGAAACCAAGTGTTTTAATTTATCATTTTGTATCTTTTCCTTTGAACGGCAGATCGAGGAATTAATTTTTTGTAACTAAGCACTTTCAAACTTCAGATACTGGTAGAATGTGTCATATAAAACATCTTTTACTCTTAGTGTTGTTGAGAAAAATTTACATCTTCAAAGTTATTTCGTGTTAAAGTAGTCGTATTTCGGTAATTTCAACCAATCAATGACGTGTATTCAGCTGAATAAAATTACTGCATTCCCAGAATACAGAATGATACCACCTTAAACAACTGGAACGTTTCCATCAGATGTGTCTCAGACGGATCTATGGCATTAAGTGGGAGGACCGCATCAGTGATCTTGAAATATTGGAAGGCTCTCGGTGCGAAAGTATAGAAGATCTTATGTTAAAGCAAAGGTTCAGATGGAGTGGTCATCTGGTCAGGATGAAGGATTCAAGGATGCCAAAACAACTCTTTTATGGAGAGTTAGCTAAAGAAGAACGACCCCCCCACATAAACCAAAAAAGAGGTATAAGGACTTGCTGAAGGCTTCCTTAAGAGATGCTTGCATCTCTCCTGACACATGGGAGGGCATAGCTATTGATCGTAGCAGGTGGAGAAGGCTTGAGCACGAGGAGACAGAATACAGAATGATACCCTTTAGTGAGCATATTGAGAAATGCGCAAAGCCACTACTACCACACTTTTTAATCTTTCCTTTCAATGTGCTATTGGAACACCAACACAAATTAGATTAAACAAGGAAACATTCTTCATTAAAACATATAAGCCTGAACTTAACCATCCTAACATTCTTATACAGAGAAACTCATCTCATTGAAAAAAGAAAAAAATATAAAGCGATTATCTCCCTTATACCGGAAGAAATCCCTTATTACCTCCCCAGCCTGGAACTCTTCTTTGCACTTCATAATGAAGACATGACACGATGTAGGTAAAGAAATTTGAGAAATTTGAAAAGTTTACACGAAACCGATTATTTCTCCAAAAACTATGTTACTATTTACAAAATTTTATAACATAACGACTTAAATATATTCTTCAACCTTATAAAACAAGTCTTCTGTAGTTTTTTTACTCTTTTCTCTCTCTCTCTCTCTATATATATATATATGTATATATATATATATATATATATATATAATATATATATATATATATATATATATATATATATATATATATATATATATATATATATATATATATATATATAGGAGAGAGAGTGAGTGAAAAGAGAGAAATGTACTTTGTATATATGCGTAAATATGTATGGGTATATATGTGTATATGTGTATGCATGTATACACTACGTGTGTGTGAGAGAGCGTATTTATGATATTTTTATTTTTTTACTTCTTTATTTTTTTTTACTTACCGGTTTTATGCAATGTAATTTTACTTAATATAAATTCCTCCACCCGTCAAAAGCATATTCTTCTTAGTAGATACAGATTTTCTTTTATAGCGCTAGTAAAACCAATCATTCTTCTACTATTAAGTTGCACTTAACCACATCATATCAGGTCATCCCATAAGTTCTGTCCGAATTTTGAATAAAGAAAACAAGTGATCAAATGTTATATTTAACTGAAATTTAATCATCAATGTACTTTCCCTGATTATCTAGGACTTCCATCTATTTACAAGCTTTTTAATCCCATCAATGTAAAACTCTTTCGGTTTCAAAGCGAAGAACTCTTAAATGTCAGTTTCCACCTCCTCCTGGCTTGCGAAAGTTATATCCCCCAAATGATTCTGTAAACTACGAAACAAATGGTAGTCTGAAGGAGTAAGGTCGGGAGAATAAGGTAGATGAGGAATTTTTTCCCACCCAAGCTCTTCGATCTTCTGTAATGTGATCTTTGCAGTGTGGGGTCGCGCATTGTCCTGATGAAATATCACTCCTTTTCGATTCACTAAAGCGGGTCTTTTTTTCTTCAAAGCTTCGTTTAAATGCTCCAATTGCTGACAGTAGACTTGAGCGATGATTGTTGCATTAGGTGGTAACAATTCAAAGTGAATTACTCCTTTGCAATCCCACCAGATAGAGAAAAGAACCTTTTTCCCATGAAGTTCCCTTATCGGTTGTGGTTGAGTTTTTTTTTTCCTTTTACCAAGCCACTGTTTACGACGTTTAACATTTTGATCGAAGATCCATTTTTCGTCACCACTCACAAGTCTATCCAAAAAGGGTGAAATGATTTCGCGAGAATGGAGAGAAGAGCAGATTTCAACTCAGGATTTGCGGTTGCTTTTGCACAATTCATGAGGCACTCATTTTCCAAGTTTAGGAACCTTTCCAAGTTGTTGAAGATGACAATGAACAGTTGTATGGCTTGAACTAAACTTTATTACCAATTTTCTTCAAGTAATACCTCAAGGAGCTTATCATCAAACTCAACTGGACGTCCTGTTCGATCTTCATCTTCAAGGTTGAAATCTCCACTTCTGAATTTTGCAAACCATCATCTACAAGTTCTTTCATTCAAGCATTCTTTCCCATAAACTGAGTGTGTTTCGAGTCGCTTCGGCTGCAGAGTTTCTTTTTTTGTACTCATAAAGCATTATGTGCCTCAAATGCTCTTTGGATACTTCCACGTTAGAAAGGGTTTTAATCAAAGAAATTTTAATTCTATTATCCTATAAAATAATATTTAATTAATTTAAATTTACAAAAATGCATAAAAATAATTTTTAATGCCATTAAACATTCTAAAATGCCATTAAATTCCATTCAGTTTTAATCGGACAGACCTTATGGGATGACTTGATAGATTAAATTGCAACTGTCAAGATACATACAGCTACTAGGTGTCATTAACACTAAGAAGATCTGATAAAGGTACTTCCTCTTGCCTGTGACACGGACACTGGGCAATTAAATTAAGAGAGTAGTCTGGAATTTATTACTTTTAAACCCCTTCCACATTATTTCAATATTAACAAAATTGAGCAGAAATATTCGAACTTTGAGAAAAAATAGCATGGCAATTACATGCCATTAAAGATCGAATAATTATGCATAATACAATATGCAGCGCTTGTGTTGTGCACGTGAAAGCTAATTAAATCGTTGACAATGCATCTTCATTCTTCGTGTTTTTTCCAATAAACTCTGTGAATTCAATTGGCGTTCGACCGTGAAATTTACGAATTGTTCCTGTCACAAGAAAAGAATAACAACACATACGGATTGTTGTAGCAATAAGCGGACAACTTAGCAGGGTTCAACTTCTACACAGTATTTAATGAAATATTCGCCTGGATTTAGTTAATCACTATTTTCCTTCACTATATACAGGGTGTCCCAGAATTAACTATCTATTTCAGTAAAATCGGACAATTTAAAAAAAAAAACTCTCTTTTATTTATGCTTATCATGTTTAATATGTGTTAAAAGTGTATAAATTTTTTATTTTGTTTATAATTTTATAATTTGTATATAATTTTTTTTTTATAATTTTACTTTCATTTCTGTTGGATTCCGCTAATCTATTCACGACTTTTTTTTTTCAATTTGGCTGCAATCACATTCTCTACCTCCATCCCGAGGATGGAATAATAATTTAGCTGAACTTAAAGAATGCATTCAGTTAGCAGTGCGAGAGATAATTCCTGAAATGCTTTAAAATGTGTTTTGCTAGGCTTTTTATTGGCGTCAGGTCAGCAACTTGAAGTGTTCCATTTCAGATCACTCCAAATTATCCTTGGTCTCGGTGGAAGGATAATATGCCTCATAGCGAAATCCCCTTGAGGACTGGGATCTACGACGTTGAGGCCTGCATCCTTCGTCGTCTTCTCCGCTGGGTTGGCCATGTGATTTGGATGCTGGGTAACCGGTTCCCAAAAATTGTCCTCTTAAGCGAGATCGAAACTAGAAGTAGGCCTCAAAGACATCAAAAGCTTCGTTTTCACGATCCTCTCAAGCGGACTCTCATTTTATTCCGTGTCCCTTGTAATCAGTTGGAGCTCCTAGCTGTTAATCCGAAAGAATGGAGGTCTGTGGGTGATGCTTGCGTAGAACGCTTTGAAAGTGAACGCAGGAGGAGAGCTTGTCATCAACCCCCTACGGCTGTTGTTCAGTGCCTTCAATGTGACAGGACTGCCTATCTCGTATCGGTCCTGTCAGCCACGTCTACTCCCATGAGGAACAATATGATAAAGGCGGAGGAGGATGAATGTCTTGGATCGACTCTGTCATCACATTTGATGGGCTGTCATAAGCAAGCTGATGTAAGTAAAGTATGTGTACATACATGCATATATCATTTCGGTCATTCAGACATGTTTTCTTTCCTTCAATAATAAACTGTATCCTACATGACCATCGAATATTTCGTTATTGTTTCAATTACAGAAACATATAGGATTTCTACTTTCTTTTGTTTATTTGCTTGGTTTATGACGTTGCTGCAGCTGTTGCCGTTGTTGTTCATGTTATACTCATACAGATTATATTGTCATAATTTTAAGAGAAACAAGTCCCGACTGGTCATCACCTCCGCTCCCCAATAAGACTATAAGAGACTGTATGGGAGTGTAACAAGAAAACAAAAAAACATGTTGTGATAAATATTTATGAAATCCTAATTAATGTTAATCAATTATTTATATCTTAATATTTCTGTAACTTGAATCAATTCTCTAGTTCATTATCATAAAAATCTTTAATGAAATTAAACAATTTCAGGAAGATTAATGCATCAAAATGAAAATTAAAATATTTCTCGAATGTATTTTCACAGATCATATTTGTAGATTTCTTTTATATTTTTGTTTCTCTTTTGTTTTTTTTTTACTTACTGGCTGTCGATGAAGGGGCATTGAGTTCGGCCTTTACAGATATCTCCGCAACCTCTGATACTGTTACGGCTAATATTACGTTTAAACTGCTGCAAGTTGAGGCTTGCAGGAAACACATAAGCAGTGGAGTGAATTTATCAATATTTCGGTTTTATGGAGAATATTTTTGTTCCGTAATATAAATATCTACTGATTTATAGCGCGGAACAAGAAATCGTGCACTTACCTAAAGTATTGATAAATTAATATCTGTATTTCTCATGCAACATTTAGTTTTGTGTCTATATTTCAAGTCAACGTTAAGTAAAATACAAGCAATACATACCAGATATTGTAGGAACACTGTAACTTTCGGTTGTGCTCAGATGATCAGCTGTTGTTTTCATTTCCTCCGGTTGATCACCTGGTATTCAAAGAAGTCGTAAACCAGAACAAAAGGTTTATGTATTCGTGGTTATATATTAACACCACCATATAACAAATCAGAATAGTGCATTATAATCAACATAAATATCCTACTAGTTTGGCAATATATTCATAAATGTTTAGTGCTTTGAGAATTAAAAGTCAAATATCAAAGAATTTTTTAAGCTCCTAAAATGCAAGTGGAATTCCTCGTGAAAATATTCATTAGAAAATCAGTAGTCATATACAATGCCATATATGTATGTAAATATATATATGTATGCATGTATGTATGTATGTATGTATGTATGTATGTATGCACATATATATATATATATACAGGTATTGGACAAAATAATTGAAAAAGACCTTAAAATTTCAAACAAATTTATTTTAATATGGCGTAGGACCGCCTTTGGCAGAAATTACCGCTTGAATCCTACAAGATATGGGCTCGTACAAAGTTGGAATTGTTTCCAAAGAAATTTTTGTCCATTCTTCAGCTAAGAGTTTCCAGTTCTTCTAGTGATGATGGTGGGGGATATCGACTCCTTATTTGTTTTTCTAAAATGCACCATAAATGTTCAATTATATTAAGATCTAGGGACTGTGGTGCCCACATAAGATATTCAACTTCACTAGAATGTTCCTCGTGCCATTCAGTAACAACTTTAGTTGTGTGAATTGGTGCATTATCAATCCTGGAAGATTGCGTTTCCCTCCGGAAACAGTTCTGCAACCATAGGATGAATTTGATCAGATAAAAATCCTTTGTCTTGACTATTAATTCTGCCATGAAGGGAAACCATTGGTCCGGCGGATTTCCAAGATATAGCACCCCACCCAAAATCATCACAGATACTCCTCCATGTTTAACAGTTGGAAGAAGGCACTCTGCATCAAATGCTTCTTTTGGCCGTCTCCACATGTATACTCGGTCGGTGGTCGGAAATGAGGTAAGGGATGACTCGTCCAAGAAAATAACATTCTTCAACTGCCTTAGGGACTAATTCTGTAGGTTTTTACTCCACTCTAAACGCTTTGCAACGTTTGCTTTTGAAAGTAGTGGTTTTCTGATTGCAGCCCACCCGTGAAATCCGGCTTTCTGCAGCTCCCGGCGAACAGTTTTTGTGGAAACCGAGTTCTTGAGGTGGTCATTAAGCTCTGCGGTAATTTTGGGTGCTGTACTTTTGTGATCTTTTCTTAAAATTCGCGTAAGAGTCCGACGGTCCTTATCTGAACGTTTTGGATTTCTTCCGGAGTTTTGTTTCGACGCGGAGGTTTTTCCCTCTTTCTCAAAGGCTGTCATTACTTTCGAGATAGTACTTCTTGATACCTCAAACATTTCGGCTGTTTTCGTTACGCTAGCGCCTACCATACAAGCACCAACTATTTGACCTCTTTGAAAGTCCGATGGATCTATCATTTTAATGAATTTTAATTACCTTTTTCTGATGGTATCTGAAATGAAACAACAATTTTAGCCAAACATCTTAAGCAGCACTAACAATGAATAAAAAAACATAAAAATAAACAAGCTTTTGATTGCTTTATAGATATTTCAAAATTATGATACTATGATGCTAGGTGTTTCCATTATTTAGTCCAACCCCTGTATGTGTATGTGAAAGGGTGCGTTTGTGCGTGTATCTGTATGCATATGTGTGGTGTACGCCATATTTTCTCCCGTTCTAAGCATTTTCTCTCATCTACTTTATCAATATAGAGTCAACTTTAAGATATCGATACATTTTACTTACACAAATACAATTTCACATCTCCATTCTTCAGGTTTGTTAGAGTTCCTGTTCTCCCAGTACAATTAATTAGTATGTCGTTCATAAAATTCTCAATTGTACTTTCGTTTATATGGCATATTGATGGAGCTAAAATAAATCAATATCTTTAAATATTATCAATATGTTTACTGAAACGATCGATATGCTTACATAATTTATGTACCTTTGCAGGGCCATCACTTGAATATTACTTCGAAAGAAATCAAAGAAAAGGGATCTCATAGCATTTAAAGACAGTTGGTTCATTACGGCAAGAAATATATATTTCATCCCCACAGGAGTAGCACACTTAATAACGCACACATTTCCCTCAAACACTTCATGATAACTCTTACCGGCTTTACAGCGAATTCAACCAATGGACATAACTCCTAACCTAATCCCTTGCTCATTTTCGTTTCACCATCTTTTTCATAGGAACCGCAACCAGATGTGTCCATTCACCTCCGATAATAGAGTGCAGTCACCACATTCCTTTCCATATCGGCTAACTCTGATGAGCGTAAGGTTATATAATCAGATTGCTACCTAACACTCCGTTGTATTCCTAGCGCGATTGGTAAGATCAGCCGTGATAACTATATCATACTGTACGTGTGTGTGTGTGTGTGTGTGTGTGTGTGTGTACATGCATATATATATTCCTTTTTCTTATACTCTTCTATTATTTTACTTGTTTCAGTCATTTTGACTGAAGTGGAAGACGGGAGGAAGAGGGAAGGGTGGCTAAGGTAATATGTGAACCATGACTTTTGTGTTAATTTGCGCCACTAAATCCAACTTAGGTCGAATTAATAAATGCATTATTGACCGTATTCTACCCCTAGTTAGGGTTAACGTCAAGCTTCCGCTCTGAAATTGCACAGGAGACGTCATCACTTGGTTTCACTCTCTTCATGAGAAACAACACAACCATATCCTTCACTTTGACATTTCAAATTATTATTCCTCTATATCACCAATTCTCTTAAATAAAGCCTTAATCTTCACCCGAAAATATGCTCCCACCTCCCTATCGGATATCAATATCATCCTAGCTACAAAGAAAACTCTGATTCATTTTAAGGATAATAATTGAACCTGCAACTCATCTACGGATTTCTTCGATATAACCATGGGCGCATAACTTAATTGACCGATTCCTTCTCCCCCAAATTAAACAATATTTCCCCAACCTCTCCAGTGGATTATACAGGGGCGATGCACTCCTTTCATCAACTGGATCATCTCGACCGTCAGTGGAATGCATCAAGGAAATCCCATACATTTTTTTTGAAAACTATAACCTGAGTATTTCATTCGAAATTGACACTAAGGGGGCTAGTTTCCAAGACGTTACTTTCAACTTAAACACAAATCTATATCACCCTTTTGATAAACCCAATCAATCTTTACAATATATAAATGTCCTCTTTAATCACTCTAAACTTACTTTTAGTAGCGTAATCACAATCATGGCTATCAGAATCTCTAACTTATCTGCTAACGAAGAAAATTTTAACCAAATAAGCGGCTACCACGAAAAAAACTATCATACCCCCAACACTAAACTTAAAACTAAAATAACACATCTCTTTCCCAATACTAACCCTGAATCTACGGACACTACTTTCACTCTACACCAATCCAACAACTCTAAAAAACCCTTACACATCACACTCGGCCGCCCTACTGGCGACCCCGAGCCTATAACAGCTACAAGCATCCCTTCCTGATCAACTCACTTCAGCCATATACTCTAAACATTCTAAGGCCAGGTAGCCGGAAATCTTATGGTTCGCACCACCTTTCTCTCTCCAACTTAAATATCTACCTAAACTCTTCTTTAAAATCTTGAAATCTAACTTTCTATCACAGCATAAATACTATCCCATATTTAACAAATCATCCGTGAAAATCTCCTACTCCACCACACCTAATTTTCGATCCATAATCGCCTCTTCGAACAAACACAAATTCCAACACCAGTACTCTGAACATCTAAACTCTCACACTGCATCCCAAGTTACCCACATAGTAGCAATAACACAACCCTTAGTAATCCCACTCAATTAAACGATAGAATACTCAAGCATCATCCCACAATCCTACCCACGCAACGACAAATACTAGCTGCAATACCATTTCCCAATCTAATACAAATACAGATTACCTTTCAGGTTCTCCCCCACTAGCAATGAACAAACGAAGCTCAACCTCACTAGCAGTAAACCCCAACCGTGGAACTTGTAGGAAAACTTGCAATTGTCGTGTCTCTCAATTTTGCCCTCTTGCAGTCTTCTGTCTACGCAAACATGTAATCTACAAGTACCGTGTTATAACACCATGCTCCCACCAAACAAGGACATATATCGGCGGCACCGTAGATTTCGAGTCCATGTGTGCTACCGTGCACACATGAACTCTTTCTCCAATCCAAATTCTAATTTATCAACCTCCTTAGCAACGTATGTACACAACTTTAAATCTCAAAATATTCCATACGCCCTATCCTGGTCCATACGCCCTATCCTGGTCCATAGTAAAAGTTCCCTTTTACAATGCAAACATCGGCAAGTGAAATTTATGTCTAAAAGAATCATTAACCATTCTTCGCCTTCATAACTCCTCATTACTTAATAGATTCTCAGATGTCATTTATTCTTGTAAACACAAGTACTACTACTCATCTTTCACGCACTTTGCTAATTCTATGTAATCCCATGATAAGTTTCCATATCCAAAAAAACTTAAATTAAGACAAAGTCATCCTAACAGCCTACTACTTAAAAAATACTACTCCTCCCCCTCTTAGTCTTTCTCCTACACACTTTTCCAATTGCTTCCAAATTCTTCAAATCAACTCCTTCCCACTTCACTCTTAACCTCTCCTCTCTCCCCAGTTTAAAAAAAATCTACTTGACAGTACTTCACTCCTTCGAAAACTAACCAATCTACATCTACCCCTTCCATATTCACACCCCTCTATTCAATTTCATACACTTCTCTTTACCATAACACCTCACCTTCAATACTGACCCAATTCCTTTGTCCCACAAATAATCACATTTTGACCACCATCTCATCCCCACTCTATCCCCCCTCCATCTCTCATTCCTCTTTACACACCTTACTAATCTCCCTCAACCACTGAACCAGTCAACTTTCAAATAATAGCCATCCCCATTTTCACTATCTCAACCTTTAACGCTATAGCTCTCATACAAATAAACACAAACGTCACCATTCACATACTACCAAAAACAACCTTCCTTCTTCCTCTCACTTTCCACCTCATCATTAATCCTAACCCTGAAATGTATTTCCTTCTCCCACTAATCTTTGTCTAAATACCCCACAACTTCCCTTTCTAATACACTTAGTTCTCCACAAAATTATGCCATCTTTAAACTCCATTCTGTCAACACCTCAAATGTAGAATTCTTCCTAGAAGACGGAGGCTGGTATTATCCGATAATGGAATCAATTTACAATCATTATTCTGGATTACCAAGCCCCCAAAACAGCTGTTGGACACATAAAACTCTTATTCAACCCCTTTAATTCCTGATATAATTTCCATTGTGTGTAATTCGGACCTTTTTATATGTAAACATATATACATTAATAGAAATATTAAAATTACTAAGTCTCTCTAAAAGAGATTACGGCAGCGTTACTGGAAATTAATAGTTATCGCCATACTAATATGGCAGTCTTATAAATATAAGACTAAAGCTGGCGCTGATTAGCTCCATGAGGCCATCGCCTTAAGCTAGCTATTTGACACACAAACTGCGTCCATTATAAACCTTCGAACAAGGGAGGTCAGCCGCTTCATCCTGCCAGTCAGGCAGCTACAGACGACGTTTCAGGGTTGTTGCCCCTTATCAATGAAGCGTAGTCAGACTTGCAGGTGTCGCTACTGAAATCTTTATTATAGGCACTAAGGCCCGAATTAAGAGGGGACATTACAAACAGGACGTGGGGTACATAAAGTAAAAAAATCGAAAATTATGAATTGAAATGGATATTTATAATGGATTAGATGGAACGGCTTACGAGCCCCCCAAAACTTGCAGTTTCATTTAAAATACAATTTTACAGTTTACAATTTTACAATTACATATATTACTCTGCTACGTCGGGCGCTCGTCTGTAATGCCTGGTTCTTCATCTGTTATATACTCTATTAAGCTCTCCTGATCCACAATAGCTGGTAAGGTGTCATAACGTACATATAACCATTCAAATATTCTATAATCATATGTCATTTTCTGCACTGTCTCTTTCTCCACGATTACCGCCTTCCACAGGTCATCATATATTTCTGGGTTCAACTTTACTCTAATTAAGCCTTTCCTACTTGCCAACATCTTTTCCGTATTTTTGTCCTTGTCGTATAACATTACCACTCTGTGTTTCTTTCCCTTGGGTCTTCCTCCTCTCTTACAAGCTTTCAACTGCTCTTTCATTCTTCTGTCCCATTCTTCCTCTGCTGTTAGTTTTACCGGTTCACTCACTTCTGCTTTTGTATCCTCTTCTCCCGTTCGGTTTTCCTTCTCGTCAGTAATCTTGTTTTTCGCTTTTTTCTTCTTCTTTTTTTGTTCTTTAGGTGGTGATTCCACCCGCGTTCTTTTTCTATTTTCTTTCTCCAACTCTTCACCACTTTCCACATTATCTGTAGTGACGATTTCCTCCTCCACACACTCATCTTGCAACTCATTCGTTAAAGTCTCCAGTGCTATCGTTTTCTCCCGCACTTCTCCCAGCGGACACACATCCTTCATGTGGCCTCTTATTTTGCATTTGTAACACCCTGGGGGTCTCCTCTCCCCCACGACTCTGAGACGTGTCTCGTCGGGGAACACCAACTCCTCCGGGATGTTATACAGGTCAGGCACTGTAATGTGGACCAACGCCTGCACTGCATAACCCCACCACTTTACATCTTTTGATTTTTCGACTTTCAATATTTCCACGTTTTCTTTGCAGTTAAACACCACTGCTGCTAAAATCCTTTCCATATTTAGTTCCGGCGAAATCTTACTTATTCTTATTCTTACTGCCCTTTTCCCGCAGTAGCTTGGTAAACACACCCATTTTTCTGTTTTTAAAATTTTCGTTGCGTTCTTCTTCGCCTCGTCTTCACTTTTAAAGTGAACGACCACCGTTGCGAACTTTCTACCTCTGTTGTAGTAGGTAGACTCTCCTTCTATTCCTTTAAGACAGCATTCAATTTCCTCCATCGGTGCCACTTCTATTTTCTTTGAAGTCACGCTCCACGTTTTGTACGTTATAATCCGTTTCTCCGCTTCTTCCGCTTCTTCTTCGGGTGGTGTGACCTTCACACAGTCACCCACCCTCTTCAAGCTGTCGAAATACTTGTTCAACGTCTCCCTCTCGACGATGACTTCTTCTAACTGCAATTCGTTCGCAACCAGGCCCTTGCCTGCTGCACCCGCATACGTCTGGGTTTCCATTTTCGAGAAAAAATCTCAAAAACTTCACCACGCCGTAACAACTTCCACCACCGGATTCGATCTCACGAACCGCGACACTACAATAACGTAGTCAAAATTTTTCCGACGCCAAAAAAGTACAGCTACACACCAATAACGTAATCCTAAATATCCTACACCAAAATTCAAAAAGCAGGTGTCGCTACTGATCGTCCCAGTTCGAAGGCTTTATTTACCTAGTTTCGGTGGAATACATCCACTTGTTTACAATAATAGAAATATTAAAATTACTAAGTCTCTCTAAAAGAGATTACGGCAGCGTTACTGGGAATTAATAGTTATCGCCATACTAATATGGCAGTCTTATATATATAAGACTAAAGCTGGCGCTGATTAGCTCCATGAGGCCTTAAGCTAGCTATTTGACACACAAACTGCGTCCATTATAAACCTTCGAACAAGGGAGGTCAGCCGCTTCATCCTGCCAGGCAGACAGCTACAGACGACGTTTCAGGGTTGTTGCCCTTATCAATGCAGCGTAGTCAGACTTGCAGGTGTCGCTACTGAAAAAAGGCAACAACCTTGAAACGTCGTCTGTAGCTGTCTGACTGGCAGGATGAAGCGGCTGACCTCCCTTGTTCGAAGGTTTATAATGGACGCAGTTTGTGTGTCAAATAGCTAGCTTAAGGCGATGGCCTCATGGAGCTAATAAGCGACAGCTTTAGTCTTATATTTATAAGACTGCCATATTAGTATGGCGATAACTATTAATTTCATATATACATTTTTCTATTTAATTTATTTAAATTTCTTGAGCACTACGAAGTGTATTCTATATAGAGAATACCGGTCTCTAAGCTATATATATATATATATATATATATATAATATATATATATATATATATAATATATATATATATATATATATGAAGGGATATAATAAATATCCTGGAAACAGCTGTAAGACATTCTATCTATAAATATTCTAAAATCTGCACAGCCTTGGTTTTTTATCTTATTACGAAATTATATTATATATATATATATATTATATATATATATATATATATATATATATATATGGTTGGGTAGATGTATGTTTACATATATAGAAAATAGATATATATATAAGAACAAAACCACTCTCGGACGGAAAAGAGATGTATGGCTCATCACAGGACTTGAAGCACGCATCTGACTTTCGATTACCCACAATTGGAAATTTAATTAATTTTTTCAACGCACTCATCTTGCTTTTGATTAAGGAACATGTATATTTCCATTTTTCATTTTTTTATTAATTTGTAATAAACGTAAGCACAAATGAGATCTGAAAGAAAATAATGAGTAATTAACACATTAATTAGATATATAAAACTACATTAACATAAACAACTGTCTATTCTTACCGAATCCAAGAAACGATATTTCTCTCAAACCAACATTTTCTTTTGCTAATCGACCTTCACATTTAGAATACACGCTGTTCACTTGTATTTCCACGTAATTACTCAATACATTAGGCGGTAATTTTAAAATGTCATTGTATACATTGGTGTCTAGGTAATCGGTCATGTTGTTTTTTGTCAATTTAAATCTGACCTGAGGAGAAAAATAAGATACATTTAAGAAACACAGGCAATTGTGACAATAGAAATGGGAGAGAAAGTATACAGCACACTAAATATTACATCTTATGTGTCAGTTAATGGACTGTTGCCAGTCCGTTGGATGGCTTTCTTTTGTATTATGTCCCATAAGTACAACACAAAGAATTTTGTATAAAGTAAGGTTTTATCGGCTGAATACATGTAGATGTTGCAGATCAGTGAAGGCGAAGGAAGGTAAATTTGTTTTCGTCACTATAACATGAATCCAATAAAGCTTATATGTTTTCTTTAAACAAGAGGTATTGATCATTTATGAAAATGGCCCTTTGAGGTGTAGAATATACAGAATTTAATCTTCAACAGCTTTATATTTCATGTATACTGGTTACATTATATTGTGTTCTTAGTTAAATGTAGAGCAATCTTCAGCTGCACAAAGACATAGAATTTAATTAAATTAGAACAGATGGACACATTAGTATAATTAGACCTAAAAATCTCCAAGAAGTAAGGAGATAGATAAAAACATGTCTCTACTTCAGCATAGAAGTTTATATATATATATATATATATGTATATATATATATATACACGAGTATACACACACACAATTTACTTTAGGGTATAGATGAATTAATTTTAGTCGTAACCTCCCCACTCTTATAAACACCAAGCTAGATATTTGCTATACGAATGTGTGTGCACCAAACCACACGTGTGCGTATGCTTACATTTTCGTGGATGCTTGCATGACCCAGTATACACGCGCCATGCAGCTTGCGCGAGGGCATTTATACATCCATATCTGTTAACGGTTATTTTTAATACTTTTCTTTCTGTATTGCGTGTTTATTTCTTTTTTGAATCTGTTATTTTATTTTTGACCCTGTAAATAACTGAAGATATATCCTTTGTTTTGCTGGCTTTTCTTTCTATGAAATGAGAAGATAAATTGCGGAACTGTTATTTTAACGAGTTATATCTATTTATCACCCGATGAGACACATCGGCACCGCCGGATGCTCCTGAATCAGTTGTTAAGCGTCCCACCTGTGAGGGACCGATGCTAGATGTGTTGAAACAATTGTCGTGATTAATAAAATTTCTTGTATATTCCATCTTCCGTCTTTCATTTACCATATGTGTGTGTGTATGTATATATGTATGTATGTATGTATGTATGTATGTATGTATGTATGTATGTATGTATGTATGTATGTATGTATGTATGTATGTATGTATGTTTGAATGTTTGTATATATGCATATCTAACTGCTGTTTTCGTGTTGCGAATTATAAAAAGAAATAGAAAAGAAAACCTACTTGTACGTTGTCAGTTTTAACGGTTATATTTTCTATCTGCTCCCAACAGCCACTCCTTTGATACAATGATATTCTAGATATTGAGTAGACAGCATCGAAATAGAATTTAATCCAAGCTCCTGGGCCCTCCTCGTCTGTTGTCCATTCTGTTGCTTTATCTGAATCATAACTGGAGTTACATTCTCTGGAAGGTTTGGGAGCAGTTGATTGTGAACAATTTTTAATTTGAACTTCGAAGAAAAAGGAAAGAATAATCCAGATTATTATTGTTAAAAAAATCAAAAGTACTAGTAATGTAAATTTTTTCATTGACTTAGACCCTCCGCTATATTGCTGGCTTTGTGCCAGAATGTTAAACCAATACATAACTTCACTATATTACATTTTCACTCCAGTAAAATTATACTCTACACAAATTTACATAATTATTTCAACTATTACATATTTGCTTCGAATTAGTTATTCTTAAATCTATGTCATTTTCCAGTGTCATTTTTAAGCATAGTTTTAATTTTGTATTCTTTCCGTCAAGGGACTAAGTCGGTTACATTGACTCCAGTACTCAACTGGTACTTATTTTATCGAATCGGTGGAATTTGAAATCAGAACGTGCAGACGGACGAAATGCTGCTAAGCGTTTCGCCCGCCGTTCAAACTATCCTGTCAGCTCGCCGCCCCTCATCTCAATTAATATTAGTTTCAAATTTTGGCACAAGGTCAGCAATTCTGAGAAGGAGATAGTCTTTTAAATCGACCCCAATGTTCAATTGGTACCTATTTTATCGACTCTAAAAGGATAAGGCAAAGTCGACCTCGGCGGAATTTGAACTCAGAACGTAAAGACAGTCAGAATGCCGCGAAGCAATTTTCCCGGCGTACTAAAGTTTCTGCCGGCAAGTTGCCTACATCTCACTTAATATTTGTAATCGTCTAGCATAAAAATTATGTAAATCGCGTAAGTCTAAGCTCCTTAGCTTCTGGGAATAAGGTTAGACAACTGTCGTGCCGACGAAGGCTACTGAGCCAGAAACATACATCATCTTTCCACTTATTTTCAGATTATAAGCCAGACCTTTTCCTTACTGATGTCAACACTGGAGAATTCTTCACTGTTTAGATTGTCTTCCCTTTCAAAGTGAAACTGTCCATAATTGCTATTTGATTATTATAAAACATCCTCTTCCGGCGGAGATAATTTTAATAAATCCAGAATTTATGAGGGATGATATTGGATATATCTGTATTTATCTTTGTAATAAAAAAGTAACATTGTTTAGATCAATTTTAAAAAGACGAATCATTATTGGTAAATTCATGGAATACCAACTGGCTTAGGGGGGTCATTATTTCGTGTCTGGAAATCGTACTAAATAACACTCTTCCAGTTCGATGGAGTGCCTTTCAGTTCTGATCTTAAATTTTCTCATTTGAAACAATGTGTTTGCCTTATTCAGAGTTATATACATCTCGAAGTTGGTCAACACTGTATAATTGAAATATAGCCAAGCGAATGACAAAAAATAAATGGTAATAAAAGCTAACTTACTTTTTAAATATTCTTTATCAAATCTATCTCCGTCACATTTGAGATTTCCCACGTTGTCAGTTTGGTAATATAGACTTTTACAAGACTCCAACTCCATCGACAGAATAGAATTTTCAAGTTGTGGGCATTTTGCTGCAAAAATAAAATATATAGGCATGTACCCATGTATACTCTCTCTCTCTCTCTCTCTCTCCATCTCTCTCACACATACACACACACACACGCACACACACACATACATACATACTTACATACATACAAACGTATATATATATGGAACAAGGCTGATTGTCAGGCAAATGCATCCACATCATTTGGAAGCAACAATCCTCAGCGGACAAGGAGAAGGAGAAAATGTGTTTATTCCAAGAATTCCAAGAGACTGAAAATTCAATAACTGAAAATTTTTGGACTTCACCTCATGCAGCGGTGCTTTCCCATGATCAGATCTATATTGGTTGTTCCAGAGTTGGAAATGGCAACAATCTCTTCATGGTCACACCAAATGGTAGAATCAAGAATATTGTTTATCCTACTGCTTTACAATGATCTCCAAATGTTACATTGATACAAAATTTTCCAAATGCGATACTCTGTGATATAAATCTGAGACGGTAGGATACCAATAAATGCTTTATTATTATTTCGCTGTTCAGTTTTGGGCCTGCGGCCCAGTTAGCTCTTAGCGGGAGTCAGCTTGAAAGTCCGCAAGGAGTGAGGCTTTTAAGCTAGTTGGTCAATAATTATGACTGATTTACGATAAAGGAAGCAAAGGTGTCTTTCCGTCTCAGAGCTGTCTCTCTTGAGATCTGGTGCTGAGCAGAACTAACGAGATCGAAATGCATCCACTAGTCCAATAGGGAGCGCTCGGAGCTTGCTAAATGGCGTTTTAACATCCTTTTGTCTTAAAGCTAGAATTTTTCTCTGCAACAAACACCAGTGAAAAGTCTTTACACTTTCAAATTTCTCTTCCACATAATTGAACTGATCTAGGTTTGTCAATTTGTTATTTCTTTACTGCCTGCCCACAAGGGGCTACACACAGAGGGGACAAGCAAGGACAGACAGATGGATTAAGTCGATGAAATCGACCCCAGTGCGTGACTGGTATTTATTTAATCGACCCCGAAAGGATGAAAGGCAAAGTCGACCTCGGCGGAATTTGAAGTCAGGACGTAGCGGCAGACGAAATACCAATCTCTTTATTGCTCACCGAGGTCTAAACATAGAAATGGACAGAACAACTGATGGGATCAGTATTGCGGTATGATATATAGACAATCGAATAAAATTAACAATACAGCGACAACACAAATGAAGCGACGACCAGGCCACGCTCCGACCCCACAAGCCCCGATCTATCGCTGGTAACTTTTTTGTTCTTTTTTTATTCCGTCTATTCACACGGTTCCTTGCACGCACAGCACTCGTGCAACATGCTTCCATCTCTTTTGGAACGTACACTCTGACAGACATCTTTTCTCCAGCCACACCGTCCTTTTCAGATGAAAAGAAAATAATGATCGTAAATTGTGACCAGAGATAAAGTTGACTGTCTTAATTCCTTTTATCCTAGTCTTCCATACTGACTCTTTCGCTGTTGCTACAACTGTGAGAAAGCAATTCTTAGCTTCGTTCGTTAAAACTACCGGTGGGTCAATTTTTATAATTGACTCAGTCGACAGCTGTACTCTTCCTTCGCCGGACAACAGGTGTTCAGCATAAGCCCACATTTCAGATATCTCCGGACACTGAACAATAGCATGAGGGACGGTTTCCCTGTCCGCCACCCCTCATCTTGGACAGGTCGGCGACCGACGTTTACCGTGTCTTGCGAGCTTATCCCAAGCGGGCAAGGCATCTCTGTAGCATTGCTAGGTGAAGGACATTTGGAAGTTGTCCAACGTTCCCAACCCGAATGTACGGTGAATCAGGTTGTCCAGTTGAATAAACTCGACCCTAGAGTCGCCCTTGGGCCATCGTCGTATTCAGACTCTACCAACCCACTATATAAAATCCGTGTGGAAGGTTGGCGTTGCCCGAGCGCTGATATAGCAAGAGAGCCTTACGGCACTCTTTATGCCATTCACTCGGCTTCCTGTTCGCAAATACTTTTGACATAAACCAAAACATGAAACGCAAATAATATATATTTTTATAAAACATATAACTAGATCTCAAAAAGTATAAAAATGAATGATCAATACTTTTTACCAAAATTGATCATTCGTTTTTATACTTTTTGAGATCTAGTTATATGTTTTATAAATATATATATTATTTGTTATTTATGCTTTGGTTTAAGTCTATCACTGTTTGAGTTGCATAATAGTGTTTATCTTTAATTTATATTTTATATACATACATAACATATATATGTGTGTGTGTGTGTGTGTGTACTAGCACTATGACCCGACAACGCCGGGTCATAATGCTAGTGCATGCAAATACAGCTGCGTGCGTGCGCACATACACGCGAGTACTGTCCAAATCTCCGACCAATCACATACAGCTGGCTGGCATTCAATTGGCGTATCAAGCTCCGGGCATTTTGATTGGGTTTGGGATAGAAAATTCACAAAAATGTCACTTCTATTGATTCGAATTTCATCAAAATTGCAGATGAAGGTTATTTCCCTCTTTGCACACCCTAAAAAATTGTAATCATGACACATGTATCCCATAATACTGATTTTTATGCGCAGATTCCAAAATTCCGGTCTTATAGAACCTGTTAAAAGGATTTTCTCCTGCAAAATGAAGGTCATGGGGCTCTAAAATGTGGGTGTTAAGGCCCCTATTGGGGGTGAGTGTCTTAATGTCAACCAGAGAAGTTGAATTGTTGAGAATCTTTTCAACTTGGGTCTTATATCTATTGTTTGAATTTCTTTGAAATAGGAAATATATGTATGTTCACTGGGTTTGTAAAAGAGAGCAAAGCTACAGGAAACCAAAAGACGAATGATCACAATAAGCAGTCAGCTACCGTACCCTAGTCGTTATCACTCCCAATGTAGGATTCCTCACTATACAGGTGACAGGCGCAACCGTAAGATGC
The DNA here is from genome assembly GCF_006345805.1 of Octopus sinensis. Lineage (NCBI taxonomy): Eukaryota > Metazoa > Mollusca > Cephalopoda > Octopoda > Octopodidae > Octopus > Octopus sinensis. Next base: position 138,793,888 of record NC_042998.1, on the reverse strand, counting down.
ATTATGGATCTATAGCAATTGGAAGGGCGTCACGCAACTGAAATCGACATTAACAACTGTGTGACGTGAGGGCTAAGGAGAAATGAAAGTGTCACCTCTGGAGTTTGCAAATGACCACTATACTGATATGTAACTGGACAGAATAAATTTACAATTTATAAATGTCTTTGAATAACCAGTCACTCATCCGGGAAGGCCTTGAAATCAATGTTACCATCTGGGGACTATGTGTAACGCAGTTATAATAAAATGACTGAAGGGATGTCTACAACCAAATAACATTACTCAACACTTTGCAATTGAATCAGTGGAGGCAAAGATGCCTCGCATTTACTTGACAATTTATGCAGCACATTGCAGAAATCACAATCAAAGTATATCTCAAAGCAAACTCTTACTCTGTTGTACCATTGAATTGCAAATAATGCTCATTTTTATGCTCGGGCGACCCTACAGCTTCCAAGAGTACAACTGTATTCGTCTTTGCTTAGATAAAATGACTAAATTGTGGGTGTTAAGTCCCCGTGAAAGGGTCTTTCTAACTTCTAAGATGATGAAATTATAATAATTATTACTTCATTCGTATCTAATATCTATGGTTAAAATTTCATCAACAGCAAAAATATATGAATTGTCATGGGAGTTATGGCCTTTACGCATAGAATATAATTCCCAAATTTCGTAAAGATCCATTCAGTACTTTTGACCTAGTTTTGAATCATAAAAGAAATGTCTAAAATTTGGGAGTTAAGGCCCCCATTAGGGGGTCTTAGAATCCTTATGAGAAGTGGAAACTTTGAGAATACTTCTTGATGTGTGTCAATTACCCATGGTTAAAATTTCATCAACATCGGAAAATTTGAATTTTCATTGGGGTTCTGCCCGCTTGAAGCCATCTGAAATTCAAACCAAACATATTGCATTATACTCGCCCTTATGCATTGAATCTAAGTTCCAAATATCATAAGGATCCATTCAGTCATTTTTGTCCATGAAATTGTATGAAACACACAACATTACCCTTCTGTCTAGGTTGTGATTTTGTGATCCAAATTTCAATAGGTTCAGTGCAGCAGTTTTCAAATGTATAAGTAACACACAAACACACATAAAGACATTAACTTTGATATAATATATATTAATATGCACATATACATACATGTATATATATATATATGTGTGTGTGTGTGTGTGTGTGTGTGTGTGTGTGTTGTGTGTGTGTGTGTGTGTGTGTGTGTGTGTGTGTATGTGCGTGTGTGTGTGTGTGTGTGTGTGTGTGTGTAGTATATGTGCGTGTATATATATATATATATATGTGTGTGTGTGTGTGTGTGGAGGCGCAATGGCCCAGTGGTTAGGGCAGCGGACTCGCCGTCGTAAGATCGCGGTTTCGATTCCCAGACCTGGTGTTGTGTGTGTGTGTTTATTGAGCGAAAACACCTAAAGCTCTACGAGGCTCCGGCAGTGGGTGGTGGCGATCCCTTCTGTACTCTTTCGCCACAACTTTCTCTCACTCTTTCTTCTGTTTGCCTGCCATCTTAGCCAGCGGGGTTGCGTAATTTGAAGGCTAAAACAATGCGAAGCGGCGCATTGTGACCAGCGATATGTAGCAACATCTGATAGCCTGGTCGGTCACTGTGATATATATATATATAGATATATATATATACACACACACAAAATTGATTGATAGATACAATTGAGTGGGCAAACAAAAATATGAGACACTGCCTCGTGCTTTTTTTTTATTTTGATAAGCCTGGTACTTATTCAATCAGTTTCTCCATGTGAAACCAGTAAGTTATGGGGGTGTAAATAAACGAATAGCAGTTGTGAAGCAGTGATGAGGGAGAAACACAGAAACAAAGACACACACGTAGACTTACATATATACATACATATATATACGATTAATTTCTGTCTAAAAAATCCACTGACAAGGCTTTGGTTGGTCTGAGGCTATAGCAGAAGACACATGCCAAGTCACCACACAGTGGAACTGAACCCAGGACAATGTGTTTTGGAACCAAGTTTGTTCCCACACAGCCACACCTGCACGTATGTATATGTGTGTGTGTATGTGTCTATGTGTGTGTATGGGTATATATATAAGTATGCATGTATATATGTATATATATATATGTGTACATATTACATGTACATCTATATATATATATATATATATATATATATATACATCTACACATATACATCTATACTTACACATCTATATCTATAGAGATACATCTATACATATACATCTATACATATACAGCTATACATATACATGTATACATATACTTCTATATGTATACATGTATATATATACATGTATGGAATTCAAGATAATATGACGGATTTTGTGTATGAATATTGTGTATTGTTGCAGTAGAGTAACCGAGGAAATATATATGGATTTGAAGACTCTCATCGAAAGTAGTCATTTTTAATTTTTATTTTACATTTCAAACAAACACTATTTTACAAACACCATTTTACAAACACCATTTTACAATTTTACTTCAAATTTTTAAAAAACTATCATTCGATATATTATAGAATATTCATGTTTTATATCTCTGAAGAACAGAAGGTTTGTCTATAAATGCTTATCAATATAGGATTTCATTATAGTGACAACTCTTTTGCGAAACGATCGTAAGTTGCTTAAAAAATTAATTCAAGACTTTTAAACTATCAAATTTATCTTATACATTATATTTATATTGTTATATTTATTTATTTATATATATTTTTAATACAATAAAGTCTTTCACACGGGTATATCTTTATGAAGAGTTTGATATTGATTTCCTTATATTAATAATGATAATATATTATTAAAAAATATATGTATATACATATATATATGTATGTATATATGCATGCATGTATGTATGTATGTATGTATGTATGTATGTATGTATGTATGTATGTATGTATGTATGTATGTATGTATGCATGCATGTATGTATGTATGTATGTATGTATGTATGTATGTATGTATGTATGTATGCCTGTAATAGAGAGATGTTATTGTTTCACTTTTGACGCGTAATACTGAAATAATGGAGAAGATATGATATTGCTGTTGGCTCGCACTAGGCAAGGAGTTTTAAAAAGGTTTGGCCTATGACACTACATGGACCCTAAGTAAGGCATGTATAAAATTTGAATGAAATTGGTTGTGTATTTCTCAAGTTTTAGAGAAACACACAGACAGACACACACACATTCTCCTCTTTATATATATATATATATATATATATATATATATTCTCTTTCACATAACATCTACATATATGGTTAATGAACGTTAATATTTTGAAAACAAAAGTATTTAATATCTAATTTCATGCAGATATGTTTGCGTGTGTGCGTGTGTGTGTGCATGTGTGTGTGTGTGTGTGTGTGTGTGTGTGTGTGTGTGTGTGTGTGCGCGCGTGTGTGTATTTATAACATTTCTATATTCTTACCTTCAATTCTCAAATATAGCATTAAAATTGCAACCACTATGTTACCTCTCATATCTGCGATTGTGTTTTGTATTTGGATATATTCATGAATCTCTTCAGCTTTATATGTGTCGATCTGTTTTCAGTGTGTATTTAAAGAGAATGTTATATAGAGTTGCTCTCAGTTTTCGACGAGCGCAAAAGATTCTGATTGTGAATGATGCTCTTCTTAATTTGTGACGTTTACAAACAAACATCCGTATTTATAGCATCTGTTATTTATATGCCCATCTGCGTACACGCGTATGTTATATTGTATTTCTGAGTGTAAGTGCATGTATGTGTGTGTGAGTGCATGTACATATATATGTGTATAAATATATATATGTATATATATATATATATATATATATATATATATATATATATATATATATATATACGTATATATATATATGTGTGTGTGTGTGTGTGTGTGTGTATACATACATACGTAAGTATCTCTTAGGTCATCTTAACGTCTTTCCTGTCATAACAAGTCGAATGCTTTTATACAAGATTATCGATTTGTTATTATTTCAATTTAGCGTTTTATAGTTCTTTTTTTATGAATCTGGCACTTAAATGGTAAACCACCAGGTCAGGTCAAAATTAAAATGCATGCACAGCGACTATAGACGAATACAAACGTTGATACCGAAGTACAGACAGAAATATATTCAAATTATTTATACAATTAATTGAATCCTACTGAGTACATTACTAGCCCTTATGTTAATCCAGAAATGAACGTTGTATTACACATATGGTCCATAATATAATTCGGAACACGCAAGGAGCAGGTTCCGAGAGAGGTGAATCATAAATAAATAAATAACAAACGAATTAACACCTATCCATCGTTTGTTTTATATATATATATATAATATATATATATATATATATGAACACTCCCACACACACATCGATATATGTCAATTGTCGCTCAAACATGTCATTTTTCCTTTTTCTACTAGACAATTGATCTATATTGTAATTGTTCTTTTTGGGTTGTTGTTTTTTTTAATTCTCTCTTTACAGAAACATATAGGAATTTTATTTTCTAACGTGATCCGTGAAAATACGTTTTTTATATTCATTTTATATTGTTGTTACTGTTATCGTTTTTGTTGTTGGCGTTGTGGGGAAAAGCACATTGTTATTATACTCATGTGTAGATTATGTTGACTTAGTTTTAAAAAAAAACATAACTCGACATGTCACCAATTCCGCTCTATAATACTGATTTCAAAATTTAGCTCAAGGCCAGCAGTCTCGGGAAAGGAGTAAGTCGATTACATCGACCCCACTGTTCAACTGGTACTTATTTTATCGACCCAGAGAGAAGAAATCAAAATGACAAGTTTTTTTTTGGTGTTTATTATATCGTAACTAACGCTAATTGTAATTTTTCTACAACTTCAATCAGATATCTAATTAATTATAGATTTTTTAACGAAATTAAGCAATTTCAAGAAGATTTCCGCATCAAAATGAGCAATAATATATTTCCTGAATGTATATTGATAGGTCACGTTAGTAGATACTTTTTATATTATTTATTTATTTATTTTTAATTACTGGCTGTGAATGAAGGGACAGCGACATCGGCTTTCACAGATGTCTCCTAGACCTTTGATATATATATGCCGTTATTATTCCACCTAAATTGCTGCAAGTCGAGGCTTGCAGGAAACACATAAACAGTGGAGTGAATTTATCAATACTCCGGTTTCGTGTAGACTATTTTTGTTCCGTAAAATAAATATCTACTGATTTATGGTGCAGAACAAGAAATCGTGCACTTACCTAGAGTATTGACAAATTAATATCCGTATTTCTACTCTATCTATATTTGAAATCAACGTTAAGTAAAAGACAAGCAATACATACTAGATATTGTAGGAACATTATAACTTTCGGTTGTGCTCAGATGATCAGCTGTTGTTTCCATTTCCACTGGTTGGTCACCTGGTATTCAAAAAGTAGTAAAATAGAACACAAGATTTTCTAAGCCGTGCGTGTTCGTAGTTATATAGTAACACAATCAAAGAACAAATCAGAACAGTCAAAATATTCATTAGCAAATAAGAAATATTGTACAATCTGTGTTTTATTTTAGCGAAAGAAAGAACTAGAATTGGAGACAAGTAGTGGCAGTCTGCGTTGTCAAAGGGGGGAAATGCTTAAAAGGAAACTATTAATTCTGCCATGAAGGCAAACCATTGGGCCAGCGGATTTCCAAGATATAGCACCCCACCCCAATCATCACAGATCCTCCTCCATGTTTAACAGTTGGAAGAAGGCACTCTGCATCAAATGCTTCTTTTGGCCGTCTCCACACGTATACTCGGTCGGTGGTCGGAAATGAGGTAAGGGATGATTCGTCCAAGAAAATAACATTCTTCAACTGCCTTAGGGACTAATTCTGTAGGTTTTTACTCCACTCTAAACGCTTTGCAACGTTTGCTTTTGAAAGTAGTGGTTTTCTGATTGCAGCCCACCCGTGAAATCCGGCTTTCTGCAGCTCCCGGCGAACAGTTTTTGTGGAAACCGAGTTCTTGAGGTGGTCATTAAGCTCTGCGGTAATTTTGGGTGCTGTACTTTTGTGATCTTTTCTTAAAATTCGCGTAAGAGTCCGACGGTCCTTATCTGAACGTTTTGGTTTTCTTCCGGAGTTTTGTTTCGACGCGGAGGTTTTTCCCTCTTTCTCAAAAGCTGTCATTACTTTCGAGATAGTACTTCTTGATACCTCAAACATTTCGGCTGTTTTCGTTACGCTAGCGCCTACCATGCAAGCACCATTTGACATCTTTGAAAGTCCGATGAATCTATCATTTTAATGAATTTTAATTACCTTTTTCTGATGGTATCTGAAATGAAACAACAATTTTAGCCAAACATCTTAAGCAGCACTAACAATGAATAAAAAAACATAAAAATAAACAAGCTTTTGATTGCTTTATAGATATTTCAAAATTATGATACTATGATGCTAGGTGTTTCCATTCTTTAGTCCAACCCCTGTATGTGTATGTGAAAGGGTGCGTTTGTGCGTGTATCTGTATGCATATGTGTGGTGTACGCCATATTTTCTCCCGTTCTAAGCATTTTCTCTCATCTACTTTATCAATATAGAGTCAACTTTAAGATATCGATACATTTTACTTACACAAATACAATTTCACATCTCCGTTCTTCAGGTGTGTTAGAGTTCCTGTTCTCCCAGTACAATTAATTAGTATGTCGTTCATAAAATTCTCAATTGTACTTTCGTTTATATGGCATATTGATGGAGCTAAAATAAATCAATATCTTTAAATATTATCAATATGTTTACTGAAACGACAGATATGTTTACATAATATATGTACCTTTGCAGGGCCATCACTTGAATATTACTTCGAAAGAAATCAAAGAAAAGGGATCTCATAGCATTACGGCAAGAAATATATATTTCATCCCCACAGGAGTAGCACACTTAATAATGCACACATTTCCCTCAAACACTTCAAGATAACTCTTACCGGCTTTACAGCGAATTCAACCAATTGACATAACTCCTAACCTAATCTCTTGCTCATTTTCGTTTCACCATCTTTTTCACAGGAACCGCAACCAGATGTGTCCATTCACCTCCGATAGTAGAGTGCAGTCACCACATTCCTTTCCATATCGGCTAACTCTGATGAGCGTAAGGTTATATAATCAGATTGCTACCTAACACTCCGTTGTATTCCTAGCGCGATTGGTAAGATCAGCCGTGATAACTATATCATACTGTACGTGTGTGTGTGTGTGTGTGTGTGTGTGTGTGTGTGTGTGTGTGTACATGCATATATATATATTCCTTTTTCTTATACTCTTCTATTATTTTACTTGTTTCAGTCATTTTGACTGAAGTGGAAGACGGGAGGAAGAGGGAAGGGTGGCTAAGGTAATATGTGAACCATGACTTTTGTGTTAATTTGCGCCACTAAATCCAACTTAGGTCGAATTAATAAATGCATTATTGACCGTATTCTACCCCTAGTTAGGGTTAACGTCAAGCTTCCGCTCTGAAATTGCACAGGAGACGTCATCACTTGGTTTCACTCTCTTCATGAGAAACAACACAACCATATCCTTCACTTTGACATTTCAAATTATTATTCCTCTATATCACCAATTCTCTTAAATAAAGCCTTAATCTTCACCCGAAAATATGCTCCCACCTCCCTATCGGATATCAATATCATCCTAGCTACAAAGAAAACTCTGATTCATTTTAAGGATAATAATTGAACCTGCAACTCATCTACAGATTTCTTCGATATAATCATGGGCGCATGACTTAATTGACCGATTCCTTCTCCCCCTAATTAAACAATACTTTTAGTAGCGTAATCACAATCATGGCTATCAGAATCTCTAACTTATCTGCTAACGAAGAAAATTTTAACCAAATAAGCGGCTACCACGAAAAAAACTATCATACCCCCAACACTAAACTTAAAACTAAAATAACACATCTCTTTCCCAATACTAACCCTGAATCTACGGACACTACTTTCACTCTACACCAATCCAACAACTCTAAAAAACCCTTACACATCACACTCGGCCGCCCTACTGGCGACCCCGAGCCTATAACAGCTACAAGCATCCCTTCCTGATCAACTCACTTCAGCCATATACTCTAAACATTCTAAGGACATGTAGCAGGAAATCTTATGGTTCGCACCACCTTTCTCTCTCCAACTTAAATATCTACCTAAACTCTTCTTTAAAATCCTGAAATCTAACTTTCTATCACAACATGAATACTATCCCATATTTAATAAATCATCCGTGAAAATCTCCTACTCCACCACACCTAATTTTCGATCCATAATCGTCTCTTCGAACAAACACAAATTCCAACACTAGTCCTCGGAACATCTAAACTCTCACACTGCATCCCAAGTTAGCCCACATAGTAGCAATAACACAACGCTTTGTAATCCCACTCAATTAAATGATACCATACTCAAGCCATCATCCCACAATCCTACCCACGCAACGACAAATACTAGCTGCAATACCATTTCCCAATCCAATACAAATACAGATTACCTTTCAGGTTCTCCCCCACTAACAATGAACAAACGAAGCTCAACCTCACTAGCAGTAAACCCCAACCATGGAACTTGTAGGAAAGCTTGCAATTGTCGTGTCTCTCAATTTTGCCCTCTTACAGTCTTCTGTCTACGCAAACATGTAATCTACAAGTACCGTGTTATAACACCATGCTCCCACCAAACAAGGACATATATCGGCGGCACCGTAGATTTCGAGTCCATGTGTGCTACCGTGCACACATGAACTCTTTCTCCAATCCAAATTCTAATTTATCAACCTCCTTAGCAACGTATGTACACAACTTTAAATCTCAAAATATTCCATACGCCCTATCCTGGTCCATACGCCCTATCCTGGTCCATAGTAAAAGTTCCCTTTTACAATGCAAACATCGGCAAGTGAAATTTATGTCTAAAAGAATCATTAACCATTCTTCGCCTTCATAACTCCTCATTACTTAATAGATTCTCAGATGTCATTTATTCTTGTAAACACAAGTACTACTACTCATCTTTCACGCACTTTGCTATTTCTATGTAATCCCATGATAAGTTTCCATATCCAAAAAAACTTAAATTAAGACAAAGTCATCCTAACAGCCTACTACTTAAAAAATACTACTTCTCCCCCTCTTAGTCTTTCTCCTACACACTTTTCCAATTGCTTCCAAATTCTTCAAATCAACTCCTTCCCACTTCACTCTTAACCTCTCCTCTCTCCCCAGTTTAAAAAAAATCTACTTGACAGTACTTCACTCCTTCGAAAACTAACCAATCTACATCTACCCCTTCCATATTCACACCCCTCTATTCAATTTCATACACTTCTCTTTACCATAACACCTCACCTTCAATACTGACCCAATTCCTTTGTCCCACAAATAATCACATTTTGACCACCATCTCATCCCCACTCTATCCCCCCTCCATCTCTCATTCCTCTTTACACACCTTACTAATCTCCCTCAACCACTGAACCAGTCAACTTTCAAATAATAGCCATCCCCATTTTCACTATCTCAACCTTTAACGCTATAGCTCTCATACAAATAAACACAAACGTCACCATTCACATACTACCAAAAACAACCTTCCTTCTTCCTCTCACTTTCCACCTCATCATTAATCCTAACCCTGAAATGTATTTCCTTCTCCCACTAATCTTTGTCTAAATACCCCACAACTTCCCTTTCTAATACACTTAGTTCTCCACAAAATTATGCCATCTTTAAACTCCATTCTGTCAACACCTCAAATGTAGAATTCTTCCTAGAAGACGGAGGCTGGTATTATCCGATAATGGAATCAATTTACAATCATTATTCTGGATTACCAAGCCCCCAAAACAGCTGTTGGACACATAAAACTCTTATTCAACCCCTTTAATTCCTGATATAATTTCCATTGTGTGTAATTCGGACCTTTTTATATGTAAACATATATACATTAATAGAAATATTAAAATTACTAAGTCTCTCTAAAAGAGATTACGGCAGCGTTACTGGAAATTAATAGTTATCGCCATACTAATATGGCAGTCTTATAAATATAAGACTAAAGCTGGCGCTGATTAGCTCCATGAGGCCATCGCCTTAAGCTAGCTATTTGACACACAAACTGCGTCCATTATAAACCTTCGAACAAGGGAGGTCAGCCGCTTCATCCTGCCAGTCAGGCAGCTACAGACGACGTTTCAGGGTTGTTGCCCCTTATCAATGAAGCGTAGTCAGACTTGCAGGTGTCGCTACTGAAATCTTTATTATAGGCACTAAGGCCCGAATTAAGAGGGGACATTACAAACAGGACGTGGGGTACATAAAGTAAAAAAATCGAAAATTATGAATTGAAATGGATATTTATAATGGATTAGATGGAACGGCTTACGAGCCCCCCAAAACTTGCAGTTTCATTTAAACTACAATTTTACAGTTTACAATTTTACAATTACATATATTACTCTGCTACGTCGGGCGCTCGTCTGTAATGCCTGGTTCTTCATCTGTTATATACTCTATTAAGCTCTCCTGATCCACAATAGCTGGTAAGGTGTCATAACGTACATATAACCATTCAAATATTCTATAATCATATGTCAATTTCTGCACTGTCTCTTTCTCCACGATTACCGCCTTCCACAGGTCATCATATATTTCTGGGTTCAACTTTACTCTAATTAAGCCTTTCCTACTTGCCAACATCTTTTCCGTATTTTTGTCCTTGTCGTATAACATTACCACTCTGTGTTTCTTTCCCTTGGGTCTTCCTCCTCTCTTACAAGCTTTCAACTGCTCTTTCATTCTTCTGTCCCATTCTTCCTCTGCTGTTAGTTTTACCGGTTCACTCACTTCTGCTTTTGTATCCTCTTCTCCCGTTCGGTTTTCCTTCTCGTCAGTAATCTTGTTTTTCGCTTTTTTCTTCTTCTTTTTTGTTCTTTAGGTGGTGATTCCACCCGCGTTCTTTTTCTATTTTCTTTCTCCAACTCTTCACCACTTTCCACATTATCTGTAGTGACGATTTCCTCCTCCACACACTCATCTTGCAACTCATTCGTTAAAGTCTCCAGTGCTATCGTTTTCTCCCGCACTTCTCCCAGCGGACACACATCCTTCATGTGGCCTCTTATTTTGCATTTGTAACACCCTGGGGGTCTCCTCTCCCCCACGACTCTGAGACGTGTCTCGTCGGGGAACACCAACTCCTCCGGGATGTTATACAGGTCAGGCACTGTAATGTGGACCAACGCCTGCACTGCATAACCCCACCACTTTACATCTTTTGATTTTTCGACTTTCAATATTTCCACGTTTTCTTTGCAGTTAAACACCACTGCTGCTAAAATCCTTTCCATATTTAGTTCCGGCGAAATCTTACTTATTCTTATTCTTACTGCCCTTTTCCCGCAGTAGCTTGGTAAACACACCCATTTTTCTGTTTTTAAAATTTTCGTTGCGTTCTTCTTCGCCTCGTCTTCACTTTTAAAGTGAACGACCACCGTTGCGAACTTTCTACCTCTGTTGTAGTAGGTAGACTCTCCTTCTATTCCTTTAAGACAGCATTCAATTTCCTCCATCTTCTATTTTCTTTGAAGTCACGCTCCACGTTTTGTACGTTATAATCCGTTTCTCCGCTTCTTCCGCTTCTTCTTCGGGTGGTGTGACCTTCACACAGTCACCCACCCTCTTCAAGCTGTCGAAATACTTGTTCAACGTCTCCCTCTCGACGATGACTTCTTCTAACTGCAATTCGTTCGCAACCAGGCCCTTGCCTGCTGCACCCGCATACGTCTGGGTTTCCATTTTCGAGAAAAAATCTCAAAAACTTCACCACGCCGTAACAACTTCCACGACCGGATTCGATCTCACGAACCGCGACACTACAATAACGTAGTCAAAATTTTTCCGACGCCAAAAAAGTACAGCTACACACCAATAACGTAATCCTAAATATCCTACACCAAAATTCAAAAAGCAGGTGTCGCTACTGATCGTCCCAGTTCGAAGGCTTTATTTACCTAGTTTCGGTGGAATACATCCACTTGTTTACAATAATAGAAATATTAAAATTACTAAGTCTCTCTAAAAGAGATTACGGCAGCGTTACTGGGAATTAATAGTTATCGCCATACTACTATGGCAGTCTTATATATATAAGACTAAAGCTGGCGCTGATTAGCTCCATGAGGCCTTAAGCTAGCTATTTGACACACAAACTGCGTCCATTATAAACCTTCGAACAAGGGAGGTCAGCCGCTTCATCCTGCCAGGCAGACAGCTACAGACGACGTTTCAGGGTTGTTGCCCCTTATCAATGCAGCGTAGTCAGACTTGCAGGTGTCGCTACTGAAAAAAGGCAACAACCTTGAAACGTCGTCTGTAGCTGTCTGACTGGCAGGATGAAGCGGCTGACCTCCCTTGTTCGAAGTTTATAATGGACGCAGTTTGTGTGTCAAATAGCTAGCTTAAGGCGATGGCCTCATGGAGCTAATAAGCGACAGCTTTAGTCTTATATTTATAAGACTGCCATATTAGTATGGCGATAACTATTAATTTCATATATACATTTTTCTATTTAATTTATTTAAATTTCTTGAGCACTACGAAGTGTATTCTATATAGAGAATACCGGTCTCTAAGCTATATATATATATATATATATATATATAATATATATATATATATATATAATATATATATATATATATATATGAAGGGATATAATAAATATCCTGGAAACAGCTGTAAGACATTCTATCTATAAATATTCTAAAATCTGCACAGCCTTGGTTTTTTATCTTATTACGAAATTATATTATATATATATATATATATATATATATATATATATATATATATATATATATGGTTGGGTAGATGTATGTTTACATATATAGAAAATAGATATATATATAAGAACAAAACCACTCTCGGACGGAAAAGAGATGTATGGCTCATCACAGGACTTGAAGCACGCATCTGACTTTCGATTACCCACAATTGGAAATTTAATTAATTTTTTCAACGCACTCATCTTGCTTTTGATTAAGGGAACATGTATATTTCCATTTTTCATTTTTTTATTAATTTGTAATAAACGTAAGCACAAATGAGATCTGAAAGAAAATAATGAGTAATTAACACATTAATTAGATATATAAAACTACATTAACATAAACAACTGTCTATTCTTACCGAATCCAAGAAACGATATTTCTCTCAAACCAACATTTTCTTTTGCTAATCGACCTTCACATTTAGAATACACGCTGTTCACTTGTATTTCCACGTAATTACTCAATACATTAGGCGGTAATTTTAAAATGTCATTGTATACATTGGTGTCTAGGTAATCGGTCATGTTGTTTTTTGTCAATTTAAATCTGACCTGAGGAGAAAAATAAGATACATTTAAGAAACACAGGCAATTGTGACAATAGAAATGGGAGAGAAAGTATACAGCACACTAAATATTACATCTTATGTGTCAGTTAATGGACTGTTGCCAGTCCGTTGGATGGCTTTCTTTTGTATTATGTCCCATAAGTACAACACAAAGAATTTTGTATAAAGTAAGGTTTTATCGGCTGAATACATGTAGATGTTGCAGATCAGTGAAGGCGAAGGAAGGTAAATTTGTTTTCGTCACTATAACATGAATCCAATAAAGCTTATATGTTTTCTTTAAACAAGAGGTATTGATCATTTATGAAAATGGCCCTTTGAGGTGTAGAATATACAGAATTTAATCTTCAACAGCTTTATATTTCATGTATACTGGTTACATTATATTGTGTTCTTAGTTAAATGTAGAGCAATCTTCAGCTGCACAAAGACATAGAATTTAATTAAATTAGAACAGATGGACACATTAGTATAATTAGACCTAAAAATCTCCAAGAAGTAAGGAGATAGATAAAAACATGTCTCTACTTCAGCATAGAAGTTTATATATATATATATATATATGTATATATATATATATACACGAGTATACACACACACAATTTACTTTAGGGTATAGATGAATTAATTTTAGTCGTAACCTCCCCACTCTTATAAACACCAAGCTAGATATTTGCTATACGAATGTGTGTGCACCAAACCACACGTGTACGTATGCTTCCATTTTTGTGGATGCTTGTATGAGCCAGTGTACACGCGCCATGCAGCTTGCGCGAGGGCATTTATACATCCATATCTGTTAACGGTTATTTTTAATACTTTTCTTTCTGCATTGCGTATTTATTTCTTTTTTGAATCTGTTATTTTATTTTTGACCCTGTAAATAACTGAAGATATATCCTTTGTTTTGCTGGCTTTTCTTTCTATGAAATGAGAAGATAAATTGCGGAACTGTTATTTTAACGAGTTATATCTATTTATCACCCGATGAGACACATCGGCACCGCCCGATGCTCCTGAATCAGTTGTTAATTGTCCCACCTGTGAGGGACCGATGCTAGATGTGTTGAAACAATTGTCGTGATTAATAAAATTTCTTGTATATTCCATCTTCCGGCTTTCATTTACCATATGTGTGTGTGTATGTATGTATGTATGTATGTATGTATGTATGTATGTATGTATGTATGTATGTATGTATGTATGCATGCATGTATGTATGTATGTATGTATGTATGTATGTTTGTATGTATGTTTGTATGTTTGTATATATGCATATCTAACTGCTGTTTTCGTGTTGCGAATTATAAAAAGAAATAGAAAAGAAAACCTACTTGTACGTTGTCAGTTTTAACGGTTATATTTTCTATCTGCTCCCAACAGCCACTCCTTTGATACAATGATATTCTAGATATTGAGTAGACAGCATCGAAATAGAATTTAATCCAAGCTCCTGGGCCCTCCTTGTTTGTTGTCCATTCTGTTGCTTTATCTGAATCATAACTGGAGTTACATTCTCTGGAAGGTTTGGGAGCAGTTGATTGTGAACAATTTTTAATTTGAACTTCAAGGAAATAGGAAAGAATAATCCAGATTATTATTGTTAAAAAAATCAAAAGTACTATTAATTTAAATTTTTTCATGGGGATCAATATATGACAATATATGACACGTAAACATAAGAGAGGAAATAAAACGTCAATGAAAGTCTTAATAATTAAAAAAAAAACTTGGTTAAAAGAAATTACTACAAATATTGTCTAAAGGCGGCGAGCTGATAGAATCGTTAGCACTCCGGGCAAATTACTAACAAGCACTTCCCCTGTCTGTACGTTCTGCGTTCAAATTCCACCGAGGGCGACTTTACTTTTCATCACCTTGGAGTCGACGAAACAAGTACTAGTTGAATGCTGGGGTCGTTATAATTGACTTAGAGCCTGCGCTATATTGCTGGCTTTGTGCCAGAATTTGAAACCAATATATAACTTCACTATATTACATTTTTACTTCAGTAAAAATATACTCTACACAAATTTACATAATTATTTCAACTAATTATTTTTTCATAATTTTTACATTATTTCAAATTTACATATTTACTTCGAATTAGTTATTTCTTAAATCTATGTCATTTTCCAGTGTCTTTTTTAAGCATGGTTTTAATTTTGTATTCTTTCCGTCACTGCTCTGCGCCTCTACTTACGAATTTAAATAGGTGTTTATGAACAAAGTACTTGTGCATGTTTCTTTTTCAATGATCTTTTCGGTTTGAACGGCAGTTTTTAACATAATTTCTAGGTAACTAAAAAATTTTAAACTCCGTATACTGGTAGAATGTGTTTATAAAACATCTTTTTCTCTTGGCTTTATTGAGAGAATTCTATAGTTTGTAAGATATTTGTTCTTGTTTTTCTTCAATTTCTGCAATTTCAACCAATCAGTGACATGTATTGAGTTAAAAAGCATTCTGTGTCGTATGAATATGTCCCTCGTTTAAGAAACAGATTGGGTTTATTTACATTTGTGAAGAAAAAAAGATACCCTTCCCCCACCCCTAATTCTAACCCTAACTAACCCTAACCCTAAAAGAGATTGAAATGCAATAGATCGATTCTAGGATCATAATTATGGGTGACACCGCTAGAAAAAACTGCCGTTCAAACCGAAAAGATCCTGTTTCTTTTCTGTAAAAGAAAAAAACTAGAATTTCAAGATATTTTTTCAATTAAACTTTAAAGGAAGAAGATGAAGTATCAGTTCCGATACGACCGAACATTAGATTTAATTCTCTGTTATATCAGTGTCTCAGTTAAAATTGGTCTCAAATGTTGGCGCAAGGCCACCAGTTTTGGAGAAGAGACTAAGTCGGTTACATCGACTCCAGTACTCAACTGGTACTTATTTTATCGATCCCGAAGGGATAAGAAGCTGAATCGACTTCGGTGGAATTTGAAATCAGAAAGTGCAGACGGACGAAATGCTGCTAAGCGTTTCGCCCCCCGTTCAAACTATTCTGTCAGCTCGCCGCCCCTCATCTCAATTAATATTAGTTTCAAATTTTGGCACAAGGTCAGCAATTCTGAGAAGGAGATAGTCTTTTAAATCGACCCCAATGTTCAATTAGTACCTATTTTATCGACTCTAAAAGGATAAGGCAAAGTCGACCTCGGCGGAATTTGAACTCAGAACGTAAAGACAGTCAGAATGCCACGAAGCAATTTTCCCGGCGTACTAAAGTTTCTGCTGGCAAGTTGCCTACGTCTCACTTAATATTTGTAATCGTCTAGCATAAAAATTATGTAAATCGCGTAAGTCTAAGCTCCTTAGCTTCTGGGAATAAGGTTAGACAACTGTCGTGCCGACGAAGGCTACTGAGCCAGAAACATACATCATCTTTCCACTTATTTTCAGATTATAAGCCAGACCTTTTCCTTACTGATGTCAACACTGGAGAATTCTTGATTGTTTAGATTGTCTTCCCTTTCAAAGTGAAATTGTCCATAATTGCTATTTGATTATTATAAAACATCCTCTTCCGGCGGAGATAATTTTAATAAATCCAGAATTTATGAGGGATGATATTGGATATATCTGTATTTATCTTTGTAATAAAAAAGTAACATTGTTTAGATCAATTTTGAAAAGACGAATCATTATTGGTAAATTCATGGAATACCAACTGGCTTAGGGGGGTCATTATTTCGTGTCTGGAAATCGTACTAAATAACACTCTTCCAGTTCGATGGAGTGCCTTTCAGTTCTGATCTTAAATTTTCTCATTTGAAACAATGTGTTTGCCTTATTCAGAGTTATATACATCTCGAAGTTGGTCAACACTGTATAATTGAAATATAGCCAAGCGAATGACAAAAAATAAATGGTAATAAAAGCTAACTTACTTTTTAAATATTCTTTATCAAATCTATCTCCGTCACATTTGAGATTTCCCACGTTGTCAGTTTGGTAATATAGACTTTTACAAGACTCCAACTCCATCGACAGAATAGAATTTTCAAGTTGTGGGCATTTTGCTGCAAAAATAAAATATATAGGCATGTACCCATGTATACTCTCTCTCTCTCTCTCTCTCTCTCTCCATCTCTCTCACACATACACACACACACACACACACACATACATACATACTTACATACATACAAACGTATATATATATGGAACAAGGCTGATTGTCAGGCAAATGCATCCACATCATTTGGAAGCAACAATCCTCAGCGGACAAGGAGAAGGAGAAAATGTGTTTATTCCAAGAATTCCAGATTCCAGCAAACATGCTCTTTAAATTCAAGAGACTGAAAATTCAATAACTGAAAATTTTTGGACTTCACCTCATGCAGCGGTGCTTTCCCATGATCAGATCTATATTGGTTGTTCCAGAGTTGGAAATGGCAACAATCTCTTCATGGTCACACCAAATGGTAGAATCAAGAATATTGTTTATCCTACTGCTTTACAATGATCTCCAAATGTTACATTGATACAATTTTTCCAAATGCGATACTCTGTTATATATATCTGAGACGGTAGGATACCAATAAATGCTTTATTATTATTTCGCTGTTCAGTTTTGGGCCTGCGGCCCAGTTAGCTCTTAGCGGGAGTCAGCTTGAAAGTCCGCAAGGAGTGAAACTTTTAAGCTAGTTGGTCAATAATTATGACTGATTTACGATAAAGGAAACAAAGGTGTCTTTCCGTCTCAGAGCTGTCTCTCTTGAGATCTGGTGCTGAGCAGAACTAACGAGATCGAAATGCATCCACTAGTCCAATAGGGAGCGCTCGGAGCTTGCTAAATGGCGTTTTAACATCCTTTTGTCTTAAAGCTAGAATTTTTCTCTGCAACAAACACCAGTGAAAAGTCTTTACACTTTTAAATTTCTCTTCCACATAATTGAACTGATCTAGGTTTGTCAATTTGTTAATTCTTTACTGCCTGCCCACAAGGGGCTACACACAGAAGGGACAAACAAGACAGACAGATGGATTAAGTCGATGAAATTGACCCCAGTGCGTGACTGGTATTTATTTAATCGACCCCGAAAGGATGAAAGGCAAAGTCGACCTCGGTGGAATTTGAAGTCAGGACGCAGCGGCAGACGAAATACCAATCTCTTTATTGCCCACCGAGGTCTAAACATAGAAATGGACAGAACAACTGATGGGATCAGTATTGCGGTATGATATATAGACAATCGAATAAAATTAACAATACTGGGACAACACAAATGAAGCGATGACCAGGCCACGCTCCGACCCCACAAGCCCCGATCTATCGCTGGTAACTTTTTTGTTCTTTTTTTATTCCGTCTATTCACACGGTTCCTTGCACGCACAACACTCGTGCAACATGCTTCCATATCTTTTGGAACGTACACTCTGACAGACATCTTTTCTCCAGCCACACCGTCCTTTTCAGATGAAAAGAAAATAATGATCGTAAATTGTGACCAGAGATAAAGTTGACTGTCTTAATTCCTTTTATCCTAGTCTGCCATACTGACTCTTTCGCTGTTGCTACAACCGTGAGAAAACAATTCTTACCTTCGTTCGTTAAAACTACCGGTGGGTCAATTTTTATAATTGACTCAGTCGACAGCTGTACTCTTCCTTCGCCGGGCAACAGGTGTTCAGCATAAGCCCACATTTCAGATATCTCCGGACACTGAACAATAGCGTGAGGGACGGTTTCCCTGTCCGCCACCCCTCATCTTGGACAGGTCGGCGACCGACGTTTACCGTGTCTTGCGAGCTTATCCCAATCGGGCAAGGCATCTCTGTAGCATTGCCAGGTGAAGGACATTTGGAAGTTGTCCAACGTTCCCAACCCGAATGTACGGTGAAACAGGTTGTCCAGTTGAATAAACTCGAGACCTAGAGTCGCCCCCGGGCCATCGTCGTATTCAGACTCTACCAACCCACTATATAAAATCCGTGTGGAAGGTTGGCGTTTCTCGAGCGCTAGAATAGCAAGAGAGCCTTACGGCACTCTTTATGCCATTCACTCGACTTCGGTCTACGAGAACACTAGGCTTCCTGTTCGCAAATACTTTTGACATAAACCAAAACATGAAAAGCAAATAACATATATTTTTATAAAACATATAACTAGATCTCAAAAAGTATAAAAATGAATGATCAATACTTTTTACTTATTATATATTGATCATTCATTTTTATACTTTTTGAGATCTAGTTATATATTTTATAAATATATATATTATTTGTTTTTTATGTTTTGGTTTATGTCTATTACTGTTTGAGTTGCATAATAGTGTTTATCTCTAATTTATATTTTATATACATACATACATATACATATATATATGTGTGTGTGTGTGTGTGTGCGTGTGTGTGTGTGTGTGTGTGTGTGTGTGTACTAGCACTATGACCCGACTACGCCGGGTCAAAGTGCTAGTTCATGCAAATACAGCTGCGTGCGTGCGCACATACACGCGAGTACTGTCCAAATCTCCGACCAATCACATACAGATGGCTGGCATTCAATTGGCGTATCAAGCTTCAGGCATTTCGATTAGGTTTGGATAGAAAATTCACAAGAAAGTCACTTCTATTGATTTTGTAATGGCTTTGCGCGGTGACTGGGGAAATGTAAAGATGTGCACGACTATCCTTGGGCGGTTTTAAATTACCATAGAAAATGCGAATCCTCTAACTAAAAAATTGTGGATTTGTATAAAGGACACACACACAGACAGACATTTTGCCGTTTATATATAGAGAGATATACTAGCAGAAGTACCCAGCATTGCCCGTGTTACATGCAATTGAAGAATTAGACTTTTCTGTTTTATTCTCTGTAATGAACTGGAATACCTATGATTCGAATTTCATCAAAATTGCAGATGAGGGTTATTTCCCTCTTTGCACATCCTACAAAATTGTAATCATGACACATGTATCCCATAATACTGATTTTTATGCGCAGATTCCAAAATTCCGGTCTTATAGAACCTGTTAAAAGGATTTTCTCCTGCAAAATGAAGGTCATGGGGCTCTAAAATGTGGGTGTTAAGGCCCCTATTGGGGGTGAGTGTCTTAATGTCAACCAGAGAAGTTGAATTGTTGAGAATCTTTTCAACTTGGGTCTTATATCTATTGTTTGAATTTCTTTGAAATAGGAAATATATGTATGTTCACTGGGTTTGTAAAAGAGAGCAAAGCTACAGGAAACCAAAAGACGAATGATCACAATAAGCAGTCAGCTACCATACCCTAGTCGTTACCACTCCCATGTAGGATTCCTCACTATACAGGTGACAGGCGCAACCGTATGCATTACGGGTCTATAGCAATTGGAAGGGCGTGACGCAACTGAAATCAACATTAACAACTGTGTGACGTGAGGGCTAAGGAGAAATGAAAGTGTCACCTCTGGAGTTTGCAAATGACCACTATACTGATATGTAACTGGACAGAATAAATTTACAATTTATAAATGTCTTTGAATAACCAGTCACTCATCCGGGAAGGCCTTGAAATCAATGTTACCATCTGGGGACTATGTGTGACGCAGTTATAATAAAATGACTGAAGGGATGTCTACAACCAAATAACTTTACTCAACACTTTGCAATTGAATCAGTGGAGGCAAAGATGCCTCTCATTTACTTGACAATTTATGCAGCACATTGCAGAAATCACAATCAAAGTATATCTCAAAGCAAACTCTTACTCTGTTGTACCATTGAATTGCAAATAATGCTCATTTTTATGCTCGGGCGACCCTACAGCTTCCAAGAGTACAACTGTATTCGTCTTTGCTTAGATAAAATGACTAAATTGTGGGTGTTAAGTCCCCGTGAAGGGGTCTTTCTAACTTGTAAGAAGATGAAATTATAATAATTATTACTTCATTCGTATCTAATATCTATGGTTAAAATTTCATCAACAGCAAAAATATATGAATTGTCATGGGAGTTATGGCCTTTACGCATAGAATATAATTCCCAAATTTCGTAAAGATCCATTCAGTACTTTTGACCTAGTTTTGAATCATAAAAGAAATGTCTAAAATTTGGGAGTTAAGGCCCCCATTAGGGGGTCTTAGAATCCTTATGAGAAGTGGAAACTTTGAGAATACTTCTTGATGTGTGTCAATTACCCATGGTTAAAATTTCATCAACATCGAAAAATTTGAATTTTCATTGGGGTTCTGCCCGCTTGAAGCCATCTGAAATTCAAACCAAACATATTGCATTATACTCGCCCTTATGCATTGAATCTAAGTTCCAAATATCATAAGGATCCATTCAGGCATTTTTGTCCATGAAATTGTATGAAACACACTTTACCCTTCTGGCTAAGTTGTGATTTTGTGATCCAAATTTCAATAGGATCGGTGCAGCAGTTTTCAAATGTATAAGTAACACACAAACACACATAAAAACATTAACTTTTGATATAATATATATTAATATGCACATATACATACATATATATATATGTGTGTGTGTGTGTGTATGTGTGTATGTGTGTGTTGTGTGTGTGCATGTGTGTGTGTGTGTGTACTAGCACTATGACCCGACACGCCGGGTCAAAGTGCTAGTTCATGCAAATACAGCTGCGTGCGTGCGCACATACACGCGAGTACTGTCCAAATCTCCGACCAATCACATACAGATGGCTGGCATTCAATTGGCGTATCAAGCTTCAGGCATTTCGATTAGGTTTTGGATAGAAAATTCACAAGAAGTCACTTCTATTGATTTTTAATGGCTTTGCGCGGTGACTGGGGAAATGTAAAGATGTGCACGACTATCCTTGGGCGGTTTTAAATTACCATAGAAAGTGCGAATCCTCTAACTAAAAAATTGTGGATTTGTATAAAGGACACACACACAGACAGACATTTTGCCGTTTATATATAGAGATATATACTAGCAGAAGTACCCAGCATTGCCCGTGTTACATGCAATTGAAGAATTAGACTTTTCTGTTTTATTCTCTGTAATGAACTGGAATACCTATGATTCGAATTTCATCAAAATTGCAGATGAGGGTTATTTCCCTCTTTGCACATCCTACAAAATTGTAATCATGACACATGTATCCCATAATACTGATTTTTATGCGCAGATTCCAAAATTCCGGTCTTATAGAACCTGTTAAAAGGATTTTCTCCTGCAAAATGAAGGTCATGGGGCTCTAAAATGTGGGTGTTAAGGCCCCTATTGGGGGTGAGTGTCTTAATGTCAACCAGAGAAGTTGAATTGTTGAGAATCTTTTCAACTTGGGTCTTATATCTATTGTTTGAATTTCTTTGAAATAGGAAATATATGTATGTTCACTGGGTTTGTAAAAGAGAGCAAAGCTACAGGAAACCAAAAGACGAATGATCACAATAAGCAGTCAGCTACCATACCCTAGTCGTTACCACTCCCAATGTAGGATTCCTCACTATACAGGTGACAGGCGCAACCGTATGCATTACGGGTCTATAGCAATTGGAAGGGCGTGACGCAACTGAAATCAACATTAACAACTGTGTGACGTGAGGGCTAAGGAGAAATGAAAGTGTCACCTCTGGAGTTTGCAAATGACCACTATACTGATATGTAACTGGACAGAATAAATTTACAATTTATAAATGTCTTTGAATAACCAGTCACTCATCCGGGAAGGCCTTGAAATCAATGTTACCATCTGGGGACTATGTGTGACGCAGTTATAATAAAATGACTGAAGGGATGTCTACAACCAAATAACTTTACTCACACTTTGCAATTGAATCAGTGGAGGCAAAGATGCCTCTCATTTACTTGACAATTTATGCAGCACATTGCAGAAATCACAATCAAAGTATATCTCAAAGCAAACTCTTACTCTGTTGTACCATTGAATTGCAAATAATGCTCATTTTTATGCTCGGGCGACCCTACAGCTTCCAAGAGTACAACTGTATTCGTCTTTGCTTAGATAAAATGACTAAATTGTGGGTGTTAAGTCCCCGTGAAGGGGTCTTTCTAACTTGTAAGAAGATGAAATTATAATAATTATTACTTCATTCGTATCTAATATCTATGGTTAAAATTTCATCAACAGCAAAAATATATGAATTGTCATGGGAGTTATGGCCTTTACGCATAGAATATAATTCCCAAATTTCGTAAAGATCCATTCAGTACTTTTGACCTAGTTTTGAATCATAAAAGAAATGTCTAAAATTTGGGAGTTAAGGCCCCCATTAGGGGGTCTTAGAATCCTTATGAGAAGTGGAAACTTTGAGAATACTTCTTGATGTGTGTCAATTACCCATGGTTAAAATTTCATCAACATCGAAAAATTTGAATTTTCATGGGGTTCTGCCCGCTTGAAGCCATCTGAAATTCAAACCAAACATATTGCATTATACTCGCCCTTATGCATTGAATCTAAGTTCCAAATATCATAAGGATCCATTCAGGCATTTTTGTCCATGAAATTGTATGAAACACACTTTACCCTTCTGGCTAAGTTGTGATTTTGTGATCCAAATTTCAATAGGATCGGTGCAGCAGTTTTCAAATGTATAAGTAACACACAAACACACATAAAAACATTAACTTTTGATATAATATATATTAATATGCACATATACATACATATATATATATGTGTGTGTGTGTGTGTATGTGTGTATGTGTGTGTGTGTGTGTAATATATGTGCGTGTATATATATATATGTGTGTGTGGTGTGGTGTGTGTGTGTGGAGGCGCAATGGCCCAGTGGTTAGGGCAGCGGGCTCACCGTCGTAGGATCGCGGTTTCGATTCCCAGACCGGGCGTTGTGAGTGTTTATTGAGGGAAAACACCTAAAGCTCTACGAGGCTCCGGCAGTGGGTGGTGGCGATCCCTTCTGTACTCTTTCGCCACAACTTTCTCTCACTCTTTCTTCTGTTTGCCTGCCATCTTAGCCAGCGGGGTTGCGTAATTTGAAGGCTAAAACAATGCGAAGCGGCGCATTGTGACCAGCGATGTGTAGCAACATCTGATAGCCTGGTCGGTCACGGTGATATATATATAGATATATATATATATATGCACACACACACAAAGATAGATTGATAGATACAAATGAGTGGGCAAACAAAAATATGAGACACTGCCTCGTGCTTTTTTTTATTTTGATAAGCCTGGTACTTATTCAACCAGTTTCTTCATGTGAAACCAGTAAGTTATGGGGATGTAAATAAAAGAACAGCAGTTGTGAAGCAGTGATGAGGAAGAAACATAGAAACAAAGACATACACGTAGACTTACATATATACATACATACAGTTGCGGCTAAAATTTTCAGAACGGCATTGTTTTCGTCAGAAAAATAGATATAAGTTTTTATTAAAGTTGTTTTATATTCTATAATTTTCACAGACAATAAATACGACATTAATTGGTATTTTCTGCGATTTTGGTGTAATTTGAGTGGAAATACAAAAGTTATGGATGATATAGTGATTTACTGCAAAACCCATGGTGGCCAAAATGATCAGAACGGTTGAAAAAATAACAAAATAATCAAAAAGTGACAGAGAATGCTGGAATTATTTCATATTTAGTGTGAAGCACTTTAGCTTCAATCAAAGTTTGACATTTTAGACTGCATGGGGAAATTAAATTTTCAATTTCTTGCTGGGTGATCTTATTCCATTCTTCCTGAAGGGCATTCCATAATTGCTCGGTTGTTTTAGGATTTCTGGCTTTCAAACGTTCTCCTAGAATATTCCACACATTTTCAATAGGATTGAGGTCTGGGCTTTGAGCAGGCCAATCCATAACAATAACCTTTTCAGCCTTGAGGAAGTTCATGACCACCTTAGCCTTGTGACATGGGGCATTGTCCTGCATGAATATGGGTGGTCGCTTAGTTGAATTTCTCAGCACAGGCAAGACATGATCTTTTACAAGTTGTTTATAAACTCCTGCATTTATCTTTCCATGTAATCGCAGCAAAGGGCCCACAACATCTCCAGATATCATCCCCCAAACCATGACACTTCCTCCACCGAATTTAACACAAGTCTTAAGGCATTTAGGTGACAATTTTTCCCCTGCTTTTCGACGAACGTACCTTTTCCCATCTGAGTCAAATAACATAGACTTAGATTCATCACTGAAATGCACCGTTTGCCATTTTTCTTGAGACCACAACACATGTTCGGTTGCAAAGGTAAGACGACACTTTTTATTCTTGGAGCTGATCAGTGGCTTCACTACAGGTGCTCTTGCTTGTAGGTCATGTTCAACTAAAGGACGAGACACAGTTTTTC
The DNA here is from genome assembly GCF_006345805.1 of Octopus sinensis. Taxonomy (NCBI): domain Eukaryota; kingdom Metazoa; phylum Mollusca; class Cephalopoda; order Octopoda; family Octopodidae; genus Octopus; species Octopus sinensis. The sequence goes on along the minus strand of NC_042998.1, from coordinate 138,768,116 downwards.
GAGGTAAAGTTTTCTTCAGTACAATGCTCATTTCTCGAAAAACAACAGCAGCAGTTTTAAATCTGTCCTTTTTAACCAACTTTACCATAGCACAATGTTCTCTCTTGGTCGTTTTTCTTGGCCTACCTGTAGACTTTCTTGCTTCACACGAACCACAATCATCGTAGACCTTAAGAATACCGTGAACAACACTTTTTGACTTGTTAACAATCTTTGCAATAGACCTAATACTTAAATCATCCTTCTTTCGAAGCTTAATAATCTGCTAACGAATTGGTAACGGAGTAAGTGGCATTATATTAACAAAGTACACTGCAGATATTCTTACTAATGTTTAGTAAACGAACTGTCACGTAAACAAATTCAAAACATTAGAGTTCAACGGTTAAATATACTAAAAGCAACCGTTCTGATCATTTTGGCCGCCATGGGTTTTGCAGTAAATTACTAAATCATCCATAGCTTTTTTATTATCCTCTCAACTTACACCAAAACCTCAGACAATAACAAATAATATCGTATTTATCGTCTGTGAAAATTATAGAATATAAAACAACTTTGAATCGGAAAACGTCTTTACAGCGTTTATAAGAATACTCGTGGAATTACGTTATTAGCAAAAAAAGAATAAATTGTTGAAGAATTCATTAAGCGTGAGGAATCTACGCTTTGTCAATGAGATTGTGAATGGGAAAATTAATGGTTTATTACGAATTGTACAGCCATGAAACGATCGTAGTGTTTTACTCTTTATCTTTTATTAAACTTTTAATACTTTTGATATATATTTAAAATAATATAAATTAATTAATTTTATGTATTGGCTTATGTTTTTCATTGTTTGATTTGCCTAATAGTGGTTTTATCTCTAATTTAATACAATATAATATAATATATTTATACTATAAAATTGGATTTAATCCTAATATTTAATATAATATAATATATTTATACTATAAAATTGGATTTAATCCTAATATTTAATATAATATAATATATTTATACTATAAAATTGGATTTAATCCTAAATCTGATTTTTCCCTGTAAGTTTGGATTTATTCCCTAATATTTTATTATTAATATATATATAACATCCAGATAGACGAAAGAAAAAGAACCGGATCACCCTCGCAATTTCGGCTGATTAATCTTGAGATTGCTCCAATCTGGCCAGCCCCTAGGAAAAACTAAGCTAAGAGCATTAGATTCCTTGGAAAAAAGCTTCGAATATATACGAAACAAGTACGGAAAACCGGACGATATTACACGAATATAAAAACAAAAATAATACAAAAAAGCAATAATAATAATAATGATAATAACAGGACAAAACAACAAGCGTCTTTCGACTGGAGACGAATTGAATTCAGCTGGTATTATATATATATGTGTGTGTGTGTATATATATACATATATATATATATATATATATATATATATATATATATATATATATATATATATATATATATATATATATATATATATATATATATATATATATATATATATATATATATGTGTGTATGTATGTATGTATGTATGTATGTATGTATGTATGTATGTATTGTACAATACAAATAAGAATGATGTTAGTTATGGGATTCCAACCCATACCCCTCAATGCCGTTAGAACTGCAGAAATACAGGATAATTTACCCTTACGGGGCGCTTGCTGACAATTTTTTCCGCCTTGACAAGGTAATTTACCCAGTATTTTTGCTTTTCTAACTGCAACTATGCGTTCGAAAAAATATCATCTTCTTATTTGTATCGTACAATACACATTTTCGACGCTTATAATGCAAATAAAAAAAAAACAAATATTTGTTTGTTTATATTTATGCACACACACATATATATGTGTGTATCGTATAAGCGTGTGTATGTATGTGTGGGGGGGAGCATATGTTTGTGCGCGCATTTGAAGATCATTTATCAACAATTCATTCGTTTATTAGTAATTAGATAACCACGAATATAAATTAACAAGACCTGCCAAAATAACAAAGATATTCAAGGGGTTTTTTATTATTTTTTTTTACAAATATATATTTATAACATTTCTATATTCTTACCTTCAATTCTCAAATATAGCATTAAAATTGCAACCACTATGTTACCTCTCATATCTGCGATTGTGTTTTGTATTTGGATATATTCATGAATCTCTTCAGCTTTATATGTGTCGATATGTTTTCAGTGTGTATTTAAAGAGAATATTATATAGAGTTGCTCTCAGTTTTCGACGAGCGCAAAAGATTCTGATTGTGAATGATGCTCTTCTTAATTTGTGACGTTTATAAACAGTCATCCGTATTTATAGCATCTGTTATCGATATGCCCATCTGCGTACACGCGTATGTTATACGTATTTGTGAGTGTAAGTACATGTATGTGTGTGTGAGTGCATGTACATATATATGTGTATAAATATATATATATATACGTGTATATATATATATATGTGTGTGTGTGTGTGTGTGTGTATACATACATACGTAAGTATCTCTTAGGTTTATCTTAACTTCTTTCCTGTCATAACAAATCGAATGTTTTTGTACAAGATTATCGATTTGTTATTATTTCAATTTAGCGTTTTATATTTCTTTATTTATGTAGCTGTGGTGGTTGATTTTACTATTTATGTCGTAGATTCTAAAAAGATACATTACCTAGATTCTAAGAGAAACAAGTTTCAACAGGACCATCTCCATACAATAGTGACAATTACGTGTGATTCTTCCTGGGTGTCCGAGAGAGTTAACGTTTGACCACTTCATACAAATTTGAATAATAGATACATGAGTATGGAAGAGAAAGGAGAGATTTTGTGTTGCTACACATGATTCAATAAATATAGTTTAGTTCATCGGTTTCTTTGCTATTTATTGCTATTTATCGGTTTATTAAAAGGTTAGAAATACAAAGGTGATAAGAAAAAATCAAAAATAATGATGATGATGATGATGATGATGATGATGATGATGATGATGATGATGATGAGGATGAGGATGATGATGATGACGATGACGATGACGATGACAATGACGATGACGATGACGATGACGATGACGATGACGATGACGACGATGATGATGATGACATCGAAAAATACCTCAGGAATGATAACCCAGGTTCGAAATTTTCCCAAGACACCTGATGAAAGCTGGAGGGTATATCAGCCGAAACGTGTTAACAACAAACAAGATGAGGACAAATATCCGTCAAATGTAAATAATGTAAATAATATATATATACTCTCTTTTACTTGTTTCAGTCATTTGACTGTGGCCATGCTGGAGCACCGCCTTTAGTCGAGCAAATCGACCCCAGAACTTATTCTTTGTAAGCCTAGTACTTATCCTATCGGTCCTTTTTGCCGAACTGCTAAGTTACGGGACGTAAACACACCACCATCGGTTGTCAAGCGATTTGGGGGGGACAAACACAGACACACAAACACACACATATATATATACATATATATGACGGGCTTCTTTCAGTTTCCGTCTACCAAATCCACTCACAAGGCTTTGGTCGTCCCGAGGCTATAGCAGAAAACACTTGCCCAAGATGTCACGCAGTGGGACTGAACCCGGAACCATGTGGTTCGTAAGCAAGCTACTTTATTTCATTTTATTTGCCATAAAGGCAGTATACAGAGTAGCTGCGTGCTGAACAAATACATTAATGAATGAAAATGAAATAAAATGAATAAATGAGAGACGAAACCCAACACCGGTCGATTGGATTTTTCTCGAAAACATATTTTCTTTTTTTTTTTTAATCAATATGAGGTTTGAAACCTCTTACAAGAAGGAGGTACTAAAACCTCTTACTTAACATGTTTCTTTTTATTTTAAACACGCAATTGAGGTTATAAACCACTACAAATGATGCAATAAGATGAGATTTCAAACCCTCTAACGAGGCTTTTTCCCCTCCTTCTCATCGATATTTCCAACAATATATCCATCATTATTTTCAATGCCGCTTGAGTTCCTGTATTCCACCATTTCCCATACCTCACTCACGTAGGACATGTAAGTCGTGTTATGGCCACCCGGCCATATGCGAAACTCCTCCCCAAATCCTTTAAGCCGTTCCCACAAGGGAAACCTTATGATCTCCACAGCTACCTGCGGAGGCTATTCGAGATCCAGTGTGAAGGCCATATCTACTGTCTCTTTATGTTCTTCTACTATTTTTCCACCTCCCCACCCTTGTAGAAAAATATAATTAATTAATCATATTTAAGGGTGATGGTCGTTTCTTCCACCGTGGGTGGCACAACTTCGGGACATGCAGACGGCACATCATATCCCACCTGAAATGACCCGCTCTTCTTTCTTTTTTTCTTTTCTTCCTGAATTCGGGAGAGTGGAGCTCTTCCGCTTTGTCCGGAGTCTCTCCCCCACCCACCGAAGCCTTGGGGTCCTTCGGTGGGCAACCATTGTTGCCCGCCTTCTTCCTTTTTAATCCTTTTTGAGTTGAGGAGGCTACAACCACATCCACCTCTCCCTTTGACCGGGTAGGGGTGGTGACATCCAGTGACTGTTCAAGGACCTTACTATGGTCCTGGGAGCAGTTCTTTTTAATGTGTCCTAGCTGCAGGCACGAGTGAGACTTGAGGAGACGTCCCTCAAGTATCACCGGATACCTACAGCCAGCCATTTTAAAAGAATCTAGGAAAACCAGATCTGTTGCGGCCGATGGGGTCCATAGGGTCAAAATCACTTTTGATCCTTCCCAATCGACCGCCTTACCCTTACATTTATGTATAGCAATACCCTTACATTTATGTATAGCTATAGATATACATAAATGTAATTGAGTTGAGGCAACAAGTCTGTCCAGTATTGTCCTCACAGCACGAAGTTAGGTGAATAGAAAGCAAATAAGTAACAAGGGTGTCCAGGTATCAGTGCATTACGGCCGTTTCAAGTGGCTCCATTTAATCGATCAATTCAAACATTACATCAATTTGAAATAAACCGCTCCCTTCGGATGCGTACAAATATATAGATTTCTAAGATACAGAGTACTCCATTAAACTTTTTTAAGCAAATTTTTCATCAGTACTAGAGACTAAAATTTATTGCTTATTTTTGCTATTATTGCAGCGGAATTCTGCTATGGACCCGCTTGAAACACCCGTAATGCACTGATACCTGGACATCTTTGTTACTTATTTACACACACACACACACACACACATATATATATATATATATATATATATATATATATATATATATATATATATATATATATATATATATATATATATATATATACATGCGCTTGCACGCGTGTGTGTGCTATTAATTTCATCTAATGTTTTCAAATACCACCATGATCAACTTTGTCCTCCATCCTTTTGGGCTCGATAAAATAAAAAGACCAGTCAAATACAGCGGTCAAAATAATCCATTGCTTGTGTTCTTACATCAAAATAAATTCTGGCCTTTTGTCAATATAGGATATCATTGTAAGATATTGTAAAAAGATATCTATGTAAGATATCATTTTTTATTTATTCATTTTTTTTTGCTGCATTTTTAATCAGATAGATGAAATTGGCTCTTTCAAACCAGTAACTAAATTCTAGGCACAGTTTCAGAGAAACACGGCCACATATCATTCTGAATTAAGTCTCATACGATATCTTTTTCTTTTGTTGTTGTTGTTGTTCCTTTTAATCATTGCTGAAAACGCTTGTTCTAAAAGGGTCTCCACACATTTTCAAAACAGACGAGTTACATTTTGTTGGTTGTGATTACTTTTTTTTTAAACAGAACCTTACTCCCACTCGCTATTTCTCTTGCATATCTCTATGGGTAACATATATATATATATATAATATATATATATATATATATATATATATATATATAATATATATATATATATATATATATATATATATATATATTATATATATATATATATATATTATATATATATATGTATGTATGTATGTATGTATGTACGTATGTATATATATACATATATATCTATATATATATATATATATATATTATATATATATATATATACATATGTGTGTGTGTATGTGTGTGTGTGTGTGGTGTGTGTGTGGAGGCGCAATGGCCTAGTGGCTAGGGCAGCGGACTCACGGTCTTAGGATCGCGGTTTCGATTCCCAGACCGGGCGTTGTGAGTGTTTATTGAGCGAAAACACTTAAAGCTCTACGATGCTCCGGGAGGGAGTGGTGGCGGTCCCCGCTGTACTCTTTCGCCACAACTTTCTCTCACTCTTTCTTCTGTTAGCCTGCTCGCTTAGCCAGCGGGGTGGCGTCATTTGAAGGCTAAAACAATGCGAAGCGCATTGTGACCAGCGATGTGTAGCAACATCTGATAGCCTGGTCGGTCACGGTGTTCACGGTGATATATATATATATATATATATATAATATATATATATATATATATATATATATATATGTATATTATTTGTTATTTATGTATTGGTTTATATCTATCACTGAGTTGCATAATAGTGGTTTTATTTCTAATTTATATTATATATATATATCTTCTAAATTTTTTATGGCTATCTTCCAGTAATATACGTTGATTTTCTCTAACACCTCTCATTCAATCTTTCAAGTGTTGAGAATTAACATCACGCTTAAGACTCGGAGTAGTAAGGAGTTTGAACCAAACATATAACCTCTAAGAAATGTGTTGAGTGCCCTTTTTTCTTTTGTCTACTCACTCGTGTGTGTGTGCATATATATATATATATATATATATATATATATATATATATATATATATATATATATATAATATATATATATATACACACTTTTTTCTTTTATTCTTTTACTTGTTTCAGTCTGTTGACTGCGTCCATGCTGGAACACCCACTTTAGTCGAACAGGACTTATCTTTGTAAGCCTAGTACTTACTCTATTTTTATCTTTTGCCAAATCGCTAAGTTACGGGGATGTAAATATACCACCAGCGATTGTCAAGCGATGTTGGAGGGAGTAACTCAGACACACAAACATATACAGATATATATATATATATATATATATATATATATATATATTATATATATATATATATACAACGGGCTTCTTTTAGTTTCCCTCAGCAGGCAAGGTGATGATTACTGTCTTTTGGGACAAGAGCGGAGTAGTGATGATGGATTTTCTAACAAAGTATGATAGATTTCCTGGCAATGAATGGGGCATATTATACAGAAACTACAAGACGCCATCAAAGCAGAGAAGCGTGGCATGCTGTCCAAAGGAGTCCGCCTCCGCCAAGACAACACTCCAGTTGACGATGCGCATGTTTCCCAGATGAAAGTACACTCCTGCGGCTATAAAATCCTTATTCATCTCTCTTATTCTCCCGACTCATTTGACTTTCATCTCTTTCCAACCATGAAGTCTCTTTTGAAGGAGAATCACCTTTCGGGCGATGATGAATTTATTTCAGAGCTTGGCTCCAGACGTAACCGACCGATTTCTACAGACGAGGTCTTCACAACTGCATAAAGCGGTGAGAGAAGTGTGTCATGACTAATAATCATGCCATGTTTCGTTCACCCCAGTTCTTGGAAGTGGGTAAGGGGAAATTTTTAAGGAACACCCCTCGTACACCACCATATGATTTTTATATGGAAAATATATGAACTTCCAGAACTAATATTATGATAGTTTAATTTAATTTATTGCAATTTTTAATTCCATTTCATTACAGCGGGAAGAGGCCGTCTTATATTTCCTTCCTATTTTCCATAATAAAGTTCTCTAATCCTTTTCTATTCTTTTTCTTCTTCTTGTATGTATGTATGTATGTATGTATGTATGTATGTATGTATGTATGTATGTATGTAGGTATGTATGTGTGTGTGTATATGTATGCATGGATATGTATGTGTGTATGTATGTAATTGGCAGAAGTTACAAAAGTGATTCAAGGGTCGAGAATTTCATAACAGCATTTATCAAGCGCCATGCACGAAACTATCGACCCTTGAGTCATTTTTGTAACTTCTGCCTATTAAAAATAGAAAAAAGATAACTACATGCTATTAACCCATTCAGACATTTCAGGGACTCACTGGGTCGGTGCTTTCTTTAGCGGTTAGTAGGTGAGATATAAATCACCTCATGGACAGTAGGTGATTTTTCTAACACAGTATGTCAATGAGACATTTGTCAATGTTACAGTTCTAAACCCACCACTGTGATCAGTGAGATCACATGGTTCATCGAAACTGTCAACAGTTAAATGGCTTAACTGTTGATACAGCGCAACTCAAGTGGAGGGATATGAACCTGTTATACTTCGATTAATGAGTTGGCACCTAATGTACTCGATCAAGTTAAATGTTTTGAATGCATGAAACTAAAATGTGAACTAACTTCTAGTAAATAATGTAAACAAGCAAATGTTCACTGATGCACAAGAATAGACAAATGAATATCTTATTTCACAAACAGAATAAGTAACAAGATGTTTATATACATTCGATCGTATAAAGAGAATTCATTCAAAGAAGCTAAAAAAGCAACAATAAAAGATAGCCATCTTTTGTATAGAGTTATCATTGACATTAATCGAAAGATTTATATAAAATTCATTAATATAATAAATCAATGGCATCTAAATCACTTGTTCAGTGACTTAACATGGAAACACTCTGAGGTTTGTGCATCAATCTAATAAAATCTTGTTTATATCTAATCGATACATCAGTCACAAATGTTTATTTCTTTGCGTTTAGCTAAACAAAAATGTGTATCGTTTATAAATGAAAGTATATGGCTAATACAAATAGAGATAATTGGTCAGATCCTGAAACAGGCTGGAAAACATAACCATATAATGATTTATTAGCAAACTCCAATCCAAACATCGATTTGTGTCATAGAAACAAAACACATGCTTCGATTTGTAATGCAGAATTACTTGAATAAAGCATCCAGTAACAGCTCCTACATCATAAAAGCGTGTGGGTTGTTTATCCTCAGGCCAAGCCCGGTGGAACATATACTTACAATCAAAGACGTCCGGGCATAAACATTTCATCTTTTACTTTTTTTATACAGGGGTTGGACAACATAATGGAAACACCTAGCATCATATCTATAAAACCGTCAAAAGCTTGTTTATTTTTATGGGTTTTTTTATTTATTATTACTGTTGCTTAATATGTCTTGATAAAATTGCTGTTTTTCTACAGATATCATCAGAAGGTAATTAAAATTCGTTAAAATGACAGATCTATCGGACATTCAAAGAGGTCAAATTGTTGGTGCTCGTATAGCAGGCGCGAGCGTAACAAAAACAACCGAAATGTTTGAGGTATCAAGAAGTACTGTCTCTAAAGTAATGACAGCCTTTGAGAAAGAGGGAAAAACCCACTTCGTCGAAACAAAACTTCGGAAAAAGACCAAAACTTTTAGATAAGGACCGTCGGATTTTACGCGAATTATTAGAAAGGATCACAAAAGTACAGCTCCCAAAATTACTGCAGAGCTTAATGACCACCTCGGGAACCCAGTTTCCACAAAAACTGTTCGATGGGAGCTGCACAAAGCCAGATTTCACGGGAGGGCTGCAATCAGAATAGTACTACTTTCAAAAACAAATGTTACAAAGCGTTTAGAGTGGAGTAAAAACCTATAGAATCGGTCCCTAGAACAATGGAAGAATGTTATTTTCTTGGACGAGTCATCCTTTACTTTATTTCCGACCACCGGCCGAGTATATGTGTGGAGACAGCCAAAAGAAGCATTTGACCAAGAATGCCTTCTTCCAACTGTTAAATATGGATGAGGATCTGTGATGATCGGGGGGCTATATCTTGGAAATCCGCCGGCCCAATGGTTTCCCTTCATGGCAGAATTAATAGTCAAGACTATTTAAGCATTTTATCTTATCAAATTCATTCTATGGTTGCGGAACTGTTTCCGGAGGGAAACGCAATCTTTCAGGATGATAATGCACCAATTTACACAGATAAAGTTGCTACTGAATGGCACGAGGAACATTCTAGTGAAGTTGAACATCTTATCTGGTCACCACAGTCCCCAGATCTCAATATTATTGAACATTTATGATGCATTTCAGAAAAAGAAATAAGGAGTCGATATACTCCACCATCATCACTACAAGAACTGGAGACTGTTTTAGCTGAAGAATGGACAAAATTTCCTTTGGAAACAATTCAGACTCTGTACGAGTCCATGTCTCGTGGAATTCAAGCTGTAATTACTGCTAAAGTTGTTCTATCCCATATAAAAATAATTTTTTTTGAAATTTTAAGGGTTTTTTTTTTTTTTCATTATTTCGTCCAACACCTGTATGTATAATATCCAATGCATCCTTCCGTTTTTAAGACTTTAAAGCTTGGGTGAGATTTGACTACTATTTCTAGTCGTTTGAACTGGAATTCTGAGGGTCTCATGGTTGGCTAATTGTGTCGTGAGTTCATTCTTGAGGCAGGCCTATTAGATATTCAAGAGCTACAGTTGGAATCTTGGAATCTTTATTTTGCTTAGGTATTATGATGAGCTTCGGTATTTAGCCATCACTCGCAAATGAGTATGACCGCGTAGGCAACACCGCGTTTCGCTAGTGTTTTAGGTGCCTATATAGTCGTGAGCAGACAGACATACTTTCAGCCCTCCCATCCCTTATCCATAGGAACATCCAGGATGTGACGAATTGAGGGAGGGAGCCCCCCCCCCCATTAGCAGCCCTCTTTCCGTGTACAGCAGCCAGATGCTACAGACCGCCTCATCCCACTCTTTCTTTCTCTCTCTCTCTCTCCTCTCTCTCTCTCTCTCTCTCTCTCTCCATCTTTCTCTCTCTCTTTGTCTCTCTAAAGCAATCGATTTGTGCTGCAGTCAGCTGCTGCAGCTCTCATTCCCTATATAGCACTCATTCCCTATATAGCAGTCGATTAATATCGCCTTTGCTTGATGTAACCCTCTTTCCCTGTATAGCAAGCGGTCATTTTGGGCTGAATACCCTGGAGTAGCGGGAATTCGCTGCCTTTCCCAAGGGCACAACGTGCATCTCAGCCCAGAAAACGGACCTTACCATCATGAAACCAAGACCCTAGTAATAATAATGCCGATTTTTGCCGCGTCTTTGGGGACAGTGTTAGAAGGCATGAAGAGGAATATAAGTTTGATTCGGAATAAAGTGCCCAGTAGAGCTATTACAAAAGTTTGCCTCCTTGGTATTGCTAGAATCGCAGAAAAGATAGCATGGTACCGTAGGCTGTAGGTAATAAGCACACTGCGCAAGACTCCAGGAGTTCCAACAAAACCTGAGTTTTAAAAAAATAAATAAATAATAATAATAATAACATCAACAACAACAACAACAACAACAACAAAAATAATAATAATAATAATAATAATAATTTTCAGACCCTTTATTTTTCTTCGCTTTTAAGCTCCTCTTTCTCTTTTCGGTCTAACACACAGATTTCCTCCGAGAGCATGTATACCCTGCTTGGATTCTTTTACACCATGGATATTTTCTTTTGTCACTCTCATTATGTTTCTTTTTCTTGACATCAACATCCACGTTTTCTGCTACAACAATACTTGCTCCCTTGATCAAATTATTTGTTTCTGTGATGTTGTTTGTTCTGATGTATTTCAGAATTTCATTGACATTTTTCGTTTCTTGGTTCAATTTCCATCGATCAACCTTTTTAAGGTTGCAAATAATGTCGCTAGCGTTCTCCTTTAGTCTTACCTTTATTCTGTGGTTCATTGCCTTTTGTTCATCTGTCATGTCGCCATTAGTTTTGTCTTCTTTTAGATCATCTATATGACTCTCATCAAATGAACTGCCACTGATCCATTCCTGTGCTATGGGATTACTCTTATTAGTAGGAACTGCATTTTCATTGTTATCTCTGCTGCTATGATAGCTTCGAGCTCTACTGTGAACCAACATTTTTTTCTTATTGCTCTAGCTTGATCACATAGTCTGATCCGTAGGTTGAAACAATCCCTTTTCACTCCAATGATCATACATACGTTGTCGGTAATCGCTAATTTGAACACCATTTTCATCTACAGCGCTGCTCAGGTAGTAACACTCCATGACCACAACATTAATTTACTTGCTCCATCTACGCTTTGTGTGGTGGTCCCTTTCTGGATATCGACAAGCTGGAGCCGGACCAGAATCTCTGAGCCTACCGGGTGTAACACTGTCACCATCATTACCACCGTTATTCACAATATTTTGTTTTTTCATTGTCACTCATATGAGGTAGCGATTATCAGGTTGCGCAATTACCAGTGTTTTTATTGTGACACCATCACTGGATGTATCATTAATCAGCCCATGAGGAGGAGGAGGCTCCACCCGTTTTCTTTCATTATTATAATTATTATCATCACTGATATCACTGATATTATTGTTTTTATGTGCAGTAGCAACAGCAGTGGTTGTAGCAACAGCAACAATAGTAGAGGTAGGGTAGTGGTAAGGATGGTAGTTGGGCCGCAGATTCCTGTGCTATCATAATAGTAGTAGTTGTAGTATTTATGTAGTGTTAGTAGTATTAGCTAGTAGTGTTAGTAGTATTAGTTAGTAGTATTAGCAGATGTAGCATATTATTTTTTTTAAGAAAGGGCCTGAAAGTAGTAGCGTAGGAACTGAAACAGTGCCTCATTGCAAGGAAAGCAAAGATGGTAAGATGCAATCAAAGAATGAAAGGTTACCACTAGAATAGGTTATTTAGAGTAAATCAGAAGAGATTCTATAAAGAAATGAATGGAGACTGTACAGATGAAAAGTTGATACTAGATGACATTGAAAGTCAAAGGTTTTGGAGTGACATCTAGAGCAAAGACAAGGAGCACAAGAAGGATGCTGAATGGTTGCAAGAACTGAAACAAACAGTAGTCTGTCCAAAACAGGCAGAACTAGTCATTTTAGTTAGGGAAGTGAAGAAAATCAGCAAAAAATGAGCAACTGGAAGGCCCCGGGACCAAATGGAGTTCAAGGCTACTGATCAAAAGATTTGGTGAATTTCATGCACGAATAGCTGCGCAACTCAACACCTTGTTAAATGCTGACCACGGAACACCAGAGTGGTTTACATTGGGTAATACACTGCTGTGCCTGAAAAACATCGCAAAAGGCAATACAGTAGACATTACAGGCCGATATCCTGTTTGCCACTCCATAAAGCACTATACAAGAAATTGAAAATGAATGAAACTGAAAATATGTGGGTAAAGAAAAGAATGCATGGTCAATATCATAGGGTTGTTGAAGATATGACAGACAGAGAAAAAAGATGGCTGTGGATGGCTAAAAGAGATTTAAAACCGGAAACGGAGGCTCTGATCTGTGCTGCTTAAGAGCAAGCACTAAGAACAAACTACATAAAATACAGAATAGACAACACAGCAGAAAGTGATAAGTGAAGAATCTGTGGACAAAACGGTGAAACCGTATGGCATATTACCAGCCAATGTATGCCACTAGCCCAGAAGGAATATAAGAGACGCCACAACAATATAGCCAGGCCTGTCTAGTGGACACTCTGCAACAAGTATGGACTTGACAGAGCAAAAACTTGGTACGACCACAAACTTGAAGGCATCGTCGAAAATAGAAACGCAAAGATCCTATGGGATTTTATGATTCAGTGCGACCATGAGATAAAGAATAGGAAGCCGGACATAGTCTTAATTGAGAAAGAAAACAAACTATGCTGGATCATAGATATAGCATGCTCAGCTGACAACAAGGTATGCGATAAGGAAGAAAGAAAAGTTGAGAGATATGACAGCTTAGCTTGGGAAGTTAATCAGTTGTGGTCGATGAAATGGGTAGCAATAGAACCAATAATTGTCGGAGCCCTGGGAACAATGAGCAAAAATCTCGAGAAGTATGTGGAACAAATAGGGGCTGCAATAAGGGTGGAGCACTTGAAGAAAACAGCACTTCTTGGCTTGAATACTCCGGAAGGTGCTCGAAAAATAAGGTGTTACCTTAGTTCACTGGTAGTGAACAGCTGACACTGTAGTACATCTCCAGCGTTAGAAGCTGTACAAAGGCAATAATAATAATAATAATAATAATATAATAATAATAATAATAATAATAATAATAATAATAATAATAATAATAATAATAATGGTGATGATGATGATGATGAGGAGGAAGAGGAGGAGGAGGAGGGGGAGGAGGAGGAGGAGGAGGAGGATAATAATGCCCTAATGCAGTACCAGGCAGTGGCTCTCATGGCTTCTGATCTTAACTGATTGGAAGTGTTATTATGTACATTGTTTTGTCTTGGTTTAAAAGATGGGCTACAGCAAATATTCTGCTCGATACCACAGTTTTGCTTTGTCAGTTGTTTGACCTTAACCAGTTGACCATGTCCCTTAGTGGCTGACGATATGTGCATCTCTGATCACAAGCAGAAGTAGTGGGGGAGCATCACAGCCATGTGTTGAGAGGGATTCTTTGGGGTTTGAATACTTCACCTCTGGAAACATGGGTGTTTCGTTCAACATCCTTAAACAACCCTTATTCAGGGACTTTTTGAGTGGGATGGGCTACTCGACCAGAAGAAAATTCTAACTGGGCCCCACCTGCAAGGTTATGTGCTGTTTATCTTGATATGAGATCACCATGTCACGCACATATGGTTGTCATGCATGTGCTTAGTATAGCCTTATCAGACGGGTAGTCATGATGTGTATGATCCTTATATTTTACCCCAGTGTCACTTTGATGCCATGGACTGCTCTCTCACTCAATAATAATAATAATAATAATAATAATAATAATAATTGGCTGACGATATGTGCATCTCTGATCACGAGCAGAAGTAGTGGGGGAGCATCATAGCCATGTGTTGAGAGGGTTTCTTTGAGGTTTGAATAGTTCACCTCTGGAAACATGGGTGGTTCTTTCAACATCCTTAAACAACCCTTATTCAGGGACCGTTTGAGCGGGATGGGCTACTCAACCTGAAGAAAATTCTAACTGGGCCCCACCTGCAAGGTCATGTGCTGTTTATCTTGATATGAGATCACCATGTCGCGCACATATGGTTGTGATGCATGTGCCTGGTGTACCTTTATCAGACGGGTAGTCATGATGGGTATATTGGGCTTCGTATATTTTACCCCAGTGTCACTTTGATGGCATGCACTGCTCTCTCACTCAATAATAATAATAATAATAATAATAAGGGTTTATCATAGCAGCTCAAGATCAATGCCTACCAACAAGAAACTACCAGGCCAACATATTAAAGAACGGCAGTAGCCCAACGTGTCGTGTATGTCAACAACAAAATGAAAGCTATTTCTTTACTACCCGCAAGGGGCTAAACACAGAGAGGACGAACAAGGACAGACAAACGGATTAAGTCGATCATACCGACCCCAGTGCGTAACTGTACTTATTTAATCGACCCCGAAAGGATGAAAGGCAAAGTCGACCTCGGCGGAATTTGAACTCAGAACGTAATGGCAGACGAAATACCGCTAAGCATTTCGCCCGGCGCGCTAACGTTTCTGCCAGCTCGCCGCCTTAAAACAAAATGAAACAACAAAATGAAACCATTGATCATGCTGTCTCCAAGTGCAGTCTTCTAGCGCCTACAGAGTATCTCAACAGGCATGATAGAGCTGCACAATATATTCACTGGGTAATTTGCAAAAACCTGGATTTGCCCCATGAAAAAAACTGGTGGGGACACAAACCACCTCCAGTGCTTGAAAATGACCACATCTCACTCCTCTGGAACTTCACCATTCAAACTGACAGAAAGATAGATGCAAATAGGCCAGACATCATATTGAAAGACTTCAGACAAAGAACATGCCTCCTCATTGATATGACTGTCCTGATCGATATAAACGTATCTGTCAAGACCTACCAAAAACTGAGCAAATATAAAGATCTTGAAATAGAAATCAGCAAAATGTGGAACCTGAAGACTAAAACAATACCTGTTGTCATAGGTGCCCTGGGAATAATAGAAAAAGGGGCTGGTTGCTACCTAACTCAGATACCAGGAAACCCCAAAATGGCAGAAATTCAAAAGATAGTGCTCATGGGAACTGCTCATATCCTACGCAAAATACTCTCTATGTAATCCAAAGGTTTAAAACAAACTTTTTTTTTTAAATTTATGTATCAGACATTCACTAGTACAACACCAAAAAAAAACCCAAATATATGGCACACTAGGCATAACAACAACGTGAACTTCCAGCCTGTTGTCTCTTGGGGTCTCTGGGTGAGACTTGGAGCCAACTTGTACAGACATAAAGCAAAAGTCAATAATAATAATAATAATAATAATAATAATAATAATAATAATAATAATAATAATAATAATAATAAAACAACAACAACAACAATAATAATGATAATGCAAGGAACAGGATCGAAGTGATCAATACTTTAGCCATACCGGTCGTGACTTACAGTTTCAATATCATTAACTGGTCTATTACTGAAATATGTAACCTTGACAGAAAAACACGAAAATTGTTGACAATGCATAGAATGCACCACCCTAAGGCAGATATAGAACGACTTTGCCTGCCAAGAAAAGAGGGCGGCCGTGGACTTTTACAACTGGAATTAGCAATAAAGATTGTAACAATTGGCTTAGACACCTACCTGAAAAACTCTGAACACTATGTTAAAACTTGTCTCAAAGCATGAAAACAAGAAAGCATCATACTCAGTGACAAAACTGGCAAAGTGAATTCCAAATACAACAAATTCCAGAATTAGACATACTAGAAACAAACACAGAAAAGGCTAAGTGTATGAAAATCCGTACTAAAACTGCTGCCTTAAATATTCTTCCTGATAAATGGCAAGAAAAACCTCTAAATAGCAAATACCCAAAGAGAGAAAATAGTGCCGATGTTGACAAAACCCTTAACCATCAATGATTAGTGTCTTCTGGCTTAAAATCAAAAACAGAAGGGTTTATCATAGCAGCCCAAGATTAATGCCTACCTACAAGGAACTACCAGGCCAATATATTAAATAACGACAGTAGCCCAACATGTCGTGTATGTCAACAACAAAATGAAACAATTGATCATGTTGGCTCCATGTGCAGTGTTCTTGTGCCTACAGAGTATCTCAACAGGCATGATATAGTCACTGGATAATTTGCAAAAACCTGGACCTGCCCCATGATAAAAACTGCTGGGAACACAAACCACCTCCAGTGCTTGGAAATGATCACATTTCACTCCTCTGGAACTTCACCATTCAAACTGACAGAAAGATAGATGCGAATAGGCCAGACATTATATTGAAAGACTTCCGACAAAAATCATGCCTCCTCATTGGTATGACTGTCCCAATCGACATAAATGTATGTCAAGACCTGCCAAAAACTGAGCAAGTATAAATATCTTGAAATAGAAACTCGCAAAACGTGGAACCTGAAAACTAAAACAATACCTGTTTTCATAGGTGCCCGAGGAATGATAGCAAAAGGCCCTGGTTCCTACCCAAAAATGGCAGAAATTCAAAAGATAGTGCTCAGGGAACTGTCCATATCCTATGTAAAACACTGTCAAATTTTAAAACAAACACATAATTTTCCTATGTTTTCTTAAACATTCTCTAGAACAATACAATATGCAAAACCAAATATATAACACCCTAGGCATAACACCAACATGATCTTCTAACTTGTTGCCTGTTGACTGTTGTTATGATGATGATAATGGGGACACACTGCTCACTAAGCTAGCAAAAAGTATAAGACCAAACAAGAAAGCTTGAAGGAAATGTCGAAACTGTGGCAAGAAAAAGCATTGCATGGGCAATACCACAAAGGAGCTGGAGGAGCTGATGTGGATATGAAAAGAACCCATCAGTGACTGCAGAACATTGGTTTGAAAGCCGAAACAGAAGGATTTATCCTAGGATGTAGATGCACGTGACTACAGAAATTTCTATGCAGGGACGAAACAACTGTATGGACCAGTACGAACATCAACTGGATTCCTCCTTGCAGCTGACAATACAAATATCCTGACTGATCTACTAGACATGCTCCTATGCTGGATGAAACATTTTTCTATCCTCCTAAACAGAAACTTGAACACGGCTGAGAACGTCCTGAGAAACGTTCCAAATCATCTTCCTCAGCTATGAATGAACAGGGAGCCTACTTTTCATGAATTCAAGCAAACTATGAAGCATATGATATCAAGGAAGTCTCCATGCCCAGATAACATTCCTTTGGAGCTGATCGAACATAGAAGCTTATCCTTGCAAAACCGCATCTTCACCTAAACATGTGGAATCTTAACACATTCCTAAAGAACTGAAAGTCATAACAATCATCATAACAATCTTCAAAAAGTGATCGAAAAGCCTGTAGGAACTATAGAGGAATATTTATACTCTCCATCACTGGAAAGGTCTTTACCATGATACTTCTAAATTGGCTCCAGGCCATCGCCGAAAAGATCCACGTGGCATAACTGACATGATTTTCTGTGCAAGGCAATGCCAAGAGAAAAGCAGGGAGCGACAAAAGCCCATTTTCCTTTTTTTTTTCTATGACTTTGAACAAACCTTTGATAGCATTCCAAGAGATGCTGTGTGGAAGGATTTTCATCATATTGGATCTCCTGATCTCTCTGATTCAAGCAATCCATGACATGTCTGGACGTGTATTCCACCAAAAACATACTGTCAGAAGAATTTCCAGTCACGTGCAGACTAAAACAAGGATGCGTCTTGGCACCTACGTTATTCTCATATCTGGCTGTAATGCTTCACGAAGTCCTTCCAGACAATCTAGGAGCTGACATCAGATATCGATATGATGGAGGACTTTTCACTCTTAGTAGACTTCGATCAAAACATCTAACACACATGCAACACATCTCAGAACTTCAATATGTTGATGGCAATGCTGTCCGCTGTCATTCAAAAGCAGAACTCCAACAGTCTCTGAACAACTTTGCTATGGCCTACCATCGCTTTGACCTTACAGTAAACATCAAGAAAACCAAGGTCCTTGCACAAACAGCCCCAAATACCATCTTACCAGATTTTGATGTTACCATCTCTGATACACCTCTCAAAAAGGTAGAGCATTTCCATATCCAGGCAGCCTTTTATCAAACATGTGCAACTCAGAACAGGATGTGGAATGCAAAATTGGAGCTGCACCGGGCAAAGTTAATCAAATGCATCTTCAATAACAAAGATCTTAACTTAACAACAAAAATTATGGTCTATAATGCTGTTGTCATTTCAACCTTGCTACATGGCTGCAAAATCTGGACTCTATATCGTTTCGACATCCAAAAATTAGAACACTTTCATCAACAAAAGCTTTGTTCAATCTTGAGCATCAAATGGAGACACTATGTCACCAGCAACAAAGTTTTGGAAAGAGCCAACAGTCAAAGCATCGAATCACCGATCATGAAATACCGTAAAAGATGGTCCAGACATGTAGCAAGAAAGGAAGAGTCAAGGTTCCCACGACAAGTCTTATTCAATGAGCTCACTTCAGGAAAATGATCACGGGGTTGCCCTCTTCGAAGATACCAACTCTAAGCAACCCTGAAAGCCACTGGGATTGAGCCTAAATCGTGTGAAACACAAGACCGAGACTGTACCTAGTGGCGGTGTTCCATCACCATCGGAACCAGAATTTTCAAAGCCACCAGAAGAGAAAAGGAAGAAATCAAACGACAGGGGAGAAAGGTTCAACAAAATCACCCTTCTCCTCCACCAACATTACCATGCAGTAAATTCCATCGACTCTTCCATGCAAGAATTGATCTACATAGTCAGCTATGTCATCACCATAAAGGAAGATTTCAGCAAAGAAGAAACTAAATTATCAGATACGAGATGAAGCCAACGAGACACACACATACAGAGGATAGGCGGCTGGCAAGTTCAGATGCTGACGAAGACACTTTTATGAAGTGTGATCAAATGAGGTTTAATTTTACAACATAGTTCCCATTGCAGTCCACGCATTGTTTTTGCAGAGCTTGGATTCCATTAGGGGAGAAGCTTTCATCTTGTTGGTCAAAAACGTCATCAGCTGCAGATATAGCGTCATCATCACTGCAATACTGGTTCCCAGTTACGTGTCTTTTCGTGTTGGGGAACATATAATAGTCAAACCAGGAGAACAGGGACGGTGATCAAACAGTTCAAAATCACAGTCATGCACAGCAGCCATTGAAACCAGGACTACTTATTTTCTTAACGCGCATCACTTGCGTCTCTATAACTTATTTCATAATTCATTCAATTGTTTTTCATACAACTGTGTAAAACAATACTAAATCGATGACCTATGAACATGTGATACATAACTGAAAATTACTATTGATAATACTTGTACAATAACGAAGGACCAGCCAACGTGTCTTGGATTTGTATCGTACCACTAGAGACTTAGAGATCTATCCCTGACAAACTTGTAATTGATCTCTGAATCAGATAACTATTTCGTTCGCTATTTTGTGACCCAGTAATAAGATCTTTAACCTCTCTCAATCCCTCTCTCTTTCACTGAGGGGAGACAAACGACCGGGATGTTACACTTCTCTTTTTCACGACTCAAAATATATTCCAGCTTATGTTTTGTTAGTTAGACTACCTCAATAACGTACTAACCTAAGGGTCAACAGTCCACATTTTACTCCCAAAAGTGGGTTCTTTCCATAACCAAGACACTTAATTCTCGAAGGTCCAGTTCACTCCAGTATAAGTATTATCACACAACGCTACCACTACCTTAAACATTGAATACCTCACGCATGTTTTATTAGCTAGCTAATAATTGCAAACAGGTGAACCAACAGTTGTGGACATTTTACAAGCCCCACAATGGAGTGCTGCTTCCACATTTGGGCAGTTTTGCTGTTATATACACAGATATTCTTGACTACATTCAGAGAAGAGTCTTTCTCCGTTTGCTCTGTCGCTATTATAGTGGATTTTATTCTTGGGAGATAGTCTTTTACTTCTGCCACTCAGATATCCCGACTCATTCTTCTCTCCGCCTCTCGCTACCTTTATTGCATCTAACCGTCAGTCCCACACAAACCACTGCCCCAATCCTTCCTCACAAGAACATCTCCCCTCTGGAATCTTCTCTTCAGTCATGTGTTCCCTGCCAATGTTGACCTGCAACACTTTAAACCGAACATTAACGAGATCAAACTCATCGGTCTCGGGGGACCTACAAAGGTCAGGGTTACTCCAGACTCAGCAAGTTAATTGAAAATTTTCAGTGATGCCTTTGCGATCCAGCAAGTTATGGGATTGCATAATCGTTAGGTTGTAATGAAGAGTTCAATTCCACACATAGAAAACAAACAGGCATTTAAATAGACTTCTCTCAGTTACTCGGTGTACTGGATTAGTGGGTTCCACCCTAGCGCCCGACCAGCTATCTTCATGCATGAGTCTGCCTGAAAAACACCAGTAGATTCTAACAAACTTCAATAGCCAAAGCACTTAGCTACAGAGATTATGAAAAGTTAAAAAGAATTGCAGACACTCAAGCATCGCTAAATTTACAATAGCTATCTATGTGAATGCACGTGAGTTAGTTGTTTAAGGTGTTTCACTCACGATCGCGAGATTATGGTTTCGATTCCCACACCTTCTGTGCATTGGATTCTTGAGCAAAACATTTCATTTAGCTTAAATGTCCGTTAAACCATAAATAAGTAACGTTGTGACGGACTGGCGTACAGCGGTGAGATGGTAACTCAGGAACATCACCCGGACGGAGATTTCCCGATAGACGTGTTGCATTCAGTGATCAGAAGGATGAATAGTACAACCCAACACATGTCGAAAGTTACTGTGTTATTTATCCCGAGATAACATCTCATATGAATGTGCTGTTTAAAAAACACAATAAACATTGGAGGGATGCGAAAAATTCACCCAAGCAGCGGCCAACGACAAAACCAGATGGATCTTTCCACGGTACGTACTCGCAGCCAGCTACATGTTCGGACGAGAATTTGTCCTTCGATATAAGTAACTGTGAATAAAATATTCATTGATGTTACGAATAGCCACCCTGAGGAATAATAATCTGTTATTGGCAATTGATATATAAAAAAGGCCGAAAAGCAGTTGATGTTCTTGCTGGGTCGGTTTTTCTGCTGGAGTAGTTTTTCGTCCCTCTCTTCCATATTCATTGTGTTTTTTCATTCAGCAAGTCCATAAAAGATGCTATCTCGAGACATACACGCAGTAACTGGCCTATCATCAGTGTATACGAGGTTGTATCAAAGAGTTCCCAGACTAGTTATGTTTAATAAAAAAAATAATTTATTTGCCTAAGTTTTAACATCATCTTCGAAATAGTCACCTTGCACAGCAGTACACCGGTCCCAACATTCCTGCCACATATCCGGTCAGGAAGTCGTTTTCCGGAAATTAGTCGAGGACTTTCTGCAATTCGCTCTGAATCTCGACAAAGGTGTTAAAACGGTGACCTTTGAGCTGCATTTTCATGTTGGGGAAGAAATGGAAGTCCGCAGGTGCTAAATATGTCGAATGGGGTGGGTGTGGAAGTGATACTATGTTGTTTTGGGCCAGAAACTCACGAGTGAAAAGAGCTCGGTGACAGGGTACATTGTCGCTGTGAAAAATCCAACA
This sequence comes from Octopus sinensis, assembly GCF_006345805.1. NCBI lineage: Eukaryota > Metazoa > Mollusca > Cephalopoda > Octopoda > Octopodidae > Octopus > Octopus sinensis. Next base: position 138,745,416 of record NC_042998.1, on the reverse strand, counting down.
CCCCGCGCTCCACAGCTCTGGCCACTTTCGCCGATTGTCCTCCCCCAAACACCTCAAAACGTCGCAGTAGAACCCTCGATTGACGGTTTGGCCCAGGGGGGGGAGAATTTTTGATGTACAATACTGTGGATATCGAATAAAACGATGAGCATGTTCACGATTAAGCTGCAGCTCTGTCGTGCTTTCTTCGGTCCTGAAGATGGGCTCATCCACTGTGACAACTGCTGCTTCGTGTCAGGGTCGTACCCAAAGACCCAACTCTCATTGGTGATGATCATTGACATAAAGAATGGGTCATCCTTTATGTGGTACGCTGGCGGAGATCTTGACTGACTTCGATGCGATGTTCTTTCCGCTCAGTGGTTAGCAGGCGGGGGGGGGGACTTGGCAGAGACACACTGTATGTTCAATTCAGCCGTTAGGATTGCCTACACGAACCAATACAACAGACCAACAACATTGGCGATGTCGTTGATTGTCCTCCAGTGATTTTCATGCAAAAGCTGACGAATTTTCTCCACATTTCCAGGGTGACGCTCGTGGCAGGTCTTCCAGATTGCCCATCGTCTTCCAGGGAGGTTCTTCCATTTTGAAGCACCCATGCCACTCGAAACATTGCGTACGACCAATTGCCTCGTCGCCATATGCTTGTCGAAGCCTTTCAATGTCTTTGCAGCAGACTTCCCAAGTGTAACGTAAAATTCCACGTTGACTCTTTGTTCCAACTTCCTGTCCAGGACAAAATCGCAGACTACAGCATACGCGCTATCACAAAAAGCAAATTTCACAACTTGCGAAGTAAACATAGCCATGACACTTGATACACTGCCTCGTGAAGGTCACTGCTAGTTCTCACTGCGCACGCAGCCGTGTACTGCACTCTTTTATGCACAACAGAACTAGTCCGGGAGCGTTTTGATAGCACTTCGTACATATTATGATACATAGATGACTGTTATAACTTAATACTACCTCAATTGCATACACCGGATGACGAAATACATTTATTATAAAACAGTTCGATAAAGATCGATAAAGTATCGATAAAGTATCGATAAAGATCTAGGTAAAAAAAATCTTGACAACGGGAAAATATTTACAATCTTTATTTATCAACGTTAAAAACAAAAGTTAGTATTACAAATGATAAATATTCCAAAGTCAAAATATTATAATGTAACAAATATAAATAAATAAATAAATGAATAAATAAATAAATACGTGGGCGTGTATAACTATACAAATAAATATTCTAAGACATCCTATAGGTGTCTATATGATTTTTATGATTATTTGAATTTTCTAGACAAGTATTAGCATTAAGAAAGTGAATCACAAATTACTCTGAATGAGATTTGTACTCGCAGATCTTTCAGTTCATATCATATCACCCGTTTTGTTTGGTTCCTGAATACAAATCAATAGTCTCTGGCTCAGATCACACAATTTTAAATTGGTGTCATGAGCGGTAACATTAATGGTGACACATTTCAGGTCAGATGTCATGGCCAGTATGATTGAGATTTTACATCTATTTTGTAAGATTTGACAAGGTATTTCTGGAAGTACCGCCGAGACTATAACTAGAACCGATCTTATTTCTCCTTATAACTAATACTTTTCCGAAAATTCGATGGACCTTTTATTTATTGACCCAAGAGAATATTTTTTTCAAAAAAGTCAGTGTAATAAATAGCGTATACCATCTTGCACAGATTCTTAACAACATGCATCCAATTTTAATAATAAATACTCATTTAAACAGTTTTCTCATACATGCATGGTTATACAGAACTGTACGTATGAACATATGTATATATGTGTGTGTGTAGAATAAATAAATATATATATATATATATATATACATACATACATACATACATACATACATACATACATACATACAGACAGACAGACAGACATACATACATACATACATACATACATACATACATACATACATACATACATACATACATGCATGCATACATTTTTGTATACATAAAATCTCATACAAACTTACACATAAACATACTCCAATAAATAATTTTTCAAAAAAATATTTTCGGGATAATTATAAAAGTAGATCGTAAAAATTTTGGATTTCTTCGAATTAGGCATATGGTCAACGTTTATAGAGAGATGGATTTTGCGCATGAGTTGATTCCATGATATTTTTGATAAGCGAGTAATCAGCTCTTCTTCAAAGAAAATTACTTCAGCAGCAAAAAAAATTGAGAGCAAAGAAACTGAGGACAACCTAACCACTGTTTTTAAGAACACTCATCGCTTCTGAAAGTGCTGTGTCTGAGTGTGTGTGTGCGCGCGCGTGTGTTTGTGTGTGTGTGTGTATATGTGTGTGTGTGTATACATATATGTGTATATATATGTACACACACGCACACATGTTTGTATGTATATATACACATACATACGTATATGTGCGTGTGTCTATGTGTATGATTTACAAGTGATGTTTTTTATATATTTAAATAAATCTATGCAGATTAAAAAAATAATACTTGTCTTTATGTGTAACTTCAGCAAGGTAATAAATTTGCATAAGAGAGATTTAGTTGCAGTATATTACTGGTACATATTTTATCGTTCCTAGTGGGTAAAAGTGGAAAGGGAAGTCAAATGTTGCATGTTTTGAACGCAGAACGTCGCTACAACTGAATCCCGTCAGCTAAATATTTACTTAGCTAAATATTTACTTAGCGGTTCTGGATAAGATATCGATAGAATAAGTACTTAATTTAAAGAATAGGTACCACACTTAAACTATCTACAGGGATCAATTTGTTCAACTAAACCTTTAAGGTGATACTTCAGTTTGGCTACAATCCAATGTCTGCTACAAGTAAAAGACAGAAGACAAAAAAATAAAAGATAAGCTGATCATACTCATGGTAAGACTTGGACGTCAAAACATCGCATTTTCTCTTCTATAAAGATATGGTTCTGAACAGAACTAAATGAAATCACAATAAATATACCGAGAAGACCTATGAAATGATTCGGTGAAAGGAAAATGTTTCCTAAACTATTTTTAAAGCTTTTTCAATGTATTCTGTATGTAGTCTAGTTGCATGGAAGTTCTGCGAAGGATAGTCATTGTGAATTCCTCTTGTTCCTGGAGCGAAAATTGAGTTATATTGTTCCTCAAATTGTGTCTGACATCCTTTCGAAGTGTTATAAACAGCTGAAAAAAAAAAGTTAATATGTTAGGCGAATTTCCAACCCATGTCTCATTGAGACTGGAGTTTCTGCAGGAATATAATGAACAGATGATTAATTATAACATGTACGTAAAACAGTGAGAATCAAAACGAGGATGTACATATTCATTCTTAATATGTGCAGGCAGATTTGAACGTGAATATAAAAATTGCTGTTGTATTTCGCCTTCAGAGAATACTTCTCTTTTCAGACGATGTATGTTGACAACACACAGGATTCATTGACGTAAGAGGACATTGAAGCATTGATGTCTCAACCTGATTGTGTCCCTTCCGTCAAAGCTAGCCCTTGATCAATGAATCTAAACACGAGTGGTGGTTCTTATTTGAGTTTCACAAGAAAATGAAACGAAAAGAAAATGGGAAATTATTTTGGTGGTTGATTCCGCAAAAACTAATGTGACATGCAAGAAAGTTTTCAAACCTTTAATTTATTTTTGAATATTGTTTGCATAAATTATACTGCAATAAGCGCTACGTTCGGAATTTTAATTTATTGATGATTTATATATTTTTTGGATAGTTGATACATCTCACTATGTCATGTTCCCACAGAGAGAAAAGCTGTTTTATCTCTTCTGTATTCAACTAATTCCACGATGTCTTCAAGTGGTTTCCCAGCTGAAGGCGTTCGTTCTATTCTGGTCAATAATGCCCTTAAGAAATGAGTAAATGATAGAAAATTTTTGTTCCCTATACCAAAAAGTATTTATGAAATCTTTGAATGTCTTTTAGTATGTAAGAAAACTTTTCCATTCCATATACATCGGCCTTTCGTTTCCCAGTATTTCGTTCTTTAGTGAAGAAATGCCGGTGGCGGATTTTTGATTAGGGTGGATTCCGATTTGTCAGGAATAGTAATAATTAGAATACTCTTGATCCTATAAACAAAAGTATTCTAGTCATTACCATTCCGTATGTTTTTTAGATAGAATGTTCATTAGTCCACATTCTCTCAGTGGCAAATGTGAAATATGGCATGCAGGATTAGGCAACGAAACAACGGACTGCCGTCAACCCAGGTATTGCTTGAGCTGCGTTTTTATATCCAATCTATCTAACATTGCCTTCTTCTGCTAGTTCATCAGTTGAAATCATGTCTTCATCCACTCGTCACTTGTTCTACAGTTGGGGACTTAGGAGAGCTTGTTTCCTGATCAGTGGGGACAGGTTTTCCTCGTAAATATTTTAGCTGGGATGGTCTTGCTATAAAACCAGCGGTTCAAGCCTTTCTCTGAACGTGACTGAACCCCAAGGAGTGTAAGAACCAGTATCTGAGGAAACGATATATATTGCACATCCCTCAAGGAAAGTACTACTCTACACAGCGTTTCCGCCTCAGTCTACGTTATACCCCGATATTTCTCTTCATTTACGTCGATAATATTCTTGAAAAGCTTACGAAAATCATTCAATCTCAAATCATTCAGCCTCAAATCATTCAACCTCATATCTCGTAGGAGTCATGTCCCGTGTTCTGAATTTGAATAAAGGCAAGATCGATATTTTTAAAGATTGGTTTTGTTTTGTTTTTTGTTTTTTTTTAACTCAAGGTTAGCCTTGATCAAGCAGTCATATGATTAAAAGTATTCTAGTCATTAATATTCTGTATGTTTTTAGGTAGAATGTTCATCAGTCCGCATTATCTAAAATGTCCTTTTTTTATTAAGGGAGATTCAATTATCACTGTGGGTTTTGTTGTTTAGATCTAGGTCAGCTCTGACCGTTAACAAAAGGCACTACACTCGTGACCCTCTCATTTATTTTGAGGGCAAGTTATAAGATGTGTTGCATTGTTTACATGAGAAAATTTCTAATGACTGAATAAGGAAACAAACATTATGTCTTTGAATTTTATGGCGCCACTTATTAATTCAGTGCGTCTGTAAAGAATTTAAAATCGATTATTCAGTTGTATCCAAGCATCGAAGATAGCAACAGCATGCATACACAAACCTCTCGGTAGAGACAACAGTGGTAGTGATGTGGTGGTGGTGGTGGTGGTGGTGGTATTGATGATGGTGGTGGTGGTTTACTGGGATTTGAAGGACAATGACATAATGAGGACAGCGTGATTAACTTAACTTTTGCGATAAACAGCTTAACACTTGCATACAACTACAAAGAAAAGCATGATCGTTGCGTTGCCAGAGATCAAAGTGTTTATATTTTTCTCCAATAAAGCGGAGGAGACATCGTTTATGTGTGATACATACATAGATGCACACACTTTGGGTGTATGTGGGGGGGCGGGGGTGTATGTGTTTGTGTATATATATATACATACATAGCAACCATTCCTCCTCCTCTTCTAATTCCCCTCCTATAGGACCGCATACCCACCTGGCTCCTAAACTTTTCTGTCTTTCCCAACAACTTTCCTCATTCTCTATTTTTCCGTTCTTTATTTTCTTCTTTTTCTTATGAACGCCTAACATCCTAAATGTCAAGACTTTTTCTCTTTTAAGTGTTAAATTTAGATCTATGCACTCGGAACTTTGTGTATAGATGCAAATGAAGATATTCTAGTGTGATTTGCAAGTTTATGCTGCAGAAAGAGTTCTTCATAAACAGGATCTGATATAGTAATGAGAGCGAGGACAACTCAGATTCGAATTATTTGTTCGGTTTGTCATCAAAGACTTTCCTGATAAACTGTTGCACGGCCAATTTAGAAGGCCACTTATTTAAACAACCGGCTGGAAATAACAAAGAGAAGATTCAATAGTAAAGCATATAATGAAATAATTTCATAGTTACCTTGTGTAAAAATGCTTTTATTTTCTTGAGCTTTCTTATAGTACTTTCCAAACAGCAGTAAGCGACATTTATACTTCCAGAACGACGACAGAGTTTGGCAAAACAATCCGCTGTTTTTCCATAGATGGGTATGCATCGAGATTCCTGTTCGATATTCCTTACAATTTCAAATTCCTTTATATACCGGTCCAAAGATGGAACCATTAATCGTGCAATACTCTGAAATAATAAACAATTACAATAATCTTAATTAGTATTTTATGTCCAATGAAAGGAAACGAATAAGTGTTGCGATCACAGATAGAATGGTGAGTGTCATACAGATCAAAGAGAGAATGATCAAAGAATATTATCCAAGACTTTGAAAAATTTGACAGTCGGAGATTTCACCTTATAAAACACCTGACAATGCATTTGCAGTATTTATACAAGTACTTTTATTGATACATTTGATTGATTATATTTAGGTGTGTCGTGCGTCCATGCACGTATTTGCGTGCGTGTGCGTGTGTATGTGTGTGTGTGTGTGTGTGTGTGTGTGTGTGTGTGTGTGTGTGTGTGTGTGTGTGTGTGTGTGTGTGTGTGTGTATTTGTCTTTGTGATAGTATATATCACTCACTGCTTGTCTACCAGTGTTAGTTTGCTTAATTTCTCGTAACTTAGCGTTTCAGCAAAAAAGTGGATGGAGTAAATACAAGACCCTGAAAAAAAATAACAGCGTCGATTTGATTGATTAAACCCCTTGAGACGGTGCCCCAACATGGCGGCGCCCCAGCATGGCGGCGCCCCAGCATGGCGGCGCCCCAGCATGGCGGCGCCCCAGCATGGCGGCGCCCCAGCATGGCGGCGCCCCAGCATGGCGGCGCCCCAGCATGGCGGCGCCCCAGCATGGCGTCGGCCCAATAAGTGAAACAAAGGAATGATATTGTTGGAATCAATTTAGCAGCAACGACTGCATTCAAGAGATTCTCAGACTTTCTCATTAGGAGAGCAAGTTATAACTATCGTAGATTATTGTAATTTTATTATATCATTACTATTCACCTAATGAGCTGATCTGCCTATTTTTGTTATTTTAGATTGAAGGAGACATGTGTACCAGCACCTTAAACACATCCTGCAAAACACTGCTTGTCACCATTGACTAGTTTATACAATGCAGTCGAGATGTTTGGAAGCTCGCTATGTAATAAAGTGTTGTATTTAACTGAGCAAAAATGGTACAGAAACTTATAAAATGTTCCAGACTATTTATTGATAAACTTTTTCGCTAGCACAAGCGGTTCAAGGATGATAGGAGGTGAGAGACGATGAGAGGTATGGGAGGGAAAGGGACGTCAGGACATCAGAGCTGGTTGAGAAAATTTGCAATTTTCTGGATGAAGACGTCGTGTCTATAAAGACAATAAGCATTCAGTTTGGCATTGGTGTGGCAACTTTACACAATTATTCATGAAAAATCTGATCATGCGCAAAATTTATGCAAAGTGTGTTCCTAAGGAGTTCAGTCACGAGCATTCTGGTAACCAACTACTTGATAGAGATAGACATCAAAACTGTCCCTCACCCTCTCTCTACAATCCAGACCCTGCTCCCTGTGGTTTTTGGTTGTCCCCCAAACTAAAGGAGAACCCCCAGGCAGTTGTTTTCAAGATGAAGGGATCTGTGACAAGGGTTCTGGACACCTTCACTTTGGAGAGCTTTCATGGGGGCTTCACGAAGTGGCTGCAACACTACAAGTGCGTTGAATCAGAGAATGCTAATTTGAAAGAGATAAGTGTTTTGTACTTTGAAAGTAATGACTTTCCTGAAAAGGTCTAAAAACTTCTGGAATGCACTTTGTATTTAGTATTCATAGATAGTCTTCACTATAAATATATTTTAGTCAAACCAAATGTTTTATTATGATTTGTTATGGTTACACATAACAGTTACGTCGTCAAACTGAGCAAAAGATATATGTATTACCAATAAAAGTTTCAACAAAGTGCTTATGTAATGCCTTTTTTACTATGAAGTCCTGAAGTATATGTGAAGGGGTTAGTCGATCACACCGGTCCCAGTGCACAAGGTGTGCGTATTTTATCGATTTATTTTATCGACCTCCAAAAGTCGGGATTTGAACTCGGAGCATAAAGAGCCGGAAGAAATGCCGCTAAGCACTTTTCCGGTTAACGATTCTGCCAGCTTGCTGTCCCAACTGCTTGTGTCATATCGTATATTTGTATGACATATATGTCAAAGAAACTATGTGTAAGTAAATATTTTAAAGCTATAATCATCACAAAACATTCTGGGTAATGACTCAAATTAGAGCAAACAGATAATATTACATCCCTGTAAAAAAAATAAAAAATACACAATAGTTCATGTACATAACAGAATAGTAAGTTAAGTAAATACTACATTGAATGGGAGGGAAGTAATAACGTATGACTGTTAGCAAGTTACTATATCGGAGTTACATTTAAGCCGTACAATCGTTGATGAAAAACTACAGCTAATAGACTAAAAGACTGCCAACCGAATGGTCTACAGTTCAAATTAAAAATGCAAGTTTAGCAATACGCTTATAACTTAGAAGATATTCCCGTATGCATCAGTATATTTAGTTGTAAATAGGCTATGGCTTCTACCATATTGTGGGTTCTTACTTCTTTGTCCTCGGGATTATCCTTCCGAGGGATTTCATTATAGAGTGTCCTAGCTACAACGTAATGTCTCATCGGTAGATTATACCGTGATGACATTTTCGGACAACTGCTTATGATGTGGGTGATATCTTCAGTGTGAACTCCACAAAGTCTACATCGGTTGTCACATTTTACGGATTTTCCTGCATCTCTATCCCTTTTATGCAGCATGTACTTGGTTAATATTTCCTGTTCTTGGATTGCAAATGCTTACCCTTCAAAGTGGGAGGTAGTAATCCGGCTATTGGTCCATGATAAACTGTTTTGATGATCGATGTTACTATCATCACGGAGCTTTCTACTGACTTGTTCATGCATAGTCTTCTGTTTATATAGACTATTCCTTTCATCTGATGTATGTATGTATGTATGTATGTATGTATATGTATGTATGTATGTATGTATGTATGTATGTATGTATGTATGTATGTATGTACGAATGCATGTAAGAATTTTAAACTTGCAGGCATGAATGTATGTGTGTATCTGTGTACTTATATAGACTTTGTGAGAAACCTGGCACACTGGAATATTGTTTATGTTTATGCTACCATTACCCAATCTCAAAATTTCATATTGTATCTGAAAAAGTCCCAGAAAAAGTACAGAGAAAAGTACAAAGAAAAAAGACATAAACGAACCTCTAATTCTTCATTAGTGATGTTTCTGTTATCGTTCCTCGTGTTGTGAAACTGAAGTTCCTCGTCAAATTTCAGCGTGGTATTCTCGGAAACATCATCGCTCTGTCAGCAAATAATAGATATTAGCGTAAGTATATACATGTGTGTGTATAAATATAGAGAGGGGGGGAGATAGATAGATAGATAGATAGATAGATAGATAGATAGATAGATAGATAGATAGAAGAGTACATGTATGTGGGTGGGTGTGGGTGAACGTGTGCGTGCGTGTGTGTGCATGTGCGTGTGTGTCTGCGGTGTTTGGTAAACAGGATGATAAATCTAAGCTTTTGTATAATCAACCTTACACTCTGCTGTACTGCACAGACTGAGAAATTATGAATAATGTTTAAATGGTTTAAATGTTACCCATCATTTTTGGCTAGTCATGTGGTATATGATGTCATACATTATCTCTCATGTACCAGGAGAAGGAATTTGAATAGCTTTTCTATACTTTGTCTAGAGCTGGAGTGGAATAGCAGCTGCTTTATCTATAATTTACTAACCAATACCTGTGATTATTCATTTACCTTTTAACTTCAGATATATTTGAAGATTAATTTCCATGTGATAGTGATGGAATGATATGGTGCAGGCATCTTTTGAATTTGTGTTCTGAGATGTACCCAGATTGGGTCTTTAATTGCTGATACTCCCGCATAATATACAATAAAGTTTTCAGGCATTTATCTTTCAGAGGAGAGAGTAAAGCACTTTTGTCTCCGAATTACCGAAAAAAAATAGTAATTCTTCATTATCTTATGTAAGTAATCTCTGTATACTTTCTAGTCTCTCGGTAGAAATATTAGTTTATTTTACTAAGAATGTAACTCATTATTGTAGGTGAAGCGAATGGTAAGTTACGATATCCGTCTTTCTCAGTGACTTTACCAATGTAAGTGAAATAAAATTTGTTAACCGGGAATCCTGACTGAAATGTAAAGTGGATTCATCCTATTTAACATATGCCACTTAAATAATTTAGAAATATTGATGAAAATCAGAAGGAAGCCCTAAAGTGCAACATACCACATTTACCTTTGTATAATGCGAAAATATTTCAAAATTAAATGGTAGAATTATACTCAAAGGTATTTAACAAAGAGATAAGAGAATAAAATATATTAATGAGCTTCAGATACAAAAAAGTGGAGGTTACTTTATATTCGAGTTTGCATTGTACTCGAGTAAATACAATATATATTTCCGCTGAGCCGAGGCTCCGTTTTTATTCTCGCTTGAAATCAATTTGCTTCACTTATAATGTTAATGATATTAAAAAAGACTGTGTGGTTGTGCCGTAAGAAGCTTACTTTCCAGCCACATGGTTCCAGGTTCAGTCCCACTGCGTGGTACCTTGGGCAAGTGTCTTCTACTAAGCCTTGTGAGTGGATTTGGTAGACGGAAACTGAAAGAAGCCCATCATATGTGTGTGTGTGTGTGTGTGTGTGTGCATATATGTGTGTGTGTGTATGTATGTATGTATGTATGTATGTATGTATGTACGTATGTATTTGTGTGTCTCTGTCCCCCTGCCATCGCTTGACAACCGATGTTGGTGTGTTTACATCTCCGTAACCTAGCAGTTCGGCAAAAGAGACCGATAGAATAAGTATTAGGCTTACAAAGAATAAGTCCCGGGGTTGATTTGTTCGACTAAAGGAGGTGCTCCAGCATAGCCGCAGTCAAATTACTGAAATAAGTAAAAGATTCTGTATCTATATATATATATTCTTTTTTTTTTTTGCTCGAGAAATTAAAAATAGGGATTTGGAAGAAACAGGAGGAAATTAAACTAAATTCATTGCATTGTTTAGTTTCGTTTCTTTACGTTCTAATTTCAAATAAATCCTGAGTCAACTTTGCTGTCATCATTTCGAAATTGACGAGACACCATGAGTCAACGATTTAAATGACTACAAGTTACTGTCATACAGAAAATATCGGGCTTATTCTGAGTCAGAATAAATCACACAAATACACGCGCGCATATACAAGTAATAGTATATATATATATATATATATATATATATATATTATATATATATATATATATATTTGTGTGTATGTATGTATGTATGTATATATATATATAATATATATATATATATATATATATATATATGTGTGTGGTGTGTGTGTGTGTCTGTGTCTGTGTGTGTGTGTGTGGTCAATCAAAATAAACAAACAATTCAAATAAACGGCTAAAAACGAAAAAAGGAAGAAAAACTAACGAACGTGAGGACGTGCACAAGAAGTATATTAATTGTCGGAAAGGAGAAAAGGAAAAATCCAAAGGAGGAGGAGAAGAAGAAATCGCCAACGGGTCACGTGTATTACATATGTAGATATATATATATATATATATGTGTGTGTGTGTGTGTGTGTTTGTTTAATATATATCTACATATGTATCATACAAATGCGTAATATTTATGTGTGTTTATGTAATATTATATGTTTGTATGCTGAAAAGGTTAAGAGGTTTCACACATGTACAGTTATATTAAAATTGAAAGGAAAAAATGCTTTGAGAACACTATCCTAATAAAAAGAAGAAAATATTAACTCTGCTACTGGTTTCAATTGTTTAAGCCTATTTAGTCGTGTAATAAGAGACGGGGGAAAAATTAAAGAAAATTAAATTAATTTTTCTGGGTATTTATATCTATTTTTTAAGTTCACGTTTTTATTACAAAATTCACATAGCGTTGTTATACATCTGTCTATTCCATCCCATATATATATGTATGTATATATATGTGTGTGTGTGTGTGTGTGTATACATATATACATATATATATATATATATATATATATATATATTATATATATATATATACTGAAAATTTCCTCTAATCCTTCTTTCCCAAGAACTGTAACTCTCTAGAACTCCTTCCTTATCGATGTTTTCTTATTTACAGGCAACTTACAAAATTTGAATCTTAAAAATGAAGTGCATCTCTCCCAACAGTCTAGAGTGGGTTTGCGATATCTATTCTCCTTGAATTATATAATCAGTAAAAGAAATTATTTCTTTATAATCCTGTTCTTGATAATCAGAGGAAAATTTTTAAATGATATCAGAAGTAAGGCGAATGACAAGCAAGAAATAGTGAAAATACCGCATCTGATGACATAAAAGACGCATGGACATATTAAATGCTCCACAATTTCAGCAGTGCTTATTCAGAAAAACAAGTTTTAATACACTAAAGCATGTAATCTAGTAGCACATTAAAAAGTACCTTAGCTATAGCAGGGACCATTGCTGTATCATAGCAATCTTTAAGTAAATATTATTGTTATGGAGTCCAGCTACGTAGAAGGGACTGTCTAACATTAGTCTGTAGTGGTGAGCGACAAGGAAAAAATTTGTTTTTGGTGGTATAACATTACATACAGGACCCATGATGGTTTTTTGAGATAACTTGGGGGTGAAACAAATTATCTTCTATGCCATCAAATACGATAATGATAAATTAACAAAAAAATCAACTTACGTATAATTCATAAGTTTTTCTAATCAAAGTTAGGGCTTGAGCGTTGAAATTTTCTATTTCGTTGATAATTTCTTGTCTTTCAGTGGAATCCAAATTATGATCCAGCTCAGTGCTTATGACTGGTGCTAATGTTGCCAGGAGAACACTTGAAATATTTAGGATGGCGTATAATAATGTTTTTGAGAATTCTGAAATACAAAGAGAAAATAAACAATGAAATAAAAATTGTTTGATTTTGCTGGGATTGTCTCAAGAATTTGGAGTGAAAATTCTGCTAATATTTTTAAATTTTAAGCAGAATTGTTAAATCAACGGACAAAATATCTTGCACTATTTAGCTACGAAGCTCTACGTTCTAAGGACAAAGCCCACTGAGATGAATTTGCCTCACATCTTTCCGATCGAGTAAATATTACACCAGTCAAGTACTGGAGTTATTTACATCGATTATACCTTCCCGCAAAACTTGTCATTTTGTGCCAGTGTTAGAAATCAGTATTTCTCTTTTCAGAAGTGGATACATTTCTGGACAAAATAATCCTGATTTCAGATTAGCTACACACTGTGGCTCCGTACTTTAGAGAAAAGGAAATGAAAAATAGTAACAAATTAAAGGTTTAGTTCGTCTTCAGAAGAATATTGAGCTGTGAAAAGCTGTTAAGTGTCGGATGAAAAACTTTAAGCTAGTTACATTTGTTACACTGGATTCTGAGGCAAATTTAAAACTTCTTTGACATTCATTCCGCCAGGATTTAGAATCAATTCCAATGTTATGAACGTTCTGCGTCAAATGAAAATCACTATTTTTGTTATCAAAGAAGGCGATTGCTGAAGAAATGAATTTGCTAAAACTCTCCCAAACCACATCGCCTACGTCACACACACACACACACACACACACACACACACACATTCCTAAACCAGTTACTACGAAAATCATCTGATCACAGCACAGACATCAACACAACCGAATTATAGCTTTTTACCATCCAATGAGCTTATTTCTCCAGAGACAAAAATGTTTACTCAATGTTGGTGATACTTGAAACTTGTCAGCAAGTATCAAATCTGTCTTCCTTACATCTTGATCTTCATCGTTATCAGTAAAATTCTTAAATTATGGCTTTCAAGCATAATCTCTGTTTATGGCAGATGCTGTTTAGATAGAATTCAGCTTCTGAAAAGTAGAGTCTTCGGCGTAGTTATTGACTGTTAGTTGAGAACCATTTCATTTCATTTACGTGATGCAATGATAATATTGTCCAATGCGTTTAACTGGTTGTCAACAATAGATAATAGTAAAGACAGAAAGGAAAGCACATGTATTAACGTTGCAATTATGCCAGTGCAGTTATCTACTGTGCCTAGGTGAAACTAGTTTTGATTATACAGAGTATTAATAATATTCAAAGCTAGAAACTGTTTATAAAACAATATATATATATATATATGTACACCAATAACTACATTTCTCGTTAATAGATTATGTATATAGACCAATAAATATACTGAATTGCAAATAATTTACTAAAAATATAACATTGAATTCAAGCATTGTAGCTACACAAATGAAAATAGATAGATAGATAGATAGATAGATAGATAGATAGATAGATAGATAGATAGATAGATAGATAGATAGATAGATAGATGGATAGATGGATAGATAGATAGATAGATAGATAGATAGATAGATAGATAGATAGATAGATAGATAGATAGATAGGTAGGTAGGTAGGTAGGTAGGTAGGTAGATAGATAGATAGAGAGAGAGAGAGAGAGAAGGAGAGGGAGAGAGATGGGGAGAGAGTGAGTGATATATATATGGAGAGAGAAAGAAAGAAAGAAAGAAAGGAAGAAGGAAAGAATGAATGGAAGAAAGAAAGGAAAATTTATATTTACCCATATTTCGTCTTTTATATTCGAATGATATTTTTTAATTAAACAGCACTGTGGGATTGTCTCTGCTACAGTCAAAAATTTATTGGTTATCTTTGTAATCAAGATATATCTGATAAAGACTACACAACGTCTAAATGCACAAATCCAAACAGAATGATACATTTCGTTGGACCCTTCACCCTTATATAGGATAAACAAGTTCTCTTTATTTGGGATTTTTCTTTTAATAAAAATCTTCCATAAAGGGAATTCCATGCTCGAAACCGCGATAAAATTTTGTTTTTGTTATTATTATTTTGAAGAAGACTAAGTTGACATAATTTGTTGCTAGTTAATTAGCATCAACATATATCCTGGATTTAGTATTTGCAACTGGTACTTATCCTCAATCACATATAATTACTTTCACTAATTGTTCTGATGGAAAAATATATTCAGAAAAATTTCATGCCATGGAATCCCATAAAATCAATATTTACAAAATATTCTGGTCAGCTTTAAAGACCAAACAATGAACTTTCTATAAGCCAAACTGGCGACCCTATTTCGATACTCTGTTGAAACATTTCATTTTCCTTGCAACGCTGTTTTTCTACTTATCGTCATCAATTCCCGATTTAGTTTTTGAAATATTTTATTATTAGAATTGTACGCTAGATTTAAAAAAAGAAACAATTTTTTAAATATCAGTTTCACTTAGCTACACATGACTTAAATTTTCGGGGGCACATCCATCTCATCAGCTGCTTGGACCCTGATCCTAACAACTATCCTGCGCGCTCACGTAACTTTAAGTCATGTGCAACTGAGGCAAACGGTTATTAAAATGGATCTTTTCGGTTTGAACAGCAGTTTTTTCTAGCGGTGTCATATGAAATTGTCACCCATAATTATGACCCTAGTATCGATCTATTGCATTTCAATCTGTTTTAGGGTTAGAGTTAGGGTTGGTTAGGGTTAGGGTTAGTTAGGGTTAGGGTTAGGGGTGGGGGAAGGGTATCTTTTTTTCTTCAGAAATGTAAACAAACCCAATCTGTTTCTTAAACGAGGGACATATTCATACGGCACAGAAAGTTTTCACCTCAATAGACGTCATTGATTGGTTGAAATTGCAGAAATTGAAGAATAAAAAACAACAAATATCTTACAAACTATAGAATTTTCTCAATAAAGCCAAAAGAAAAAGATGTTTTATAAACACATTCTACCAGTATACGAAGTTTAAAAGTGTTTAGTTACGTGGAAATTATTTTAAAAAACTGCCGGTCAAACCGAAAAGATTCATTAAAAAAATATATATGCATATGTGTGTGTGTGTTATATGTATCTACATATGTGTGTGTATGAATATATGCGTGTATATGTATATATATATATACACACACAGACATACAAATAGATAGATAGGGGCTTACATACATACATACATACATACATACATAGAACATACAAGCATGCATACAGACATACACGCATGCATGCATGCATGCATACATACATACATACATACATACATACATACATACATACATACATACATACATACATACATACATACATATGTATCGTAATGTAAGAGCTGAAAGTATATTGGCCTCAAATTTTGACACAAGGCCAGCAATTTCGGGTGAAGAGTTAAATCGATTACATCAACTTCAGCATTCAACTGCTACTTATTTTATCGACTCTGAACGTGAAAATGGACGAAATACCGCTAAACATTTTGCCCAGCATGCTAATAATTCGGCCAGAGTATATTTCTAATACATTTTACGTAGTGCAAACATTATCTGATATTAAACTCAATATATTGGTTAGAATTCATAGTTTTATTTATTATGCCAAAAGACCAGGACCATCGTAGACGAAACCGGTTCTGGTTATGTCAACTACGGGCCTGTCGAAAATGTTTGAGTCTGCTAGCATTTTCCAAGTCTGCAAATGGTGAATTCCATGTTTCCAACACTAATTTCCTCTAAGGGCACTGACTAAAAACCTTTTTGGAGGATCCCGGTCAAGTGAGTTTTATGGGGATTCTTGCTCATTTAATGGAGGCTCTTAGAATAACTGGGGCTATACATCAACGGGACCAAACGATATAAGCTTTGCTTAGCTATACGAGCGAGAACCCTAAAAAAACTCACACGTTTCGGGGTCATTTTTAATTTCAAAAAGGTTTTTAGTTAGTGCCGTCATCAGAGGAAATTGGTGGTGGGAAAATGGAATTCCCCATTTGTCGACTAAGTAAATGCTACCAGTGTCAAACATCTTCGGCAGGCCTGTGTTAGACATAGCCAGTACTGGTCAATTAGGACCAACTCCGCTTACCTCAAGGTATCACTAGTAAGAGTTTCGTTCTGGAATATTTTTGTTTACAAACTAAACTGACCATGACGATTTCCTCTCTCTAGTTGTAGAGAGGTTATATGCCTCGGCCATTCGAATCTCACGAGTTGCCTATGCAGCTAAGCACTCCAAAGGTGCGAAACCAATGGTCACTCTCTGACTGGCCATACAAACAACCTTCTAAATACACACACACACACACACACACACACACATACATATATATATATATATATATATATATATATATATATATATATATATATATATATATATATATATATATATATATATATAATGGGGAGACAAAGCTAATGAGAGAGAGAAAGTAAAACACAAACACAAAGACACAAACCCAAGCTCGAACATATGAATAGCTACTTAACTGGATTTTTAAATGCGTAATCAATTCATAGTTAAATATTAATGGTTTAAAATTTTGATACAAGGCCATCAATGGCCTCAATGGATACTTATTTTATTAACCTCGGAAATGAAAGGTAAAATTTGGTCTTGGTGGCATATTAATCTCAGAACACAATAAACCGGATGTGTTGAGAGAGTGTTAGTTAGGATGCACCCAACTCTGCCAGTTCATTTATTTTGGGGTTTTTTTCTTTTGTTTGTTTTTGCTTAATTTTGATATGATCACATTGAACTGATGTCGCTAAACTTCCAAATGGCTATATATGACTTATGGTTACCGTTCAATTAACTGAGATTTTCTAAGCTCATTGAAAAACAACAATAAAATTGTATCTATTTTTATTCTGGTCTTCAGAAGTGGTGTTATTGAAAGAAGTGGTGCTGTTTGTTAGCAGCATTGATATTGTTAAAATTTTTATTTGTGTTGGAACTGCAAAAACAATTGACACTCTTAGCATAATGGCTTCCACCCACGAGTTACAGTAAGAACAATTGTCATTTGTTTTGCTGTAGTTCTGTTTTGCTGTAGTTCTGTTTTGCTGTGGTTCGGTTTTATTCAAGTTCACATTTATCGAACTGCATTCAAGCTGTAGCATCAATCCAATCAATCTTTTGTCATTCTTTTTCAGGTTTTTCTTTTCAGCTATAAGGTATTCGTGAAGACGCATCGCCTAGTGGCTGGATGTTACGTTCGCGGTTGTAAGATCTTGGTCTCGATTCCCGGACCGGACGGTGCATTGCATTCTTGAGCAAAGCACTTCAGTTCACGTTACTCCAGTTCACTCTGCTGCAAATGAGTTTCTGCAATAGCTGGGAGGTTAAGCCTATGAAGGTCCAGGGTACCGCTCACGGGTGGGATGTGTGGAGAAAGTGTTATTTCAATCACTTATATGCCTTAGAAGCCAGGTTAAGCTCCAGTTTTTTTAGTCATAGACAACATGACTGACCTAAGTTTAAGAGAAATATATTTACACTAGCATTATGACCCGTCTTTGCCGGGTCATAGTGCTAGTGCATGTATATATGTGTATAGGTGTACATATTACATGTACATCTATATATATACATCTACACATAAAATACAAAATACAAAGTTATATCTTGATATCGCTAGTGATAACAATACTGAAAATATATAACAGACTGGAATTGTATGACTTTTCCATTTCTCCACGCTAATTTTATTTTTAATTTATTCCCATTCATGTGAAACCACTTATTCAAGTTCAAATCATTGATGCAATTTTATACCAATTGCTATTTTTACTTTTGTTATACTTTAGTTTGATTTTAATTATTACTTACTACATATAATTCAATTGTTATTATTATCTCTAATTTTTAATGTTAAAGTGAAATTATCTGACATAAAATAGAGAAATGTTTTTGTTTCACTTTTAACACGTAATACTGAAATAGTGGAGAAGATATGATATTGCTATGGGCTCGCCCTAAGCAAGAAGTTGAACATTTTTTTGCCCACGAAACTACATGGACCCTAAGTAAGGCAGGTGTAAAATTTGAATGAAATTGGTCGTGTAGTTCTCAAGTTTTAGGGAATCGTAGTGGAGAAGATATGATATTGCTGCGCGCTCGCCCTAGGCAAAAAGTTTTTTAAAATTTTTGCCGATGACACTCCCCGGACCCTAAGCAAGGCATGTGTAAAATTTGAATGAAATTGGTTGTGTAGTTTTCAAGTTTTAGGGAAACACACAGACAGACTGACACACATTCTCAGTTTTATATATAGAGAGATTATTCAATGTATTTTCGCTTGTCAATGAACTGTAAGGTGCGATTTGAGGGAGATTTGGCTGCTATTTATACAAATCAAATCACTATGGGAGGCACCGTCACCATCATCACCACCACCACATCGTTGACTCGTCAATTCTGTTGATTGTGGAACAAATAGATTTACCTAATGAAATAAGATTTGAAATGTCAATCTTTTGAGGAGGAGGCGTGTGTAGGTAGTTGAATCGATGATAATTGCATTGCTTGGCATTTATTTTACAGTTGGCATGAGTTCAGATACGGCTGATGTCAACCTTGCCTTTCATCCCTTCGTCATCGATAAAATAATGTTTCAGCGAAATACTGGATTTGATGGAATCGTTTAAGCCTCCTTCCCTCAAAACTGCTGGCCTTGTTTCTATATCAGAAATCGTTTTACAAACGTCAAGGAGATGAGTGACTCAATCCCAGAACAATGAGAGACAACTCATTTTAAGGTCCTTGTTTGTAATTTAGAAACTATTACTGGGACTTTCATTAAATATATATATAGAAAACGAAAGAAAATCTATCAAGTTGAAAACTCAAAGTCTGTACAGGGAATAGAATGACCAATAAGTTTGCTGGTAGTTATAAAGTCCGTTTAGGAAAAGTTGGAAAATTAGGCGGTCGGTTGACAGAATCGTTAGAGTGTTGGATAGATTGTTTTTCCGGTTATATATATTATATATATATATATATATATATATATATATATATATATATATATATTATATATATATATATATATATATATATATATATATATATATATGCACAAATTTATAACTACCATACAGCTTTAACAATCATTCTCCCTACTTGCATTAGGGCATGGAAGTCCCCTATATGAAATTTAGAAATTGATGCTGGGATTTTCATACAATTCCCCAAAAAAAAGACAAGGAATGAAAGAAATCTAACTTTTAGCTTGCTAACATTCATGAAGTCTGTATAGGATACTAATTCACCAATCACTTGCAGGATTTTGAATCAGAACATAATGAGCGGGAACGATAACCGGAAAAAGCAATCAATCCGACACTCTAACGGTTCTATCAACCGACCGCTTATTATTCACATTTTCCCTAAATAGACTTCATGACTGTTAACAAACTCATTGGGCATTCTATTTCCTGTACAAACTTTATGAGTGTTTTCAACTTGATAGATTTTCTTTCGTTTTCTATATATATTTAATCAAAATCCCAGTAATAGTTTCTAAATTACAAACAAGGACCTTAAAATGAGTTGTCTCTCATTGTTCTGGGACTGAATCATTCATCTCCCTGACGTTTGTAAAACAAATCCTGATATAGAAACAGGGCTAGCAATTTTGAGGGAAGTCGATTCCATCAACTCCAGTATTTCACTGAAACATTATTTTATCGATCCCAAAGGGATGAAAGTCAAGGTTGTGGTGGTGGTGCTGGTGGTGCTGGTGGTGCTGGTGCTGGTGGTGGTGCGGGTGTTGGTGGTGTTGGTGGTGGGGGTGTTGGTGGTGGTGCTGGTGGTGCTGGTGGTGGTGTTGGTGGTGGTGCTGGTGGTGCTGGTGGTGGTGTTGGTGGTGGTGCTGGTGGTGCTGGTGCTGGTGCTGGTGGTGCTGGTGGTGCTGGTGGTGCTGGTGGTGCTGGTGGTGCTGGTGCTGGTGCTGCTGGTGCTGGTGCTCCTGGTGTCTCCCGTAGTGATTTGACTTTTATAAATAGCAGCCAAATCTCCCACAAATCACACCTTACTGTTCATTGACAGGCGAAAATACATTGAATAATGTAAATTGAGGTTATGAGAGGTAATGGTGTCAAGAAGACCCAAAGGTGTCAGGTAATGCTGAGTAAGTGCTATGGACAGACTATAGTTAAGCTCCAGGTTCGGTAATTATGCGAATGAGGAGTCCAACGTAGGTCATATATCAGCATGCGTATATATAAAAAAATTTAACAGAATAAAAAAAAATCCAAGGCTGTGAAAGATTTCAGAACATTTATAAATAGAAGGTCTTACACATTATTTACAATTGACGGATATTTGTCCTCATATTTGTTGTTAACACAACGCTTCGGCTGATATACCCTCCAGCCTTCATCAGGTGTCTTGGGGAAATTTCGAACCTAGGTTTTCATTCCTAAGGTATTTTTCGATGTTGTTTTTATTATTATATTGCTTGGAATCGAACTTGGACTACTTGGGGTTAGTAGCCTGCGCTCTTAACCACTACACCATATGCCCGTGGTCAATTATGGAGTGAATTTTAAATTTTAGGGCTTATAAATCTAATATTCTCCTATCCTTCCTTAATACCGGTTCCCATATGCTGTTCATATCTGCACTCGGTCT
>NC_042998.1:138713751-138716251 GCF_006345805.1 Octopus sinensis | reverse complement strand
CGTTTGATGTCATGTTGTGCAGTGTTTTCATTCAATGTCCATATATGTCTGGCTAAAGTTGTGGATTCAACATCTGGATGTTAAACGAGGACTTGTGGTAGATGATCCGGATCTTCAAGCTAACCTTCCGCCGCGCCTACTTTCTTTTGTCCATTCGTCGACCCACTGGTTTGAACATTATACCCGTCTCATACACGACGTTCTCTATATTGCATTGAAGATTTAGGGATTTTAATTCTGCATGAGCAACTGCTTCTATGCTAGGTTTGAGTGAGAAAGCAGTGCATGCCATCAAAGTGACACTGGGGTAAAATATACGAAGCCCAGTATACCCATCTGACCACCCAGGCACGTGCATCACAACCATATGTGCGCGACGTGGTGATCTCATATCAAGATTAACAGCGCATGACCTTGCAGGTAGGCCCTAATATTATTTTTATTATTATTATTATTATTATTATCAGTAGTTTTATTTTTATAGCGTGCTTTCACTTCACTACCGAGCGCAGCTCTGTGTGCCTTGGGTATGTGCTGTGATTGTTGTGATGCTCTGATGGTTATTGTATGGAAGTGTTCTGCGTAGGATGTGTGCAGTGCCTAGTAGTGAAATTTCTGTATGTATATGTGTTTGTAAGTCTGGTGTTTTTGTTATGTATTTGTCTGAATATTTTTTTATCATGCCTAATGCACCTACTATGATAGGAATTGTTTCTGTTTTCAGGTTCCACATTTCTAGTTACCTCTATTTCCAGGTCTTTGTATTTTGAGAGTTTCTCCATTTTTTTAGAGACACGTTGTCATCTGCGGTATTGATACATCAATTAGAAAGCATTTTTTAAAATTTTTTATTATTATATTATTATTATTATATTATTATTATTATTATATTATTATTATTATTGTTATTAATAATAATAATAATAATAATAATAATAATAATAATAATAATAATAATAATATAATAATAATAATAATAATAATAATAATAATAATAATAAATGCCCTGATGCAGTACCAGGCAGTGGCTCTCATGGCTTCTGATCTTAACTGATTGGAAGTGTTATATGTACATTGTTTTGTCTTGGTATAAAAGATGGGCTACAGCAAATATTCTGCTCAATACCACAGATTTGCTTGTCAGTTGTTTGACCTTAACCAGTTGAGCATGTCCCTTAGTGGCGACGATATGTGCATCTCTGATCACGAGCAAGAAGTAGTGGGGGAGCATCATAGCCATGTGTTGAGAGGGATTCTTTGGCTTTGAATAATTCACCTCTGGAAACATGGGTGGTTCTTTCAACATCCTTAAACAACCCTTATTCAGGGACCTTTTGAGTGGGATGGGCTACTCAACCTGAAGAAAATTCTAACTGGGCCCACCTACAAGGTCATGCGCTGTTTATCTTGATATGAGATCACCATGTCGCGCACATATGGTTGTGATGCATGTGCCTGGTGTACCCTTATCAGACGGGTAGTCCTGATGGGTATATTGGGCTTCGTATATTTTACCCCAGTGTCACTTTGATGGCATGAACTGCTCTCTCACTCAATAATAAAAATAATAATAATATTAAACACAACAGATTAGATTGTTGGAAAAGAAAAGTTCCTAACATCGGGCTACAACAAGTAACCTTAGATGCTAAGAACTCTCCTAAGTAACCTAGCTGTCCCTAATAACACTCTTTTCTGCAGCTGTATTATTTCCTCTATCCATCTGTTCAAATCTTTAGGGTTAGTTCCTGATACGCCTATAACTACTGGGATACATTTTACCCGTCTCGGTAATTCAATGGTTAGGTTCTGTTACTTTGCTATTTTCCTATACCTCCCATATTGATTTTTTTTTCAGCATTTGGGACTGTAAAGTCAATTATCTGGCACTTTCTATTCTCTTTATCTACTACTACTAAACCAGGCCTTCTAGATTCTATTTCTCTGTCAGTTAAAATCCCACATCTTATATTTCTTATTTTCTAGTACTTTACTAGATTCATGTTCATATCATTTATCAGTATAACCAAATCCTAACTTTCTACGTAGCTTCCAGTGGATTGTTCTCCCTAGGCTGTCATGTCTTTTCTTGTATTCTCTACCAGCATGCTACATCCACTTACTATATGAGTGACACATTCTACATTGAGAACCTACTTGGGTTTTGTATACCTTGGCGTTTATCCAATTAGCCTTTAGTGCTTGATCTTGTGCTGCTACTGACAAATTTTCTGTCTCCCTCATTCTGAAACCATAACCATCTCTCACTACAACTATTTGTTAAAGCTATCTTTAGGAATCTACCATACAAAGACTTCTCCTGCCAGTCAAATAACTTTTGTTCTTTCTTTTTGGTTTTTAACTTCGTCTGGCGTTTTGGTTACCTATGTCTTGCTGTGACTCTAGCAGCTCTTAATAAACTTTCTTCACTATTACCCACAAAAAAGTCTATATTTATTCTAGCTAACTCCACACAGTCTTCTGCTGATATTAAGCCTCT
>NC_042998.1:138701251-138711251 GCF_006345805.1 Octopus sinensis | reverse complement strand
TATATTATACAAAATGGGACAAGAACGCAAAACATCCGGACAACTAGGTAATACAAAAAGGGACAACAAAACAGCCAGATAGACGATACAAAAAAACAAGCCTTTTATCCTCATTCAAGAACCGGATCATCCTCGCAATTTCGGCTGATTAATCTTGAGATTGCTCCAATCTAGCCAGTCTCAAGGAAAAACTAAGCTAAGAGCATTAGATTCCTTGGAGAAAAAAAGCATCGAATGTATACGAAAACAAGGACGGAAAAACAGACAATGTTACACGAATATAAACACAAAAATACAATAAATATACAATAAATACAAAAATACAATAATAATAATAATAACAGGACATAACAACAGGCGTCTTTCGACTGGGGACGAATTGAATTCAGCTGGCGTGTGTGGAAATGAAGCCTTACAGCAGAGAAACAAAACTTTCACGAACACGGGGAAGAATATCGATATAGCAGTGACCGCGGTCAGATGCAAAAGGACTTGCTGTCTGGCCACTCCGTCACGTGAGAAGAGAAGAGAGAGAAAAAGAGGAACAAAAGAATTCAGGAGGGGGAGGGAGAGGAGAGAGAGAGAGAGAGAGAGAGCGGGATTGCGTGTTTCAGTCATTGGACAGCGGCCATGCTGGGACACTGCCTTGAAATTTTAGTAGAATGAATCGATACCAGTACTTATTTTTAAAGCCTAGTACTTGTTCTATTGGTCTCTTTTTCCGAACTGCTAAGTTACGGGGATGCAAACACCAGTATATCAGTATATATATATATATATATATATATATAGGACGGGTTTCTTTCAGTTTCCTATCTATGAAATCCGCACTCAAGGTTTTGGTCATCTCGAAGCTATAGTAAAAAAGCACTTTCTGAAAGTGCCACGCAGCAGGGCTGAACTGAGAACCATGTGGTTGGGATGTAGGCTTCATACCACACAGCCATGCTTGCGCATATACATACATACATACATACATACATACATACATACATAATGTATACATACATACATACATACATACATACATACATACATACATACATATATGTATGTGTGTGCGTGTGTATGTGTATACACACACACACACACACACACACACACACACTCATTCCTCGGTACTATGGACCTCCATATAACGGATTTCGGAAGTAGCGGATAAAATCACAGCATATCAACAATACATCTTTACCAACCATTTTTTTATAACCTCCAAGGTTTTTCTCGTCGTTTTTAAGTACTTATACCGTAAACAGTATTGGCCAAAACTGATACTGAGTTGGGGAAGAGGGTTTGAAAAAGTTCATAAATTTTCACATTTTTTTTACACCTGAAAGACGTCTCCCATTGTTTTTAAGTATATACTCTTTACTCTTTTACTCTTTTACTTGTTTCAGTCATTTGACTGCGGCCATGCTGGTGCACTGCCTTTAGTCGAGCAAATCGACCCCGGGACTTATTCTTTGTAAGCCCAGTACTTATTCTATCGGTCTCTTTTAACGAACCGCTAAGTGACGGGGACGTAAACACACCAGCATCGGTTGTCAAGCAATGCTAGGGGGGCAAACACTCACACACAAACACACACACATACACATATATACATATATATATACATATATACGACAGGCTTCTTTCAGTTTCCGTCTACCAAATCCTCTCACAAGGCATTGGTCGGCCCGGGGCTATAGCAGAAGACACTTGCCCAAGATGC
Source organism: Octopus sinensis (assembly GCF_006345805.1). NCBI lineage: Eukaryota > Metazoa > Mollusca > Cephalopoda > Octopoda > Octopodidae > Octopus > Octopus sinensis. Next base: position 138,709,537 of record NC_042998.1, on the reverse strand, counting down.
CACGCAGTGGGACTGAACCCGGAACCATGTGGTTAGCAAGCTACTTACCACGCAGCCACTCCTGCGCCTGTGAAAAAAAATGGACAAAATAGTTCCGAAAGTGGGAACTCTCAGTTCCCAATATTTCCCGTAAAATCTTTCCACTCATCATCTGCAAAGAAAAAGAAAACTGAAAACGGAGTAAATCCAACTTATGTGGGTGTGCTATTCCGAAAGTCCACCAGGGCATTCTATTGTGAAAATAATCTAGCAACGATGGGATATTCAGCTAGTATAATATATATAAGATCTATATAATATAAATAATATATATATGATCTATGTAATACACATTATATACATATATATACATATGCATATATATATGCACACACACACACACACACACACACACACATATACATATAGATACATATGTGTGAATGTGCATGTGTGTGTGTGTTTGTGTGGTACTTACACTTGAAACACTCGGCCCTGAATCATTTTGTAACTTATGCCGAGTAAAATGAATAAATAAATAAATGAATTTATATATATATATATATATATATATATATATACACACATACATACATACATACATACATACACACACACATAAAATGTAATTACATTACATATATATGTACATAGATATATACATGTGTATGTATATATATATGTATATATATATACATACGTATATATATATATATATATATATATATATATATATGTGTGTGTGTGTGTGTGTGTGTGTGGTGTGTGTGTGTTTGTGTGTGAGAGAGAGAGAGAGAGAGAGAGAGTTACAAGTGTCATGCACTTGAAACTCTCGACCCTTGAATCATTTTGTAAATTCTGCCGAGTAAAATAAATAAATAAATAAAATAATAAATTTACAACAGTTGTATTTTAAATTAATTTAACAAACGATCGTTTTTTTTTCTTTTTTTATTTATTCCTTTCGCAATGAGAGTCAATAACTAGGCTTATATGCGTCATATCCTGCTTTATGACTTTGAGAAAAGTCACACTATCGTTGAGTATTTCACGATCTCAGCGCTCTCTTCAGTGACGGAATATCGGTGAAAGACAAGTTAGAAGATGGTTTTAGTGTTTCAAATCCGGCAACAAAAGCTTAGAAGATGAGAAAGGTAGAGGTCGTTCATCTGATTTTGATCATCAAGCTCTTTTGCAAGCGGTGGAAGTAGATAAAATTTTATCGACACAAATGCTGGCTCAACAATTCGAAGTCGATCATTCCACCATTGTTAGGCGACTCAAAAAGCTTGGGAAAATATGGAAAGTGGCTGGATGGGATCCGCATGTCATTTCCGATCACAAGGCCGAGCGAGTCCGCGTTTTCAACCAGCTACTTCAGCGAAATAAACAAAATCTCCAGTTTCTTGTCACTAGCGATGAGTCGTGCTTACTCTTCAGGGACACTAAATGAAAAAAAAAAAAAAAGAGTGCATTAACCGCAACCGATCTCCCAAAAGAATTCCAAAATACTTTTACCACGAGAAGGCCATAAGGTGTGCATGGTCGGATCGTTCTGGGATTATTCACTGGGAAATCATCGCGCAAGTTCGTCAACAATGTTTCTGTTATTGGTGAGATGAAAACGATAAGAGATGTGAATAGCCTATTACTGACAGAAATGGGAAAAAATCAGCACTGCGCCAACAGTGACGATTATTTGGCTCAACTCGACCGCTTGGAAGCTGCTATCAAAGCCAAACGTCCTCAAAAGAAGAATAACATCGTTTTTCACTATGACAACGCGAGACAAGATGTCAAACGGCGGGTAAATCAAGCAATCAAAGACAAAAGATGAGAGCTACATGAGCACCCACTATATTCTCCTACTGAAGTTCCTGCAGACTATTACGTCAATCGTCCGTTAAAAAAATTGGAAGGCAGGTAAAATCTACAAGGATTTGGGTGGTCTTGTAGGTGACGTTCAAACGTGGATTGTGTCCACTGATCATCAATGTTTTACGCGTAGAATCGACCGTTTGCTAAGCAAATAGGAAGTAGTTATTGAAGTAGATGGTGACTACGCTCCAGAATAATCATTTTAAAATATCTTTACCGTACTTTGATGTCTTATTTTCGAATAAATCTAGAATTTTAAAAACGGTCGTTAATTATGCACCAATCCAATATGTGGGGGGATGAGTACACTGTTACTAGTTTTAGATCAAGGGCTGTGGTCATGCTAGATAACCGCCAACTGGTGTTGCTACACTTTCATTCATCCTCCATTAATAATTGGAATTTAGTGAACGAAAAAGTTTGCTTCTACTCTCATTCTCACTTCATGCCATGAAGTTGGCTCATCTGAGACTATTGACAGTAGGAGATCCAGTTTAGTTTTGAAGACGTCTACATTCACAACATGTGGGTCTCTCAGCTCCTTTGGGAAGATATTGAAGAGCTGTGGACCATTGAATGCCAAATTATTACACACATACTAACATTTACATATAATAACACGCATAAAAACCGAGATTACAATTCGACGATATAAAAAAATATCAATAAGAAATTACATGTCCCCGAAGTTTCAAAAAACTTCCCACATAATTTTCTAAAATAAAGCCACACATAAAAAACGCACTCATACATTTCTGCAAAGAAGATAGAGGAACGAACTGGTTTAGAATTCCTTTTGCACACTTTATAATGCACACCAACATATTCTAATAAATACAAATAACATATTATTATTATTATCATTATTATTATTATTATTATTATTATTATTATTATTATTATTATTATTATTATTATTATTATTAAGGCGGCGAGCTGGCAGAGTCGTTAGCACGTCGGAAGAAATGCATAGCAGCATTTCGTCCCGTCTTTATGTTCTGAGTTCAAATTCCGCTGAGGACGACTTTGCCTTTCATCCTTTCGGGGTCGATAAATTAAGTACCAGTTATGCACTGGGGTCGATGTAATCGACTTAATCCGTTTGTCTGTCCTTGTTTGTCCTCTCTGTGTTTAGCCCTTTGTGGGTAGTAAAGAAATAGGTATTTCGTCTGCTGCTACGTTTTGAGTTCAAATTCCACCGAGATCGACTTTGTCGTTCATCCTTTCGGGCACGATAAATTAACTACCAGTTGCATAATGAGGCTGATCTAACCGACTGGCCCCTCCCCCAAAATTTCAGGCCATGTGCTATAGTAAAAAGGATTATTATTATTATTATTATTATTATTATTATTATTATTATTTATTATTATTATTAATATTATTATCATTATTATTATTATTATTATTATTATTATTATTAGCACGCCGGAAGAAATGCATAGCAGCATTTCGTCCTGTCTTTATGTTCTGAATTGAAATTCCGCTGAGGTCGACATTGCCTTTCATCCTTTCGAGGTCGATAAAATAAGTACCAGTTGAACACTGGAGTGGATGTAATCCCCCAAAATTGCTGCCTTTGTGAAAAAATTTGAAACCATTATTACTACTACTATCATTATTATTATTATTATTGTTGTTGTTGTTGTTGTTGTTGTTGTTATTTTCATTTGCGCACAACAGGTTAGAGTGTTGGGAAAAAAAAGGAGTCCTAACATTGGGCTACAAGAAGTAACTTTAGGTGCCAAGAACACTCCTTAGTATCCTAGCTGTCACTATAACACTATTTTCTGCAGCTGTACTAAACTGAGTGTTATGTCTATTTCCTCTATCCATCTGTTCAAATTTCTAGGGATAGTTTCCAATGTACTTATAACTACTGGGATACATTTTACAAGCCCTTTCCATAATCTCTGTAATTGAATAGCTAGGTCCTGGCACTTTGCTATATTTTCTATACCTCTCATATTGATTTTTTATCGTTGGACTACCGTGATGCTGGTTTAAAAGAGAGAGATTATGATTGTGATAAAATAATGAAAGCAATATTTACTAAGCAAGTGAAATATACAAAGAAATAATTAGACATAAAATATAAAAATTCTTAGAATTGGGAATCAAATGTGAAAATATTATCAAGGAGCTGGCATAAAACCGCCCGAGGGTGGTCTTTCTGCTAGTTTATATTAATAAGTTCAACTTTCACAGAGTACAAACGACAGAGAAAAGGGTGGAAGAAAGGTGTTATAAATCCAACAGCTGTTTCTGGGGGCTCGGCGATTCGTAATAATGTCGGTAAATTTAGTTCATCATAATCTGCGGCTGTATGGATGCAATTAACACTGGATAATACGAGCTCCTGATTATAGAGGCTCGTCTTATCCAATATTAATTGCGTCCATACGGCCGCATATTATGATGAACTATATCTACCAACATTATTATGGATCGCTGGTCCCCCAAAAGCAACTGTTGGACTTGTAGTACATTTCTTCCATCCCTTTAACTTTCTCTGTCGTCTGTACTCTGTATGTATGTATATGTATATATATATATATATATAATATATATATATATATATATATATATATATATATATTATATATATATATATATATATATATAGCGATCAATCATGCAGGAGGATCAGTAAATTATGATTTTACTCAACATATTCCCCTTTCAATTTTCAGCGGGCCTTCAGTTTTTCTGAGCCCCGTAAAAGAACATTTCGTTATTGGTCTACCCCTTGGTCTTCTTGGCGCTTGGCTCGGATCGAAGAAGCTGTCTTGAGATTCTTTCTTGCAAGTGGTGCTCCAGCATGGCCGCAGTCAAATGACTGAAACAAGTAAAAGAGTAAAAGAATAAAACATTTCTAACTTTATGTCTATAGTACCGAAACTGTGACCTCCCAGTGCAGAAACGTAGCGACTCTACCTGATACCTCTTTCCAACTTTAATTATAAGCGGGTATTGATGGCAATTTCTTATCTACTTCTTTTCATAAAAAAAAGAAAATGAATATTCTCTAACCGTCACACCCACCCAGCATTTCTTCCTACTCTACGTTCTGAGTTCAAATTCTACCGGGATCGACTTTACGTTTCATCCCTTCGGGATCGACAAAATAAAGTACCATTCATGTACTGGGGTTGATAATACCGACTATTTCCTTTTCCCTCAAAACTATTGGTCTTTTGCCTAAATCAGAAGCCATTATTATTAATGTTGTTGGGTAATAGGTCGGCCGAATCGTTATCTCATCGGATGAAATGCTTTACAGCATTTGTTCCAGTGTTCAAAACTCGCCGGGATCAATTTTGCCTTTCATCGTTTCAAGAACTATAATATATAGTACCTGTCAAATACTGGAGTTGATTTAATCGAGTAATCCCTTCCTTCAAAATTTCTGGTCTTGTGCCTACGTGAGAAATTGATTAGGCAGAATTATTAGAGCGTCGGACAAAGTGCTTTGCTTTTTTTTCCAAATGTACGTTCTTGGTCCAAAGCTTGCCGTGGTCAACTTTGCTTTTCGTCCTTTTAGCGTCAATGAAATATGTTAATCATATACAGAAACAATTTACTAGACTGATCCCGTTTCTAAAAATTCAGACCTTGCACCTATATTAAAAGCAATAATTATTGCTGTTGATGTAGAACTAAAATTACAGAAACGGTAGATTGCCTTGCAGCTTTTCGTTACATTCCATTAGGTTCTGAATCCAAGCCTTGTCAAGGTCATCTTCGTCTTTCATCCTTCCAGAGTCAATAAAACAGGCGCCAATCTTGCACTGGAGTAAGTATAATCGAGTATACCAATCTTCAGAATGTATGGATTAGTACCAGTTAAGCACTGGGATGTAATCAACTAACACCTTCTGCCCCGCAAAGTTCAGGCCTTGTACTTATAATACACAGTATTATTATTGTTGTTAGGTGGCGTTTCTTCCTACTTTACTTTCTAAGTTCAAATTTCGACGAGGTAGACATAACTTTTCGTCTTTTCGGGGTCGATGGAGTATCATTCAAGTGCAGTGATCCATGTAATCGACTAGGCCTTTCCCATCAAATTTCAGGCCTTAATTCAATAGTTGGAAGGATTATTTTTAGGGCGGGAAGCTGGCAGAACCATTAGCGCGTCGGACAAAATACACGGTGACATTTCTTCCTGTTCGTTACGTTCTGTGTTCAAATTCTGTTGAGGTCGATTTTCCCTTTAGCCCTTTCGACTCGATAGAATAAAATAACTATCAAGTACTGGAATCGATGTAATCGACATATTTTCTGCCCCCTAAAAATTGCTGGCCTTGTTCCAAAATTAGAAGGAAAAAAATTATTATAATAAATGCTAATAAATTAGATATAGGTTGCTCATAAGTATAATGTTCAAAACTACAAATATTGTTTTACTATAGTCAATTCTGATGAACTTGTACTTGACCAATATTTATGTTATTGGCATTATTAAAATAAATATATATAAAATTCGGCGCTGTTAGAGTTTGAGCACAAAATGTAAAAAGTCGTAACTATGTGCAGTAATTTTTTTCGTTCGACATTACCAATGATACATCTAGTCATAATAACGGTTTCTATAAGGCGGCATGCTGGCAGAACCGTTAGCACGCCGGGTGAAATGCTTAGCAGTATTTCGTCTGTGTTTACGTTTTGAGTTCAAATTATGTCGAGGTTGACTTTACCTTTCATCCTTTCGAGGTCGACAAAATAAGTACCAGTTGCGTACTGGGTCGATCTAATCGACTGCCCCCCCTTCCCCCAAAATTTCGGGCCTTGTGCCTAAAGTAGAAAAGAAAAGAATAATGCTTTCTATTTCAGGCACAAGGCCTGAAAATTCAGGGGAAGAGATCAACAGGTGCTTATTCTATCGTCACCGAATGAGTGAAAGGGAAAGTCGACCTCAACGGAATTTGAAATCTACAATCGTAATAATGCTTACTGCTTTTCATTAACATTATAACAAAAGTCTCTTCTTTTTTTTTCATACAACTCTATTACTTCCTTGATTTATTCATGACAATTATTAACTACCATGTGATTAATGACAAGCTTCAGCTAATGATCTATTATCCGGCACAAGCTACGGTGATATTCAATTAAAACTTTTCCTACTTTCGAATTCAAACAAACTGTACTTTACTCACGCCAGTCATTGCTGGGAATTCTTTTTTCAATTCTTTTACAGGAAAAAAAACTTCCTGCGAAAATGAAGCTTGTTTTCACTATAAAAGAGAGAATTGTCTAACAAATAGTATCATTTTGTTTTAGTCGACGTAACTGAAAGTTGCAAAGTCTTTGGTAGAATTAACTCTGCTGAGCGAGAAGATAACCAATACATATCTAATTGCTACAATCAAGATTGTCAACGATATTAGACTGATATTTTAACATATTTAGTTTAAATTGAAAACATGGGTATGTATAGGAATTCTTTTATTGCTGTTTTTTTTCTGTATTATGCATAAAAGCATCCAGATGAAGCCAAATACCGTTATATAGTCACAAAACCGCAAATAATTAGTAAATTAACTTGTAATTATTTCATCGAGGGACAAGATCAAAGTCAACCCTGGAGAGATTTGAACTCAGAAGGTAATGGGTGTAACTAAATACTGTATGTCCTTTTAGTGCGACACAACTGTATCTCCTCTCCGCTAATTCTGCTAAAACTAATATATTGGTTTCAAATATTGGCACAAAGCCAGCAATTTCGGGGGAGAGATTAAGTCAATTACATCGACCCTGGTACTCAACTGGTACTTATTTTATCGACCCTGAAAGGATGAAAGATAAAGTCGACCTCGACGGCATTTGAACTCAGAAAGTAAAGACAGACGAAAGGCTGCTAAACATTTTGCCCTGCGTGGTAACGATTCTGCCAGCTCGCCGCTTTTACGAAGAGTAATACGAAGAGTAGCTGTTAGTTTTATTAATAATCAGAGGTTTATATATTTACTATGGTATGATAATAATGTCTTTTTGTGTATTTATTTTTGATTTGGCAAATTCGGTATAACGTGAGATTTTTAAATCCTTCCCTTACTTTTAAGGAAGATATAGAATGTATAAAATTTGTGTACATAATGTGAAAATTGGCAAAAAAAAAAGAGGGCACACGATACAAAAAAAATTATGAGTAATGTTATCTGTATATATAAAGATGAGAAAGTGTATCTGTCTGTCTGTGTGAATCCCTAAATTCTGAGAACTACACAACCAATTTCATTCATGCGAGCCCACAGTAATATCATATCTCCACTATTTGAGTATCCGTGTCAAAAGTGAATCAATAACATCTCTCTATAGTAATGTCAGATATTTTCACTTTAATTGTTTCACTTTAATACTGAAACTATTATCTCACATATATACAGGCATACACACACACACACACACACACACACACACCAC
>NC_042998.1:138692164-138701151 GCF_006345805.1 Octopus sinensis | reverse complement strand
AACACCTCTTTCAGATACAAACACCACACACACCACACTCTCTCTCTCTCTCTCTCTCTCACTATGATAAAAAAGAAACCAGACAAATTTTTAAAAGTGACATTTTGCCCCCCTCTAAGTAAACATCCTGACCAGCTACAAAAGAGACCAACAAAACACAATTTTTCTTCTTTCTCTCCCTTTTCTTCCTTTCCTTCTTTTTCTTTAACAATTCTTTCAGATACAAAAACACACACACACATGCTCTTTCTCACTTTCTCCCCATTCATTACCCTCTTGTACTATCTTATATCTCTCCCCACTACTACACACTCAATAACACTATAAAAAGAGTCAAAATTCCTGCAAGAACTTAGTTCAATTTGACGATTCCACTAGAATGGACGAAAGCGCTATATATGATATAATAATGGGCATTTGGGATCTTTCCCTACAATTGCAACTGCGTTTATTATTATTAGCATTACTTACCCTATTCTTAATATTTATAGCGTCGTCATTCGGGGTGCTGGTCAAATTCGTAGAAGTATTATCTAAGTGTTATGTCACCGTTATTCGAATTATTATAATAAATGCGTAATATTATATATGTGTGTGTGTGTGTGTGTGTGTGTGTGTGGTGTGTGTACTGGACAGGTGGAGATCCAGTTTTCAAGACACCTACATCGATACCATGTAGGTCTCTCAGGCTTTTAGAAAAGATATTGAACAGCTGTGGGCTCTTGACACCCAAGCTATTGCAGTATCTGGTCTTGTGTCCTGATAATAATATTGGGATCTTTGGCACTATGCAATGACGCCCAGTTCTGCTGTTTCTGTAACTTTCAATACCAAAGTTTGGTACAAGTCCTTCCAAGATTTTCCGAACACATAATTCTACATATCTTTCTCGTCTTCGTTTTAAGGAGTAAAGACTTAACTATGAGAGCTTCTCCCAGTAGCTGACATGTCGCATTGAGACGATCTTCTTTCGCAAGATCATCATATATCACGTCCACATTTAAGTTGTTGAGCAGCTGCTTTAACATCCAGCCGTAGTTTTGTAAGAGTTATGTATTTCTTTACTTGTTTCAGTCATTTGACTGCGGCCATACTGGAGCACCGCCTTTAGTCAAGCAAATCAACCCCAGGACTTATTCTTCGTAAGCCTAGTACTTATTCTATCGGTCTCTTTTTGCCGAACCGCTAAGTTATGGGGACGTAAACACACCAGCATCGGTTGTCAAGCGATGTTGGGGGACAAGCACAGACACACAAACATATAGACACATAGATATATATATATACATATGTACGACGGGCTTCTTTCAGTTTCCATCGACCAAATCCACTCACAAGGCTTTGGTCGGCCCGAGGTTATAGTAGAAGACACTTCCCCAAGGTGCCACGCAGTGGGACTGAACCCGGAACCATATGGTTGGTAAGCAAGCTACTTACCACACAACTACTTCTGCACCTATATATATAGTTCAGAGCTGCAATTTGCCACGTAATCTATAGAGATATAAATAATTACACATGCAAAATTTCAGCTAGATCAAACAAATGCAAGTGGATCAGGGGCATTACTTATTGAACGTATCGACTATATATATATGGCCTTATTGAACGTATCGACTATATATATATGGCCTTATAAAAGAAAAAAATTATTCATGTGTGTATTTGTGTTTGTATTCGTGTGTGTGTGTGCGGTGTGGCGTGCCCGTGTGTGTTTGCGTGAGCACACACACACGCTGCACCTAAGACACCTAAAACAACGGTTAGAATCTTCAACTTACAAATTTAATTTTTCGAAGAGTGAACTATTTTCGTCACATCTGCCAATAATAGAAAAAGCAGCCTAATTTCTTTTTTGTTTCTGTTTTCCATCCAGAAGTCCCATATAGATTGGTATTCATCATCTTGGCAAGTTTTTGTCTTCATTTAACCAAGTCAGCTCCCGTTGAAACTGGTGAAGAGACTTATCCACACAGTTTTGATATCAATTTAGTGAAACACATCAAATCTACCGGCTATGAATCAATGCGACGAGTTGAATTCACTTTCCTGACATACGTAAGTCATTGTTTAACTATAATTAACATAGCTATTTGCGTATCATGTTTAATACAAATATGCCACGAAACTACGGTATCCCACAGGAGATAAGATCTCTTATGGACATACGGTATTTAAAAACACAAATATTGCAGTAGCAGACGAAAATCGTCCTGCAGCGGTGGGGATAAAGTTAGAGGTGCATTTCTGCCTCTTTCAGTTTTGTCAGTAATATATACTCACTTGTTTCAGTCATTAGACTGCGGCTATGCTGGGGCATCACCTTAAAGAATCGCAATCGAAGTTATCGGCCCCAATACTTATTATTATTATTGTTAAGTGAGAGAGCAGTGCATGCCATCAAGGTGACACTGGGATAAAATATACGAAACCCAGTATACACATCATGACTACTCGTCTGATAAGGGTACACCAGGCACATGCATCACAACTATTTGTGCGTGACATGGTGATCTCATACCAAGATAAACAGCGCATGACCTTGAAGGTGGGGCCCAGTTAGATTTTCTTCAGGTCGAGTAGCTCATCCCTCTCAAAAGGTCCATGAATGAGGGTTGTTTAAGGATGTTGAACGAAACACCCATGTTTCCAGAAGTGAATTACCCAAAACCCAAAGAATTCCTCTCAACACATGGCTGTGATGCTCCCCCACTACTTCTGCTTGTGATCAGAGATGCACATATCGTCAGCCATCAAGGAACATACTCAACTGGTTAAGATCAAACCACTGACAAGCAAATCTGTGGTATTGAACAGAATATTTGTTGTAGCCCATCTTTTATACCAAGACAAAACAATGTACATGATAACACTTCCAGTCAGTTAAGATCAGAAGCCACGAGAGCCACTGCCTGGTAGTGCATTATTATTATTATTATTATTATTATTGTTGTTGTTGTTGTTGTTGTTGTTGTTGTTGTTGCTGCTGCTGCTGCTGCTGCTGCTGCTGCTGCTGCTGCTGCTGCTGCTGCTGCTGCTGCTGTTGTTAAGGCGGCGAGCAGACAGAATCGTTAGCACGACAGGCGAAATGCTTACAGGTATTTCGTCTGCCGTTACGTTCCGATTTCAAATTCCGCCGAGGTCGACTTTGCCTTTTATCCTTTCTGGGTCGATAGAATAAGTACTAGTTGAACACTGGGGTCGATGTAATCGACACATCCTCTGCCCCTAAATTGCTGCCCATGTGGCAAAATTTGAAACCATTATTATTATTATTTAGAGAGCCTGGTACTTATTCTGTCGGTCTCTTTTGACTAAATGTCAATAAAGAGAAGCAATAGCAATGCTTATATGTAAATTATGTCTTTCAGCTAGATTAGTGGTTCCTGAGGGTCCCTGAGGGTCCATATATGGTCCCTGGGGGTCCATATAAGATTTTGGGGGTCCACACAACAAAATAGTAAACTGGGGATCCACAATGGTATTTTAAGGGCTCCTGAAAAAAATCTTGCTTTAGATGTATATATTGCAAGACACTGCTAGATTTCTTTCTCTAACATTTTACATAGTTCAACTTACACAAGTTATAATGTAAGAAAAACAAAATTACCATTTTGAAATACGTTTCTATAAAATTAGTTTTTAAACATTGAATGACTATGGAGATCCACAAGAATAAATAGTAACCAAAGGGGTCCATAAATAATTTTTTTAAATGGTTGAGATCCCCTGAGCTAGATGATTTGTCTGTTTCTTTACACCATTGGACTTCGTAGTTCACAACAGTTTGACTTTTTCTTTAAAAAAATTAAAAGATGCAGGGCAGATAATTCTAAAATTTTACTGCACATCATTCCAACAGTATATATTCAGATGAAAATGTTTTTAGCGCACTAAAGTTTGTCTGGCCCAACTTCGCATGCAAAACGCAGGATGATTTTGGGAACACTTTCTGGTGGGGTAGAAAATGCGTTTTATATGCCATCAAATTTGGCAAGACCTTTCATATAGACGCAGGCACGGACGTGCGATTAAAAAGTTAATTCCGCAACTGCGTGGTTTCATATTCAGTCCCACCAGGCAGCACTTTAAGCTGCCTGTCTTCTACAGCAATCTCGGGTCGACTAATGCCTTGTGAGTAAATGTGACAGATGTAACTGTGCAGAAGTTTGTCGCGCGCGTGTGTGTATTTGTGTGAATGTGCGTGAGTGTGCGTGCGTGTGTGTGTGTGTGTGTGTGTGTGTGTGTGTGTGTGTGTGTGTGTGTGTGTGTGCGCGTGCGTGGTGCGTGTTCTCGCACACGAACCGATATGTTTGTGTTTGTCTCCTCTCACTTAACCGGTATTGGCTTACACCGCTGTAGATCAGCGGTTCGGTAAAAGAGACCTGTAAAATAAGTATAAAATATATGTCGATAAATATATATATAGAATAAGTATAAATACATATGTATTCGGGTCGATTTATTTGACTAAAACCTTCAATGCGGTGTCCCAGGATGGCCGCAGTACAATTGCTAAAACAAGTGAAAGAAAAAATAAAGAATAATTAAAATCAATTGAATGTTGAATGACTTGGTCAACAACCTGACTTCTAGCTACGCTCAGAGCATCAAGTTACATTTTACTTCTCTCTTCCATAATTATCTTGCAATTATAAGTTTGTTTGTATGTGTACGTGTGTGTGTGGTGTGTGTGTGTGTGTGTGTGTGTGTGTGTGTGTGTGTGTGTGTGTGTGAGTGTGTAAACACGTATATATTACTTATTCCACGTCCTCGCGTTGTTTTTTTCTTGCTTGTTCATGTTTGGATTAACTATATATACACATACTGGCATGTATGTATGTATGTATGTATGTATGTATGTATGTATGTATGTATGTATGTATGTATGTGCGTGCGCATATGTGTGTGTGAGAGTGAAGTCACTCTTAATGCTATTGGTAACATGTAAACCATTACAGCCTACCGTGTGTTCGAGCAGTCGGCAACTAAACTGGCAACCGAATAAGTTTGCATGATAAGGAGGATGGGTTTTGGTGAACTCCCAGCAGGACGAAAAAAAAATCATGTCAAAGGCGAAGGAACGCAGTAGAGTCAATAGCCATCCGCAGCTAGGTGTCAGAAAACTCTAGCTTTTCTTTAAACGTCTCTCTCGAAAAACTGATTTAGCGCCTGCGAATTCATTTGCAGCCAGTAATGTAGATTAGTTCTTCTTTGGTTAGAGTATTCGGCTCACAATCGTAAGGTCGTGAGTTCAATTCCCAGCGACGTATTGTGTCCTTAAGCAAGACACTTTATTTCACTTTGCTCCAGACCCCTCATCTGGCAAAAAGGAGCAGCAGCTGTATTTCAAAGAGCCAGTCTTGTAACACTCTGAATCACGATGAATCTCCCTGAGAACTACGTTAATGGTACACGTGTCTGTGGAGTGCTCAGCCACTTGCACGTTAATTTCACGAGCAGGCTGTTCCGTTGATCAGATCAACTGGAACCCTCGTCGTCGTAACCATTTAAATGCATCTAAACAATATTTCATTTGGAGGAAACACGGTGGAACTACTGTTATATAATGAATTACTGTCTTATAGAAATACATTTAATTGGCATGTTTATATTTCCATTCAGACATTACTATATCAGCTTCACCTTCCCTCCACTAATGTCGTTGTAAATAAATGCCAGAAATAATTGACAAACTTTACCGCTCTCTACTTTAAAAATAAATAAATAAAACACTCTTTGAAAACGTGAACGGAAAAATTAGTAATTGTCATCAACACGTGATCAGGAGCCAATAAAATAAGAGATGTATACCATGCTAGCTTTAGATGAGTAGTCACTCGTATAGTTAATATAGTTAACTAAAAAGAATTTTGATTAAAATTACAATTTAGGCGTAGGAGTGTCTGTCTGGTAAGTAGCTTGCTTACGAACCACATGGTTCCGGATTCACTCCTACTGCGTGGCACCTTGGGCAAGTGTCTTCTACTATAACCTCGGGCAGACAAAAGCCTTGTGAGTGGATTTGGTAGAAAGAAACTGAAAGAAGCCCGTCGTATATATATGTATATGTGTGTGTGTGTGTGTAGGTGTGTGTGTGTGTGTGTGTGTGTGTTTGTATAATGAAAAAAAATTAATGGTGTTTCATATTCTATTGTATTTTTATATTCTTTTATTCTTTTACTTGTTTCCGTCATTTGACTTTGGCCATGCTCGAACACCGCCTTGAAGGGTTTTAGTCGAACAACTTGACTACATGACTTATTTCTTAAGCCTAGTACTTATTCTATCGGGATCTTTTGCCGAACTGCCAAGTTACGGGGGCGCAAACACACCAACATCAGTTGTCAGGCGGTAATGGGGTGAACATCCTTTCAACATTGTTATTATCGAGTCCAAAGACAGGTAGGGCCGGTTCCCCGGTTTCAGTGGATATAAGTAACCGGGATCACAACATTCTTCTTGAATGAGAGACCAGTCTGTCGCAAGGTTATTCATTTGCAGCTGAATAGACTCGAACAACGCAAAGCGAAGTGTTTTGCTCAAAAACACAACGCACCGCCCGTTGTGGGAATCGAAACCACGATCCTGTGATCAAGAATGCAACACCCCTAACCACTTGGCTACGTGCATTCATCCTGTCAGGATCAATAAAATAAGAATCTGTTCAGCACTGGGGTCGATGTAATCGGCTTCCCCGTCCTCTTAAGACTTAGTGGCCTTATGTTAAAATTATAAAGGATTATTTAAATCTTTTATTTTGTAGTGCAATCGATTGGATAAAGAAGAAAACACGTACATTTCTTTTTGTACTAACGAATGGCTGAATAACAGCAAAGAAATTTTCTCTGAATTCGATTACATTGCGAATAATACTTTTGTAAGTGAAGAAGATTTTACGGTAAGTTTTGTCCCGATTTTTAGTATACTTTTTTTGAGATGGACAAACTGCAAATAAATTTTATGTGCCAAACGCCTGACGCATTGAAGTACTAATGTTCTAACAAAAAAATGTTATAGAACAGATTTATGATGCACAACTTTTATCAAACACACACACAATATTTTATGAAATGTGTTTTAAATATATGAATTATCTACAATATTTTTTGAATGTTTGATGTCATGATAAACTTTAATTTGCCTTTGTACAATAAAAAAGTTACATAATAATTTATAGTTTAAGGGAGATAATTATCATTTATACAATTTTTTTAATGTAATGCTTAATAAGAAAATTAAATAAATTATTTTTTTTATCACAATAAGTAACCCAAATCCGAATGGAGGAAGTAGAAATTATGTAATGAAAATGAATATTCATTGTAGTTAAAGTAATCATAAGTTTTAACGGTGTAAATAGACTAATATAAAAAATACTTAACTAGGAGATTTCTTTATAAAAAATACAAAATACTGATAAATAAAAAGACCAGTATTCTTGTAGCAAAAGTCGTCTGGTTTACAACTAAAAGTTAACTGACTGAAGTAAACAAGCTTTCAATTATCTACAATCTGGGACCCCATATAATTAACTAGACGTATCTAATTAGGTCCTCGTGTATCTAGACACGTCTATCTGAATTTCGTGTAATGTACACATGTAACCGTGACCTCTTGTAACTAGACATGTTTTACTGGGATTTCGTGTAACTAGACATGTCTAACTGAGACCTTGGGTACAAGGCTGTTTTAAGGTATGGACACACTGGACAGTTGCCTGGGGTTTCACTGATCTAGGGGCCCAGTTCTGATCTGTGTATGTTGCGGATTGTTTTCAGTGCATAAATACTATAGGGCACAGTGTAATGATTTTTCCGAGAGCCTATCAAGTTGTTAAGACGGCCCTGTTTAGGTTGTTAGATATATCTGACTAGGACCGCCTATAGCTAAACCCTTCTACAAGCATCTAATTTTCTATACGCATAATCCTACTGAAAATTAGAGTCGCAACTGACCGAGTCCATTGGATGACAGATGGTTAGTTTAAGAACCGATTGATTATTCATATCACTAGTGCTGCAATATGTGTACCAAATACTGTGAACTCCAAAATACGTCAATATTGTTGTTGAAAGCAGCATGAGTATAGAATGGTTGACGACTGTTTTGTTAGTTAAAAGAGATATATACAAATCCTAACATAGATTTAACATAGTGAAGTTCGGGAAATTACTTCAGACACTCTATGCTGAGAAGGTATTATTCTATATTACCTCTCTGTGTTTCATTGTATTATAGAATCTCTACAATCTAAATTGTCTATAAAATTACACGAAAACTTTGTCTTTTGATTTTTTAAAAAAAAATTTATAGAATTTTCTGAAGAAGTTGGCATTTACTTTGGACCGATACATAAATCTGTTTGAAATTCTTCTGGACATGATGAAGACATCTCTCTGTAAACATAAACCAGCGCATGACCGTTGTAAATTATGTAGCAAGTCTCCTAATAGAATTACCACAGACTACTGCACTTTAAGAGCGACAACCCATAAACTTAAAGACTTGAAAATTCAACTTATACTGGTAAGACCTAAATACTTTCTTCTCGTTATTTGCAAATTTAGATCATTTGCCTCATTTAGATCAGTATAAACAATAGTATACCCACATCTGAAGTGGTGCACATGACACCGTTACTTTCAAACCAGATACCAACGATGGGTCATATCGCAAATGGATTTGTTTTTCAAATGAAACCCTATTGTCATACTTGTGCTGAGACTATACTTTTTAGGTCCGACTCTACCGAAAGAATATTCCAAAAAGAATATTCCAGTGTGAAATATTTTGATCAATAAAATCACTTGCTTTTTCCTTACTGAGTCTGGAATAAGTGCACATGACCTTTGTAGGTCCTTGATGACGTTGATGTTTTGTTTAAACTGTTGTTGGCTAATACCTACAAGAAATACAATGTACTCGGATTATCTCGAAAGAAACTGAATCGCTGAAAATAGTGTGAAGTTTATTTGCTAATGTGC
>NC_042998.1:138514664-138687164 GCF_006345805.1 Octopus sinensis | reverse complement strand
TGTCCCTAGACAGTAATACCATATAACGACGATGATGATATATATAGTTTTCATGTCGCATAAATGACGAAAACCACAAAATTCTCCTGAATGGGAAAGTCCATTCAAGACAAACAACTTTAAGTGGGTGGGACAAGTCGATTACGTCGACTCCAGTAGTTGACTGATATTTTATTTTATTGACTCCAAAGGGACGAAAGACAAAGTTGATCTCGGCGGGATTTGAACTCAGAACGTAAAGAGCCTGACAAAATGTCACTTAGCATTTTGTTCGACGCCCTGTCGATTCTGCCAGCTGACCAACTTTGTGCATGTGTTAAAAACAATTTATTGATATTCTGTTTAAAATATTATCCTTTTATCATTTTCAGCTTTCCGAGAAGTATATGGAGAAAGACTTACAGAAATTGCGCCATTTCGTCCAAGAAGCTACTCTCCAACAGCATGAAGATTTTGTCTTGAAAATGTTAACAAGAACTTCAGCAGAATTAAACCAAATTCAGGGGATTGTTGTGGGTGTTTCAGGCCAGACTGGTTATTAAATGTTTTAATATTTTAATCAACTTGAGTTATGAATCGAAACTCTCTCTCATACACATATTCTTTCTGCTGGACAGAATATTGACTCCAAGGGGGTTCTAAAAATTTCAGCTTTGACCACTTCTTCTTCCCTCTCCCTTCCCCTCTTTCTCTTTAGCACTCACCTCAGATACAAACACACACACACACACACACACACACATACACATACACACATGTTCTCTCTCTCACTTTCTCCTCATCCACATCACCCTCTTGTACTATCTTATATTCCTCCCCACCACCACGAAACTCTATAAAATGATTAAAATTCCCCACAAAGAAACTTATTTTGATTTGAAAACCCCACTAGAATGGGAGAAAGCGCTAATGATCTAAGTGATATGATATATATGTAAAAAATGTAATATATAAATAAATATCTGTAAATATAAACCATCCGATCTTCTGATTACCTCATTTCTTCTAATATTTAATACCTGTACATCATCTCCAACACTTCCAATATATATATATATGTATATATACATCTGTGTATGTGTTTTTGAATATTAAATGTATATGAAATATATCTTAAGTTTAATATTGTTTATTTCAACTACATACACAACTAGTATCAATGCTAATAAAACTACAAAATAAATAAATAAAACAGCGTTTGTTTTATATTCATCAAATTCGCTTATGCAACTTTTTTCTTCTAACTGCTATAAATATTTTGCAGTATATTACCGTTCCTATTGTGGTATGTCTACGATTTTTGTGGATTGTTATAACAAAAAATTCATTTTCTAAAGGCTCAAACATATATCTAATATTTTCTTACAATTGGATTGGTTTCATAAATCTATAATTGTAATCATGAGCTATATGTAGATTTGGGATAGAGATATTACCAAATTCATCAACACGTTTGACCATAGACGGCCTGTCCTTATACTCCATAATTCCACTACGAATATGCCATGGATATCGGTTTTAGTTTTATTTTTCCTTAAAATATTTCCGAATTCGGAGTTTTGATCCTTCGACACCGTGACATTCGGTATTCTGTGTTTTTTTTCTTTTTAATTTTTTTTTCTTTGTTAGTTTTTCAAGCTTTCGGTATCTTGATTTTTCCATTCGGCCGAAACGTATCACTGTGGTATTTCTAGTTCACACAAAACCGAAACGTATTGCTATGATATTTCTAGTTCCAGAACGTTGGTAAACTGCATTGGCAATATTTGGAGTTATTTCGGTTAAAGGTTTTATTTAATTATTTATTTAAACGCAGCCGCAGACGAAGTTGCGTCAGTTTTTACGGAAAACAAGATGTAATTTATGTACAGATCAGAGTCTGAAGTCAAACATTACGAACATAAAATGAATGCGACTTACCTGACGCTACGAAAGTATATAAGTATTGATGAAGGGAAGGGGGTGAATGTAATATTCCTGCATAGCATTTTAGATATATAAAAAAAAAAATAAAGCAGCGATCTACACCCAATACATGACTGATAATTTATTTTATCGATCTCGGAAGGATGAAAGGTAAAACTGACGCCTGTGAAACTTTGTCGCATAGTGTAAACGGTCGTAAATTAAATATCCCAGGCATATTGTTCGACATTTTATCAAATCAGCCATGTGTTAAATATCTCAACACTAAATTTTTTTGCGCCACTAATTTCCGTACGCCCTAAATGTACAGTTTTGAATGCTTACATGATTCATTCATCACTATTTGGTCATATATCGTGGATTTACATAGTTGATAGGCCAAATACTGCAGTATTTGTCCTGAAATAACATCTCTCGTGGACGTGCTGTATAAAGATAAAAAAAATAATAATAAATATCGGGAGGCAACACAAATTCGTAGCCGGGTGGAACATCAGTGAATGTTTTCTTCACTGTTTCCTATATCAGAATTGATGGTTTCTCGTCTGGGCGTGTGGCTGGCTGCCACTTACGCACGATTGAAAAAGGCCAGAAGCACTGAAATACATCTGGCACTCTCGCTGGCCGCTGCTGAGATGAATTTTGGTCTCTGTCCGATATTTATTGTGTTTTTAATACAGCAAGCCCATAAGAGATGTTATATCAGGACAAACTGGCCTATCGTCAGTGTGTGTACATTGAGTATAATACATAGATGGCTATTTTCATTTAATACTACCTCTGTTACGTACACCGGAAAATTATAATAGTTTCGAACATATTCACTAGGCTAGAAATTTAGTGGGAGCAGAACAGTCGACTGGTACATTATTTTATCAACCCGGGTAAGACGAAAATCAAAAGTGGTATCAGTGGGATTAGAACTTGGAACATAAATGGCTGTTGTAACGGTTCTGCGAAAACCACAGCCGTATACAGGTGTTTCTAATACATATACAAGGCTCAAATTTTAGAGGGACGGGGCTTGATCAATTAAATTGACCCCAAGACTTGACGTGTACATTATTCCATGGACATCAGAGGAATAAATGAAAGCTTCACTTCGACGGCGTTTGGACTTCAAACGTAAAGATACCGCGCAAATATTACAAAACATTTTCAAAACATTTTCACTCCCCATCAAATAATATAACCGGTTTAAGAACATTCTTATCTCATTCGATAATTAAGTTGTAGCAGAAGCCAGATAGTTGAATGACCTCCCTTGCAAGAAAGCTCATAGAGTAACCTCCCTTCTCTAAATTTCTCGAATGCATCAATATCATGAGACGTGAATCTTAATTATTCAAGAAACTTGAAGTTTCTTTTTGAAGTTTCTAGAATGTCTAGTGTTCCATTAATAAAGACAGCTTGCTAACACAGCTTTTTTATTAGACTTGGAGCCATTCACGACGTTGCTATGTCCGTCTATTTCTCTACGTCCCATGACTGAAAGCCGCCATTTCGCATAGATTACTTCATTCAACAAGTTTCTACAATTTGATTCCATGTATTATCATCGATAGAAGAATCAAATATATTTCATGTAGTTAATGTAGAGACCTTGTATCTATTCTTTCATCTCTATATGAACTCTTGTAATAACATACACGCAGCCACATCAGCACATTTTACTGTCTATATATTACACTACCAAGTCAATATAATACCAAAGATATTCAAGAGTTGTCTCTCTTATCTTCAGAAACCACTATCATATTACTTTCAAATTTTCAGACGGGTTCTGCAATTTCAGGGTCGGTGGCTAGACCATTGCATCGACTCCAGTGTTCGCTCAACTGGGACTTATGAAAGAATAAAATGTAAAGACGGACAAAATGCCGCTAAACATTTTATCCAGCGTTCCAGCTCGCCGCCTTACAACTACAGTAATGCCTCTATATACGAGTTAATTTGTTCCTGGAGACTGCTCGGAGAGCGAAAACTCGTTAAGCAGAGCAATAATTTCTCATAATAGCAATGTTATAAATCGTAAATCGTTCCCAGAAAAATATTTTACCAATAAAATTTATAATACTCGCAAATAAATGGCAATAAAACAACAGTAGAATGTAAAGGATAAAGAGAAAAGCAACTAGTTTTAAATCTCTGAGTGAGAAATATGTAGTACCAGTACGGTACAGTAAAGTCTATTTGCCAACGCAATGTAGCAGTCCTACGCAGGACGATGTTACTACGTTTTAGCCTCAGGAAAATATCTTTTCCAGCCGGCTACCGACACATGGTCTGCGTTCGTGAGCGTGTACTCTTTACGAGATCAGCGACTGTGTGTCGCTTTAAAAGTATACACTGTGAGCAAGGTCGAGTGGCTGCCATCTCTAACCGGCGATTGTTTTGTACCGAGGAAGGGAAATAACCCAGAAACCATTGCTCTACCGGTATCTCTAAGACTAGAAAGGGAGCAATAGACTCCTTTGCTCACAGTATACGGACACAGACCATGTGTCAGTAGCCAGCTGGAAAAGATGTTTTCCTGTGGCTAAAAAGTAGTAACATCGACCTGCGTATGACTAGCACATTGCTTTCGCAAATAGACTTTAATGTAAAGAATATTTTATGTAAAGTAAAATGAATGTCAAGATCATTTTGATAAAGAAAATATTATTATTATTATTATTATTATTATCATTATTATTATTATCGTTTTCTGAATCACTTTCACTCGCACAAGATTCGCGCACACCATCATTTGTAGACGCGATCACCGATTCACAAGCACTGGTAGATGGACTTGCAGATTTTCTTTTAAAAACAACAAGTCCAGAGTTGTTTGCGTAGAAACCTTCTTTTGGCTCTCTATAAATTTCTCAGTAACACACAGAAGCATTTGTTATGGTAGTAGAAACTTTTGCACTTCGTTCAAAATGTGCATCTTGTCCTTGAAAAATAAAACTCGTAAACCCGGAGTCTCGTAAATCGTGTCCTCGTAAAGTGAGGCATTACTGTATCTACCATATTGACCGCTAAAGGTATAACGTTTCAAGTGCGATTGTGACAAGGAACGGACATGTTCGAATGGCCCAATACTTGACAGGCACTATATTTTATGGATCCAGACATGGATAAAAGACAGTTTATCGTACTGAGAATTGATTTCGGGGCGTAAAAGGCAGTAACTAAATACTAGAAGGTACGTTATGCGACATGTTTATTAGTCGTTTATTATCGACATTTTCTCCACGTTACTTATAGATATTTATAATTTATTTAGTTATTTATTTATTCATTATTTATTTATTTATTAACTAGCATACCCGTGTCATCAAAAATGCCGACAATTTTATTAATGATAGGAAATGGCGCATCAGCACAAAGGGAGAGACCATTGATAAATGTTAATAGCAGATACGGTTGTAACATCTCGCTTGAAAATATCATTCACAAGATACATGTGGGGGTGGGGCGCGTACGTGCATGTATGTATGCATGTATACTCACACACACATACACATATGTTCATATGCATACATATAGGCACATATACATATATAAATACACACACACACATGTATATGTATAATCATACATACATTACATACAGGATGGCCGTCCAGTCGCGACCGAGGAAAACCATTACTGACCTTTAGGAACATTGTGCGCTCAAGACTACCTTATCCTTTACACTTGTGGCTTCGTTGGTGACTAACGAGCCCTGCTCTTGACAAACATACACGACTGCAAACATTGCAGGCCATGCTTTCCCCATTCGTTACACTAGCAATACGTTTTCGAGCAGCACGCTTAAATTCTTCATGAAAGCGTGCTCTTTCAAAGGTATCGACTCCCTCTTTTACATGTTTCCTCCATCCATGGCGATGACAAGCATTACTCTCCCAGTTAGCTTCCCGCATTTCACAGGCCTTAATGAGAACTTTTCACAGTCCTTAAATTGCAGTCTTGGTTTCTGCCGAGGTTGCTTTCCACTAACAAGTTCCCCGTATAGTATCTGTTTAGGGATCTTGCTATCATTCATTCTAACAAGGTGTCCAGTCCAACGTAACCGGTGGTTGTGCACCATCGCCTCACTACTCAGGATATCGGCTTTCCTTAGGACCTGTGTATCTGGAGTTTTTGAGGTCCAGCCAACGTTCAAAATGTGTCTCAGACATCTCTGATGGGAGCGTTCAAGGACCCTTACATGACGTTTGTAAACGGTCTATGTTTCACATGAGTACAGGAGTGATGTCAGTACATATGCACGGTACTCAGCAATTTTTGTTCGCCTTGTGATGTCATGTTGGAACTGTACACGAGACTCAAGAGACCTGAAGGAATCAGTTGCTCTCTGCATCCTAAAAGAATTTCATCATCCAGGAAACAAGAACAGCTGAGTTTGCTGCCCAAGTAGGCAAACTTGTCTACCACTTTCAGTATTGTTCCTTCAACCAAGATAACTGGTTCCACATATGGGTTTCCTGATGCAGGCAAGAACTTTACAACAGTCATGTCCAGGTTAATGCTGAGTCCAAGTGCCTTGCAAGAAGCAGAAATATGATTCACAAGTAGTTGCATATCATCTGCTGTATGAGTGACTAAGTCACAGTCATCTGCATAAAGGAGGTCACGAATAAGAGACTGGAAAATTTTTGAATTGGCAGGGAATCAACGCAGGTTAAAAAGATGGTCAGGAGATCGATGCCTAACATATATCCCAGGAGAGCTGTCCACATCAAAAGCATAAGTAAGAGAAGCATCAAAATACAAAGAAAGAAGAGATGGGGCAATGATGACACCCTGCTTGACACCATTCTCTACAGGAATAGGTCCCGCCATGCTACCACCAACACTGACCCAAGCCTCCATCCCATCATGAAATGAAATGATTATTCATACAAAGTGATCCGGACAAGTATGCGAAGTATTTTCCATAGGGAGGCCCTATTCACAGTATCAAAGGCCTTGGTTAAATCAATGAATGCCTGGACATGATCCATATTCTGTTGATAGTACTTCTCCTGCATCAGTTTCGCTGTAAAAATCATATCCATCGTTCTTCTTCCAGATCGGAAACGACATTGAGATTCAGATAGGACATCATTTTACAAAACACCCATTCAGGCGGGTAAGAAGAGTATTTGCCAGAACCTTGCCAGCAGCTGATAGTTGAGCAATTTCTCTGTAGTTGCCACACTCTACTCTGGCTTCCTTTCCTTTATAGAGAGGAAGAATAATTGCATCATTCCAGCCCTTAAGCATTGCACCATCCCTCCAGATTACACTAATAAGTTCATGAAGGGATTGTGATGTGATCACCACCAAATCGCAGGACCTCAGCACAAATACCATCCTCGGCGTCTGATTACATGCATGCATGCATACATACATACATACATACATACATACATACATACATACACACACACATACATACATACATACATACATACATACATACATACATACATACATACATATATGGAAGCCTTCTTTCAGTTTCCATGTATCAAATCTGCTAACAAGGCTTTGGTCGGCCCTACGATATAGTAGAAAACTATATATATATGAGAGAGGGGGAAGAAAGAAAGAGAGAGAGGGGAGAAGGAGAGAGAGAAGGTAAGAGAGAGATTGAAGGGGAGAGAGAGAGAAGGGGAGAGAGAGATTGAAGTGGAGAGAGAGAGAAGGGGAGAGAGAGAGAAAGTAAGAGAGAGAGGAGAGGAGGGGGCGACACATATACCACAAGGTTCAACGGAGCCCACTGAAGCAAGCCAGCACCTCTCTCTCTACTCCCTCCCTCTCTCTTTCTCCCTATCTTTCTCTCTCTCTCTCTCTCTCTCTTTCTCTCTCTCTCTCTCTCTCTCCCTATGTATACACACACACACATACACATACTTATACATACGCATACATATTTATATACATCTTTGCGTGTGCATACATCTACATATGTGTATATGCGTGTGTAAGCATGTGAATATGTATGTTTTTTTTACTTTCTTTTTATCGATGAAATCACTAAAATATATTATCCTTAACTTGGAAAAGGAAATAAAGGCTTGTATCAGAAAAGGCAAACATGGAAAAATGGACTAAAATGAAATAAAAAGTGAAAGTGTATATATATATATATATATACATTATTTATTATTATTGTGAAGCTGCGCCGTAAGTTTTCTGCAAATTTTGTTGGAAATCCTGGGAAAATTTTTATATTTTTCGATATTTGTATGGCCAAGCCAACTAACTTCTAGCGGAGCTAGTTGGCTCGGCGAAATTTTACCCCATTGGGGGTAAAATTACATTTTGAAATTTATTTTGCATACATTTTCATTTACAATTTTAAATATGGCTTCGAAGAGAACTAGCTGTTCTCTTCTTCAAGTTTCACCCCCACTACACGAAAAAATTTCGTTAACGGCTCCGAACCGCTCATTTCGTGCCTTAAAAGGCAAAGAAAATATTTCGAAGGAACGTGCCAGCGCGTGCAACGTTCCAAATGTAAATGAAAACGAAGGCGTCATTTGTGACGTCTTCGAAGATTTCCCTCCTCTCCCCTCTGCAAGCGTCCCAGTAGGGGAAAAAGACGGAAAAAAGAACATTACAAAGGAAAACAACAAAAATGGCGTCGCCTTTGACGTTAATCAGAATTTTCTTTCTCTTCATTCCATGAGTGCAACAATAGGGGGAAAAGAAGAAAAGAAAATAACAAACAGCATCACCGACAACACCACCAGCAACAACACAACAAGCCACCATAGCAATTTTGCTTCTATCATGAAACAAAACACAGAACAAATTGAAATTACATTTGATGAAATAAAATCTGCAAAGGGGTTGTTGAGAAAAGAGGGGAACAGTGTCTTCCTCAATACACCTCAACAACTCATAAACGAAACAAAAAAAAGACTATGATTTATAAAGTTTTCGATAAGAAAAACAAAAAAATAACCAATGCAACACCCCAACAATTAGAAATGGCTCTTAAACCCATATGGGCCAAAAAGAGCTATGTCACAAGAGGGAAGCGTTACGGGACGGTGGAGGGTCGCTTCCCAACGGAAGACGATGCAAGGGCGCATGCCATTTCGCCCTTGCAAATGAAAATTTCTTTCTGGTCCCATCATACCTTGGGCGGAAAGTACAAAAAAAGAATGGAGGCATACGACAAGAGGCAGCAGCAGCAGCAACAACAACAACAACAACAGCACGAAACACCAAAGACTGCCACACCACCAACACCATCACCACAACCACGACGAACGACACCACCTCCAACAACAACCACCAAACCAACACCAACCCCAGCACCAAGAAAAACAACAACAACAAAAAAGGAAGAAGAAGAAGAATCAGCGACACCGTCACCATCACCAACAGATACAGCAACATCACCGCTACCAGCAGAACCAACAAAAATATTTCGCCCTGCTGATGAAGCGGACCCGACAGCCATCCCCTTTCCGGATCTGGACAGCTCGGATTGTGCGAGCACTGATACCGAGAAAGGGGAATGGCACACAGTGCCTCCAAAAAAGAAAAGGAAGAAAAAACAAAAGGACACACAGGGGAAGCACGAATAAATAGTACTTCCAAACATCATCAACAACAACAACAACACACACTCACAACAACATTTTCGACACCACTACTACCACTGCCACACACACCAACACCAACAGACTCGATTACAGCAATAAATACAAAGAATGAAAAACTCGTTGCATACCTAAAAGACAAAACAAGTACAAACATAACAGATTTCGTTATACCAACACACAACACACCACCAGCACACATTCTCACAATCAAAATCAACGCAACAACGTACTGTGACATAAAACAAATATTCCCTAACGATGTAGGATCGCTAGGGAAAAGTTTCTCAAAGAAACTATTTAAAAATATAATAACAACAGTAAGTAGAGCCTTTTTCTCCTTTTATTTTTTTTCTTTCCACCTTTGAAACATGGCAAAACTTAGAATCGGTTGCTTGAATGTGAGAGGCCTCGGGTCACCTTGGAAACAGGGTCACCTGTTAAACGACCTGAGATTTCATGATGTGGATGTAGCAGCCATCATTGAAACCAGGCTCTCCGACCCGCAGGAACTCGCAGCCCTTTTCGGCGGATACGAGATATTTCTATCTCCGTGTCGGCCGGGAGCGGGCGGTGGTGGTACTGCGGTGTTGTTTCGGAAGGGCCTGAACTTGAAAATAAGGACAGTCTTCCTGGATCCGGAAGGTAAGTTGGTGGTCCTCGACGTAGACGGTAGTGACGGCGGTGCTTTCAGACTGCTGGCTGCCTACGCTCCGACAGGAGCAGGGCAGTCGGATTATTTCAAACGTCTGAAAGTTTTCCTGGGAACGTCACGCACTCTAGTGCTAGTTGGGGATTGGAACGCTGTCTTAGACGAACGTTTCGATCGGGTGGGCAGGGGAGCGTCTGATAGGAGAGGAGGGTGCAAGAGCCTCGCCAACCTACTCGGACGCTTTCAGCTGTCCGACAGGTTTCGACTAGACAACCCGAATGTGCCAATGTGGACTTGGACCAATCGCATCGGGTCGTCTAGATCGTACTTAGATAGAGTGTTTTGTAGGCCAGTGGATAAGGACAGCATAGGCTGTCCACAATTCCACCTAGTCGACTACACGGACCGCAAATTCGTGATCTGTACGGTCGACTTAGATATGCTACATAGACAGGGACCCGGCTACTGGAAGCTGAACGCGTTAACGGCATGCAAAGCTTACAGAGACCGGATTAGTTTACTAGTTAAGCGGGCGCTCGCGGAGACAAGCATCAACAACAACTGGTGGTTTGCCCTCAAGAGTAGAGTCGATTAGGTTTAGTAAGACTCTAGCTATTGAACGTAGGAAGAGAGAGCGGGATTTAGTTAAGAAATTAGACGAGGCTCTTGAGACTGGCATCGCGACCGTGGTGTTGGCGGCAAGGTTGGCCCTCGACCAACACTTTGACGCTAAAAACACAGGGGCTGCGTTGTCAGAGCTAAGGCACGTTCGCTAAGCGGGGAGGGGACTAGAGCCGCTCGATGGGCCCGCGTGGCGGAGGCGAAGCGAGGCAACAAAGCAACCATTCGGTCTTTGGTGGACCAGAACGGGCGCGAGGTTACCGAACCGAAGCAGATGTGTACGGTGTTTCAGCGGCACTTTGCTCAACTGTTTGGAACGAGCGGTGGAATGTACAATGGTGCAGACTTCGGTGTGTACCTGGACGGCCTACCGCAACTCTCGGACAGCGAGGCAGAGTGCTGCGAAGGACCGATATCTGCCTGGGAAGTGGAGGAAGCGATGAAGAGTTGCACGAGAGGTAGATCGCCGGGTTTGGATGGTCTGCCCTACGAGCTTTACACTTCAATGCCAGACTTGTTTGCGGGCCTGTTGGCAAACGTCTACTGCAACTGGCAGCAAAACGGGAGAATTCCTGCTTTTGTTTGTCGAGGGGTGGTGGCTTTGCTAAAAAAGGACCCAAACAAGGGGGACGTCATAGGGAATTTTCGGCCCATCACTCTGCTCAATGCAGAGTTGAAGATTTTGGCCAAGGTGCTAGCCAAGAAACCAGGTCGATACACGACAACCTCCATCTCATGCGCTACATCATAGAGAGGGTGGGTAACGACGCTGGCGCGGGTGGGGCTTTGATCAACTTAGATCAGAGTAAAGCCTTCGATAGGGTCGACCATCGGTACCTGGCAGCTGTTCTCAAGGCAGCCGGCTTCGGTCCAGTCTTCCGCGGGTGAATCGCTGCTTTATACAGCAACATCTGCTCGGTGATACGGGTGAATGGTCACCTTTCGGAACCGTTTGACATCTCGCGTTCGGTCCGCCAAGGATGCCCTCTCTCCTCCCTCTTGTACATATTGACTCTCGAGCCATTACTGAGCAAGTTGGAGGCTTTGAGGGGTATCCCGCGCGATCTAGGAGGCGGAAATAGCATGTCTGCCTATGCCGACGACGTCACCGTGATGGTGTCGAGCCACAGGCACATTGGCCTGATTGGCGAGACACTAAACGAGTACGAATCGGTGACAGGGGCAAAGATTAACGCGGAAAAGTCTGTGGGCTTGCAACTGGGCACCTGGAGAGGCAAGCCCATGCCGTCCAACAGCGTCGTAGGGCGCTGGACAGACGGACCCGTTAAACTGCTCGGGGTCTGGTTCGGTCTGGACCTCCACGTGGGTAAAAACTGGGAAGAAGTGACGAGCAGGGTGGCACATCTCACCCAGAAATGGGACGAGAGGAAGCTGTCCCTGAAAGGTCGAGCGGAGGTGGCGAATGCATACATCGTATCCGTCATCTATTACCGCTTGACCGTCATCCCTTGTCCCAACCGCTGGTTGGCCAAGCTGGTACGCCTGCTCTTCGACTTTTTGTGGAAGGGTCAGGTGCCACTGGTCAAGCGATCCATCTGCTGTCAACGACCGCTGAACGGAGGCCTTGGCATGCCGTGGTTACTGATGCGCAGACATGCGCTCATGCTGCGACATCTCAAGCGTTTCCTAGGCGGTGATCAGGTGTGGTCGTCTTTTGTCAGACGCGACTTTCCGCAGCTCGTCTCTTTGACAGAGCTGCAGACCTGGATCAAACGTAGACCGAGAAAGGGCGCTTGGCACCTCGAGTGCCGTCAAGCTCTCTCCGCCCTCCGCCAGGCGGGCAATGCGATCGGTTTTAGTTCCACTCTAGCGTTCTATAGAGGGTTAGTGGAGGGAAAATGCGACGACGTTCTCGGGGAAACTAGGCGTTGACGATAACGAACTGAGCGGTCTGTTCGTAAGGACCTTCGGGCCGGGGCCAATGGATAATTTCCAGAGGTCGCTCGCCTGGCAGTGCTACCGAGGGGCTCTGCCTGTTCGGGATAAACTCTACCGGCACGGAAGTGCCGTCAGCCGGGCCTGCCCGAGGTGTTGCCAGGACGACGAAACTGTTCTACTCGCACTCGTCTAGTGCCCGAGTATTGCTGAACTATGGGTTTATGTCGAACAGCTACTGTCGCGTATAGGACGGATCCGGCTATCAGCCGAATCCATACTGAAGATTGCCCCGCCGACCTCCTTTAACAAGGAGGGCGAGGCCGTTTTCCTGTGCCTAGTGGCTGTGGCGAAAGAGATTATATGGTGGACCCGTTTGAAAGGGCTAAAGTCAGACACTTTCCTCTTTGGTCAAGGCCTCATCAACTTTTTCAAGTTTCACTTGAAAAGGAAGATGAGGTTAGAGAGGAGAGTGCTGTCCGATAGCAAGTTTTCTGAAAGGTGGGTGAATTGTGCGAGAATGGCCAGTATAAATGGACCAATTCTCAGGTTTCGCCTGTGATTGAAAAAGGTTTTATAAAAGGAGAAAGGGGCTCTCTACCCCCCCCCCCTTTGACCAGGCTCCCGTTGGCTTTTATGGTTTTTTTTCCACCAGGAACCATTCGAAGCGCCTCCCCCTATTGGGAGTTTTTCATTGTTACAATCTTTCGTTGTTGAACAGTTTTTACTCGGATTTTTTCAAAAACGGACAAAACCCTTTATAACCTTTCGTCCTGTTTTGTCCCTTTATGTTTACTAATCATGTGTGTCAGCCCTTGTGGCCAATAAAAAGAATTTATTATTATTATTATTATTATTATTATTATTATTATTATTGTTATTATTATTATTATTATTATTATTATTATTATTATCATTATCATTATTATTATTATTATTGTTGTTGCTGTTGTTGTTGTTATTATTATTATTATTTAATTGCCAACCAGGTGTGGCGTCCTATATGGGACAATGCTACTGGCGTTTATAGCCCTAGGAAGACATCTCTTCCAGAATGTGTGTCGTTAGCCAGCTGGAAGAGATGTCTTCCTGAGGCTATAAACGTCAGTACCACTGACATTTATGACACTGACACTTGGTTGGCAATTATATGTTACGATGTATTATATATATATATATATATATATATATATATATCGTCCAATGGACGGTGCTGAGTTGTCAAACATTTAAACCAAATTTTCTCAAAACAATTTGTCCGATTGTCCCATAGGCCTCCCCTTTGAGAAACACTGATTTAACCTAAATTTGAGACACCAGCAAAAGAAGAAATAAAGATAAACTTTTTTTTCTATTCCAAAGAAAAACGATTTTATTCACACAAATATGCAACCGAAAAGTTTAAAGTACCAGTAATGATAAGGCTGTTGTCTGGGAGAACACAAACATGGTTTAAACAGTAAGCTTGGCAGGAAAGAAACGTGCCTTTAAGCAGTACAAAACAACAAAAAATGGAAGGTGCAGTTATATACAGGTTGACGGAAGAAAAGCAGGACAAAAACAGCTTTATCGATCGCATTCTCACCTGGAATCGATTTTTGTAATTTTTTCAAGACTTATACATGCCCTGATACCGTCAGTATCTACATATCAAATTTGAGCGCAATCGGATGGAGGATGCCCGAGATCCGAGAAGACACACACACACACAAACAGAACGGATTTTATATAAGACTTAGTAATTTTAATATTTCTATTATATATATATATATATATATACAATAAAAATGGTAAATAATTTTTCAGTGGTTTTTCATATAACCAACAATTATTTACCGGTAAATTTCGGTATGTAAATATGACAAATTCATCGTCAGGAACTTTTGTAAAGTTCAGTATATAGTAATAATAATTAAAAGGGCAAGCAACAGGCTGCTTCGCCGCATACCGAAGGAATTAGAAATGGCAGTCTTTGACTGTTTTTTCCAGTCTTTGACTGCCATTTCTAATTCCTTCGGTATGCGGCGAAGCAGCCTGTTAATTATATATATATATATATATATATAATATATATATATATATATATATATATTATATATATATATATATATATATTTATATACACATATATGTTATGTCAACGATATTTTAAAACAAACGGGTTTAATATTCAATTAATATATATACTTATATATGTGTATGCGAAACTGGTAAACTAAATACAATTATAAGATAAAAATTTGTAGTTTTATTTTGATTAAAATACTAACGTCTTAACAATAAAACCTTTGGACGCAGTTCACCTGCATACATTCAGCGTTTGTTGTGTTACGCTGCTTTTCCCAGCATGACCGATGAGAGAAATTGCATTTTACTATGTGAGACTCGTAGGCCCTGTACCGTCAGAAATGACGGCTAATTGTAGTATTTTATATATGAATAGGATACAAAATAATAATCACAGATACAAACATTCACATACCTCCCTTGTACACGCACACACATATACTCACACAGAGTTGAAACGCTGTTTGATTTTTCTTTTTAGCATTGAATGTTCACCACCTCACTTCCATTTCACACACACACACACACACAAGTATTCACATGACTCCCTTTTACATACACACACATATACTCACGCAGAGTTGAAACGCTGTTTGATTCTTTTTCACTGTAGAACTTCCATCATCCCACTACCGAGTTTGCCATCACCCTTTCCTTCCTTATTCATCTATTACCCTTTCGTTTCTCATCCATATGTTGTGGCGGAGAAAGACACAAGAATATTATTATAGTAGATGTCCCAAATATTAGGTATTCCAATTTTTCGGTCCTTTGCTTCGACAAACGGATTCGAGATTTTATTTAAATGTTTCAATACATTTAAAGCTAAAATTAGTTTGTTGATACCATTTCTTTTTCTTTTAAAGAAAGAATTAAAATTCTTCAACCATTTTTTCTGTAAAATAAATAAATAAATAAACAGGCGGCATGGCTGTGAAGGTAAGAAGCTTATTTCCCAACTACATGGTTCTGGATTCTGTCCCACTGTGTTGGCATCTTGAGCAAGCGTCTTCTACAATAGCTTCTAGCCTACCAAAAACATGTGAATGGATTCGGCAGACGGAAACTGAAAGAAGCCCGTCGTGTATGTATGTATGTATGTATGTATGTATGTATGTATGTATGTATGTATGTATGTATGTATGTATGTATGTATGTATGTATGTATTCTCGTGCATATAACTACATTCTAGACTTACTCATATATATATATAAATGATGAACGTCTGGAAAGTTATACAGATTTTTATAGTTCCAGTGATGGATTGGATTTGTAGTCTTCGAATCAGCTTTCTCCTTTCTGATTTTGAGAAGCCTAATTTTTCAAGATTGCTAATTAGACAGTGTGTTACATATTCCAGTGCCCCAATCATTACACGTATAAACCTGAACTTGTAATCTGGGTAGAGTAACTGCAGATTTCTCAATAGGTCAGCGTTGGCAGTTCCTTTTCTCCTGATCTTTAGCTTTATGTTATTTTCCTTTATGGCAAAAAAACTGAGCGGCTAAATATCAAAGTTGAGAAAATGTTTAAACTTCAAACTGTATGTATATATTGTACCGTTTAAAATAAACGTATGTAAGGGTTAGGGTTAGGGTTATTTGAAAGAAATAAAATGTTTTAAACCGATTATAAAATGCACTGTAAGTAGTTACTTCGCATCAGACGCAAATTTGCCGTATTTCAGTAAACATAGCTTATTCCGTAACAATTTTGTCGAAATACTTTTACTTTAACCCTAATAGATACATTCTAAAACTTAATCCTAACTAAAGCACAGCTCTTAAACTTTAAATTATATTTTCTAAACGTCTCCGTCGTTGATTTTTTCTTATTGGTGTGATGCAGCTGTCTCGCATACGAGAATGCCTATTTTATTCGTATATGAAAATTTTTTTTTTTAGAATTAATTATTAAGAAGTTTTAGAATCTTAGTTAAAAACTGAAGTAGATTACAGTTTTTTGTCATTGCTGAATTTATATAGTTTTTGCCGTTATTATTATCAGTGCGTAAAAGGACAGCGATGTAGGAAAAGTGTGATAACCTATACAGATTTTATGGAGTTAACACCGAAGATATCATCCACATCATAAGCAGTTGTCCAAAAATATCATCACGTTATTTATCTAACGATGAGACATGATGTAGCTAAGGACACTGTATAATGAGATCCGTCGAAAGGATAACCGCGAGGACAAAGAAATAAGAACCCACAGTATGGTGGAAGCCATAACCACTCATAATAAAAAGGAGTACTGGTGGAATGTCCCAGTGAAATTTCAATAAAATGTAAACAAAATAGACCTGACATAAGGATTTGGGATAGAAATGAAAAACTGTGCACAGTTGAGGAAATCGGCTGCCCTGCTGATGTTAGCCGCTCAGTTTTTTTGCCATAAAGGAAAATAACTCTGCTGATAAGCTATATCTAATTACTTCCCTTTGACTGTTACATTTTGACTTACCCATGCTTGTTTGAGACCGTGAGAGTGGAAGAGACATTAAAGAATAATAAACGGGACAGAATAAGATCATATGACAAAACAAAGACAGAAAAAAAGCGAAAAATGATATTTGTCACAACTGAAATCTTTTGTCAGACGTTCAGAGGCTCGGAAAGACGTAACTGCACGAATTCCACACCGAAACGTGGATATATTTTGACCTGATAAAGTCGGTCAGAGTGTACTAAAATATATATTTGGCATATTTTTAAAACACGTCATCGGGTGAGATACAGCCTTGAGATTAATAATAACCCAAAACTAAGCGATATATATATTTATATATGTATGTATGTATATGTGTGTGTGTGTGTATATATATATATATATATATATATATATATATATATATATATGTATGTATATGTATGTATGTATATATATATATATATATGTATGTATATGTATGTATGTATATGTGTGTGTGTGTGTGTATATATATATATATATATATATATATATATATATATATATACACATATATACACACACATACATATATATGTATGTATGTATGTATGTATGTATGAGTAGGGGTAAAACAGAAATTTACCCAGAATTCATTAGACAAATAAGAAAATAGAGAAGATGATCAACTGACGAATAGCCTGTAGATATTCGTAGGGGTATTAGGATGTGGTTTTTGTTAATAAGTAATAATATAATACTAAGAGTGGTTGTATACTGTCAACTTAACGTGACAGTAAGGGAGTTACACCACCGCTGTTTAGCCCTAGGAAGCATCGACGACGCTTCCTGTCGGCCTCGACACATTTCCTGTGTCCTTATATATTTATGAAGGGGAGACAAATACCCCAACAACAGGCCTAGCTGTTGGGGGTATTTGTCTCCCCTTTGTAAATATATAAGGACACAGGAAATGTGTTGAGGCCGACAGGGAGCGTCGATGCTTCCTAGGGCTAAACAGCGGGGGTGTAACTCCCTTACTGTCACGTTAAGTTGACAGTATACAACCACTCTATCGCCCACCACCGTACATATCTCTGTGAGATATTTAAAAATTTAATATTTCTGATAATACTAAGATTTTACCCAAATTATTCTTTCATTGATTTCCCCAAACAAGTTCACATTAGTTAACTTACTCAGTTCTTTTTATGATGCTTATTAAATAGCAGTTAGCCTCTAACTTTTGACCCTTGTGATATGAACCATCCCATTAAACTCACTCCACAACATCTTACCCTCGTTAGTTCCCCCAGTAAAATCGAAATAGGATGTAACTCTTATAACCTGTGTAAATTACTCCTGGAAGTGACTTTCTTTACCATAAGATGTAATCCCATGGATTATGGACATCACCTTAGAATTGACGTTTTTACCATTCCTTACTATTTCTATTATGTTATTATTTTATTTTATTTTATTATTTTACCTTACTTCCTCATATGTTAGATTCCTAACATTACAATCTCTCTGATGAAGCTCTAGGGCTCAGGTATTGTTCAACCCCTGTCCAATGTTTGTTCAACATTTGTAAAATCCCTGTATATTACTGGCAAAATGTGGAAAACTTGGCAGATTGGGCAAACCCATAATAGAAATAGCTGTAAGAGCTTAGTATTTTTTCGCTTATTTATTTGTTTATTTTTATTTATCTATTTATTTACTTGTTTATTTGCTTATTTCATTTGTTTTTTTTTTATTACTTATACATATGATTGTAATCAATTAATAAATAGATATAAATGAATGTCTACAGGCTGATGTTTATTGATTGATTATCCTCTCCATTTTCTTCTTTACCTGTGATTGAGAAGCTTGCTTCCCAACCACATGGTTCCAGGTTCAGTGCCACTGCGTGACACCCTCGGCAAGTGTCTTTTACTATAACCTCAGGCCGACCAAAGCCTTGTGAGTAGATTTAGCAAATGGAAACTGAAAGAAGCCCATCATATGTGTGTGTGTGTGTGTTTATACCACTTCCATCTCTTGACAACCGATGTTGGTGTGTTTACATCCCCATAACTTTGAGGCTCAGCAAAAGTGACTGACAGAATAAGTACCAGGTTTACAAAGAATAAGTACTGGGGTTGAATTGTTTGATTAAAGCCGATGCTCCAGCATGGCCATAGTCAAATGACTAAAGATAAGAGATTACTCCGGGCTCGCATTTGGTAAGAAGTTGAAAATTTTTTGGCTCATGACACTCCATGGACCCTAAGTAAGGCATGTTTAAAACTTGAATGAAATCGGTTGGGTTGTTCTCGAGTTTTGTGATATATATATATATATATATACTCTTTTCTCTTTTACTCTTTTACTTGTTTCAGTCATTTGACTGCGGCCATGCTGGAGCACCACCTTTTAGTCGAGCAAATCGACCCCGGGACTTATTCTTTGTAAGCCCAGTACTTATTCTATCGGTCTCTTTTGCCAAACCGCTAAGTGACGGGGATGTAAACACACCAGCATCGGTTGTCAAGCAATGCTAGGGGGACAAACACAGACACACAAACACACACATACATATATATATATATATATATACATATATACGACGGGCTTCTTTTCAGTTTCCGTCTACCAAATCCACTCACAAGGCATTGGTCGGCCCGGGGCTATAGCAGAAGACAGTTGCCCAAGATGCCACGCAGTGGGACTGAACCCGGAACCATGTGGTTGGTTAGCAAGCTACTTACCACACAGCCACTCCTGCGCCTATAGTTATTTTTTTAAAGTTGCCTTGTCTATATGTTGAAACACATACAGAAACAAACACAGACACAGATAGACAGACAGACAGATAGACACACACACACACACACACCAAAAGAAATAAAAATAATTATATATATATATATTAATATATACATATAGTTATGTTTGGAAATTTGTGTTCTGTTGTATTGAATTACACTTAAAATTCCCACGCTTTTAATCAATTCCCACCTGTCTATCTATATATATATATATATAGATTTTTCACACACACTCTGTTTCTCTCTCTATCTCTCTTTCTCTCTCGCTCCTTCTCTCTTATCTCTCTCTCTCTCTCTCAAAAACCTTTTCTCCTCCCTTCTTTTATTCAAAGTCAGTATTGTATTTTTCCTTCCTTCTCAAAGACATAGAAGCACACATACATACACACACAAACATACATACATACCTACACAGAAAATACACAAGCCTAGACACACACACACATATTTTTAGGTGTAGGAGTGGCTGTGTAGTAAGAAACTTGCTTCCCAACAACATAGTTCCCAGTTCAGTCCCACTGCATGGCACCTTAGGTGGGGCCTTGTGAGTGAATTTGGCAGATGGAAACTGAAAGAAGCCCATCGTATGTATATGTGTACCTGTGTGTGTGTATGTGTGTGGTTTTTCTTCACAGGTATTTTTGCTCCCCTTCAGCAAAGCTTCCTTATTACTCAGAATTCTTGCCCGATTTTAAAACTCTCAAATTGCAGTTGGCTATTGAAATCACCTATTTAATCATTGAAGCATACCATGTAAATTTACTGTAAGTTTCCGATATCCTCTTCAGCTATTCAAGTGTTGGTGGAAAATACCATGCAATATTACGTTTGACTCATTGTGAAACCTACTGGGGTAAACTGTGTCTTTCATCCTTTCGGTGTCAATAAAATAGTCCCAGTCAAGTACTGGGGTCAATGGTGTTGGCTATTTCTCTCCACTAAATATCCTATTTCTTTGTAGTTTAATCATTTCCGACTTGATTTTTCCAAAACTAAAATCACTAGATTTTGATTCTGTTTCTACCTAGCTTTGATCGGCTAGAAACAGGAATCCAAAATAAGCATTTGTAGGGATTTGAACCCCAACCACGGAATATTAAGTCTGGAATCTCAAGTAAGCCACTACAGTTTCACATGATTGATCTATAAATTGACCAGTCAACATGAAGTTGTGACATTATATGGCTTCTTGGATGATCTAAAATTCTCTAGCTTTTTACCCTACTTCAACAGCTTGGTGCCTAACTCGCTATACAGACTACTTCAGGCACTTAGATAGACCACTTTAGGCAAACCACCTTGAGCAAGAGACAACTTCGGACACTTATACACAATGTATCACATCTAGCCTTCAACAACACACAACTCGGTTCTCTCCTCTCAACCAGTGGTTTATAGTATCTGCATATTTCTTTTCTAGATAGCCAACAAAGTAAATCATGTTCCTCAATGAATATGTTTAAAAAAAAAGGTCATGAGTCTGCTTCATTTATGACACATGCAACTCACTAGACCACACAATGATAGTCTTCAACAATACTATGCACACCAACAAGCAACCACCATGACATTAGTGTTCAAGCAAAAACCTGAAAACATCTCCAAAGAAAGACGAACCCACACTAAAACCTTATACTTCTCACTATTGCACACTAACTAATATTATTTGCTGTTTAATAACAACAATAACTTTACTTTATCCTTGTTTCCTAAGCAAGTGAAACCTGGAAAGAAATTGATGCAATCCATTCTCTTTAGAGTAAGACTTAATGAATGCAAAATCAAACAAAAGAAATAAAGAAAAAGAAATAAATCTCAAAAGTTTGAATGTTTTGCATGTATTTTGATCTGAAACTGTGTTGAAACCAATATTGTTATATTTGGGAAAAGTCACAAAACAGTTTATAAACTCAGTCACTGATGGCTGTCTTGGAATATCTTTCATTTCGTTTTGGAAAAACAAAAGGAAATAGAATATATTCTAAAACAAACACCAATCGGTAAGCATGTTTATGAGTTCTATTAATTATGACCCTTCCAACATGTAACAATTACGTAAAAAAAAAGTTCACATTTCTTAAAAACTATTTTTTATTTTTGTACAAGTGTTAATAATAGATCTTAACACAATATCATATTTGGATATTAATAGATATTGAAGCAGTATCCAAATTTAATCACGACACTAATAGAACTTTGAGCAATATTGATATGTATTTAATCATCATAGTTCACTCGTACTGAGGCCAGCTGACTATTCTGAAAACAAAAACACTAGTAAGGTTTATTATCATTACTTACTATGTAATTGATTATGCAATGAAGGGGTCCTCTTATGTGATTGCTCTCTTTGCTGGAAATGGCAACAAATTCTCACTGAAATCATACTACTCTACCATTTATTTTCATCTGAGATCCACATAACCTAGAAGTTATGGTGTTCAGGTGGTGATCATAAGATCACAGGTTCAATTCCTTGACCAGACAAAACAATGTGCAGGTAATTTGCTTTATGTTTGTCTAGTCGAAGCTGTAATGAGTTCTAACTGAGCGCAACCTCCACCCCTCTCTCTCTCTAATCCCTCTGTTTATCTATCTGTCTGCATATCCCCCTATCTATTTGTCAATCTATCTATATATCCTGCTGTCACATAGGACTGAGAGGGAGACTATATTTGTCTGCAACTACAAGGGCCCATAAAACAAATAGTAAAAGCATGATACACTTGCAAATGACTGTTGGTTACTGATTAATCTGTGCTAATATGACACTTGTTTTCTCTTGAATACTAGTTTTGTAGTAGGTTACATTTAAATTTCAACAAACGTTACCGGCTGGTGCCTCAAAATTGACATTATAAGCGGTTTCCTTGTTATTAAACACAGCTGTCAAGGTGAATTTATTGTGTGACTATATAGGTGTGTCTATATGTGTGAGGTAGAATTTGTAAGGACTGTGCGATGTGAGGTGCGAGAATCGCTCTTTAGTACTACATCACACAGCCCTTACAATAAAGAGAAAATTGATAGAACCAATATAAATGCCATAGGGAAAAGAGATACAACCACGCAGAATAATTAAGAGAAGATTTATTGATATGTTAACTTGTGAGATTGTGTGTGCATCATGTATACAGAATAATAGACAGGCTGTCATGAGAATAAAATGTATGTGTGCATGTAGGCATATATGTATGCACATGAGTTAAGAACATATAAGGATGGCAATGAAGAAGGAGACAATGAAAGAGTCTACAACCATCGAAGTGAGAAGTAAGTTCATGGACACAAGAAAGATAATACCAGTTCGTAGTCAATAGTACATGGTAAGTGAAATACTGTTTCAAGAAGTCGCGGCCATGATGCTGAGCCAGTTGCAGGTACATGTCATACATTAAGTTATGGCTGTGATACTGCTGCCTAGGTCACTTGCTACAGGAGTTCATGCAGGTCGTATATTCACTGTTGATCCATGGTGAAATAATTCAGGAACAGTGAAGTGTTGGAACCTGGGTGAATTGCTTGCTGAGCTGTGCACGTAGAGAGATGATGTTGATGACATTAAGAAGGACATGATGGTGGCGACGAAGAGAGAGGTTGCTGTAATGCTGTTGGATGAAGTTGATAAGTCTCAACGTAGCTGCTGTGGTGGTGTTGTCTGACACTGTCGCTGGAACTGGCTGTGTCTTTGTGGTCAGTGGCTAAACCTTAAAAGGTCTGGAACCAAAGACTTCAGAAAGAGGAAAAGCTGAATCTTTATAAGGAACAGTAGACTCAAAACAGGGTGGTAAACAGGCTGTCCCATGTAATTTTATTTAAGGACTCTGACTGGTTATACACAGCAAGTTGGTACGACAGAGTAAGAGACAAATTGCATTGATACCAACCAATCAGAATAGTGGACACAACAGGAACCAAATAGCAGCCAAAGGTTAGCTGTTCCCTGCTATGTTCAAATGCACATATATATAATAAATGGGAGAGACGAATTTCACCTGAGTCTACGCTACAATTTAAAATAATAAATAATTGCATCTAAGTATGAAGTGGAACATGCAAATTCCCTATAAGTCAGCCTGCCTCATGGCCCCAGCAGACAAAATGGAAAAGGCGTTGTCCCAGATGGCGAGGGAAATGTGCTGGAGCAGCCACTCTTGGCTCATGGGGCTCACATTTGTGGATAGCTATCTCTGCCCTGTTAGCAGTAAGCAGGGATATGGCCTGGACGGGGTCAGAGGGGGTGCAAGAACGTCGGA
This sequence comes from Octopus sinensis, assembly GCF_006345805.1. Taxonomy (NCBI): domain Eukaryota; kingdom Metazoa; phylum Mollusca; class Cephalopoda; order Octopoda; family Octopodidae; genus Octopus; species Octopus sinensis. The sequence goes on along the minus strand of NC_042998.1, from coordinate 138,662,925 downwards.
GGTCTCCACTGTCACAGGCTTGACCATAAACCTATCAGAGAGTAACCAATACCTTGACGGTTTGTTTTTCTCAGCCTAACAACCAGCGGAGTCTGGGCTGGTAGGTGTTGCTGCTGGAGAAGGTGTCCCAGCATGTGGCATCCCAGTTGAAGGGACCAACCATTATGGAACGGGGAAATAGTCATACCATCAAGCTTTTATTGTCCCCTCAGTCTAGCCCTACTGGCTTGAGCTGGAAGGGAAGCCTACAGCTCTAGGCCATGCTTTATGATTTTGCTATGGGTGACATGACGTGGAAGGCAACCAGCATTATTACAGCATGCCAGTGAGTTGAGGTCAAAAGAATCTACAGTGGATCTGCAGTAGAATTCACAGCTCTGGAGGCCAAGCCTCAGGGAAATGCCAATTCACAGACAATCGTTATGAAGCTGAGTGCCAATTGCAAGTAATGGTATGGCATTGAGCTAACCTTCACTGCGAAGCTCAGCAGCTGAACTGAAACAGGCCAGATGGTGCTAGCCAAGTTGGCGCACTAACTCATACACGATTATGCTACATTGGATGGCATCCCATTTCTTTTGAGAGGACTGGACGTCCATAGAGGTGAGAGGGGGATAGACGTCAGTAGGGCACAGGCAGAACTGGCACCATATAGCCTAAGCCACCTCGTGTTGCCCAATCACAGATGGTTCAGTTGTGTTGTGAAGAAACCTTACATTACGTGTGTATGTGTATGCATACAGCCAAACAGAAAAGATCCCTTTTATCTGTTTCAGTACTTATTTTTTTGTTAAGTCAGGTACTTATTCTATTAGATTCTTTTAGCTGAGTTACTAAGTTACGGGGGCGTAAACATACCAACACTGGTTGTGAAGTGGGGAGGGACACTGACAGATATGACAGGCTTCTTCAGTCTCCATCTACCAAATCCACTCACAAGGCTTTGGTCGGCCTGAGGCTATAGTAGAAGATACTTGCCCAAGGTGCCACAGTAGGACTGAACTCGGAACTATGTGGTTGAGAAGTAAACCTCTACCATACAGCCACGCTTGTATCTATACATATCTGTGTGTGTGTGCCTGTAATATCTCTCTCTCTATATATATATATATATATATATATAGCTAATAAATAATATGAATTGGTAATATCTGTAAGTAGATGATTGGAATGAATCTGTTCCTCCATTTTCTTATTTGTATTATATATATATATATATATACTAGCTTAAAAGCTAGTACATAGCTTTTAAGCAACTGACCTTTAATGGGAAGATCTGCAAGCAGATTTCTGACTTGTTTTGGAGAATTTGTTGCAATTGTTTCCTCCAGAGTCATGTCCCAATGATAATTTGTCACAAAAAATCATGCCAAAAAAAATTGCAGTAATGAAAACATAGGAATCCAAAATTTCAGGATTGCAGGTACGGATTGTTTTTAATTTATTCACGGAGTTAGCCTTTAGATTATAAAAATTGTTATCATACAAAAAAAATTGTCGCAAAATGTCACATAAAAAAAATCACTGAAAACGATCACAGTAATGAAAACTTGGAAATCCAAAATTTCATGATTATGGCTCCAGTTTCCAAAATAGTATGATATGTTGGGTTATGTCCTCTAGGAGTAAAATTGAAAAAGTGTGACACACTGACATTCACATTTATTATATTATATTGTATTTTTATATTATATTAAGGAGTCAAGCTGGCAGAATCATTAACACGCTGGGCAAAATGCTTAACAGTATTTCGTCTACTGTTAGGTTTTGAGTTCAAATTCCGTCGAGGTCAACTTTGCCTTTCATCCTTTCAGGGTCAATAAAATTAGTACCAGTTACGTACTGGGGTCGATGTAGTCGACTTAATCGCTTCTCCCAAAATTTGAGGCCTTGTGCTTCCAGTAGAAAGGATTTATTAAAGTTGAAAATGTATGACACACTGACATTCACATTTATTATATTAGATATGTTTAATTTTGGGGAAACTTTGTGTGTGTATTAAAGAAAGCAAAAAAATAAAACAAAAATGATAGTGTTCAGTATGTTGGTGACAGGAATTTCTGTCAAAGAGACATGGTTAAACAAAGTTGTACATCTCTCCCTCTTTCCCTGTCTTTCATTACTCCCACTGCCACCATCAACACTACTACTTTTAATAAAACATCATCCACTCTTCCTAAAATTCTTTGTATCTCTTTCTCTCCCTCTCTTTTTCTTTCTTTCTCTCTCTCTCTCTCTCTCTCCCTCTCTCTCTCTCTCTCCGGATTCGCTACTGCCCTCACCATCTCTATGCCTACTATTACTCTCACCCCCATCATGGGTAATTGTAGGAGTGTCATTAAATAGTGACAGTGGGGTCTAAGTATGACACAGAAATTAGTTTTTGCTTTATTATATTATATTATATTATATTATATATATATATATATATATATATATCTCTTATTATAAAAGGCAGATTTTATCTGCCTCCCTTTGGGAGTTATAGAAATCTACAATATAGGATTTCTTCAATTACAATTTACCCAGCATTTTTAAGAGTACAATGCATCGCGTCATGCCAGGTCCAGTTTTTAAAATTTAAACTCCAATTAAGCAAAATTTACAGAAAACTCACATTCTGGTGTGTGTGTCAAATGCTTTTCTTAGTCTGGTTTACACCACACGCAAACACACACACACAGTGGGCAACGAATAAAATGAAAGTAAATAGCGACAGAGTGATTTGAGGAAGACTAAACTGAAAGTATTCTGTCTATGACGCTGATAGATACATGAGTAAAATGTATGGGAAGCTAAGAGCTAAGAGTGAGTGAAAATGTTCTTGGAAGAGAGTAAATAGCGAGAGAGAGAGTGATTTGAGGAAGACTTTACATTAAATAACAGTAGTGGCTTGTGTTAGTAATAAAGTAAACATACATACATACATACATACATACATACATACATACATACATACACACACACATACATACACACACACATACATACATACACACATACATACATACATACATATACATACATACATACATATACATACATACACACATACACACACACAGTATTGAAGCTTGAGAACAATCAGATACATTTTCAACACATCTGTTGAAAATATTATTGTTCACACACATACATATACATATATACATACAGACAGACAGACAGATAGACACACACACACACACACACATGATCCAGCATGGCCACAACCTCAAGGCTGAAACATATAAAAGAATAACAGAATATAAATGTGTGCAAAGTACAAGAAATATTAATGCAGTATATGGGGATTGGACAATAAGCGTAAGGCAGTGTCAATGGTGGTTCCAGAAATCCCGAGCCATAAACTACAGCCTAGAAGACGAGCCTCATCCTGAAAGATCTGTAGAACTCGACAAGGACATCCTGAAAACCCTGGTGGAACAAAATCTCATCGTAACTGTTGAGGAACTAGCAGAGAAGCTTGGATTTGGTCATTCAACCATTCATTGAGACCTGTGTGCTATCGGAAAAGTCAGCAAATTGGGTCAATGGGTTCCTCACGAACTTTCCGAGTCTAATTGCATGCAGATAGTGAATGTATGCTTTTCTTTGCTGTCACATCTCACCACTACTGCGCTATGTATATCTATATATATAAAACTGTAGTTGTGTGAGTGTCTGTCCCCTTCGATTTAGATTCCTAACTACTCCCACATTTTGCGGTGCAGTTTAACCAAATTCGGGTAGCTTATAGTCGTGATTCATATCGAGCCCGTCTGAATATTAGCGCGCGTCTACGATGAGTCTACGATTTTAAAAATAATTTAACATCGTTTTTTATTCCATTTTAATGCATAATTTTTCGTGTGTCGATGGCGGCGGAGTTGGCGTCCACGCTCACACCTGCACCTGTGGGGAAGGGAGTGTAAGGAAATCAACGTCGTAATGCGTTGTCAAGGAGACCAGTGTTCTTTTAGAACAACGACTTCATGGCTTGAAGACACCAAAACAGAAATGGCTAAGAAAGCGTCTACATGAGTCTACGATTTAAAAAAAATTTACCATCGTTTTTTTTCCATTTTAATGCATTTTTTCGCTATTATATAAGGGAAGTAACTCTCTAAAAATGTCTACGATGAGTCAACGATTTAAAAAAAAATTTACCATCATATTTTTTCCATTTTTAATGCATTTTTTGCTATTTTTTGGCTATAACTCTCTAAAAATGTTTATATAGTTATTTCCCTTACAAACCCGAGCAACGCCGGGCGATACTGCTAGTATATATATATATACAGAGAGAGAGAAAAAAAAAGAGACAGACAGACATGGAGTGAGAGAGAGAGAGAGAGACTGATAACACGAAACTCACAGTCACTCAGTCACTTTTCTAAATTTTTGACCGATTAATATGTGTATGCAGTGTATGTGAGGAATAGAGTACACAGAGAGTTCATATGGATGTGGGTGTGCATGCACGTGTACATATGTGTGCCTGTAAGAGAGACAGAGAGACAGAGACAGAAAGTATGTTATTTGAACTTGATATGTCACTTCAATACAGCAGTATTGATCACATCCTAAAACGTGTGTTTAGCATATATAATTTACATGAAATAAGTTACTATGAAAAAGACACATCAAGATAACAATCAGACAAAATGATTGGAAAATATCCAGGTTAAACTAGGAAAAATACTGAACAGAAAATCTTTAGTCGCACTTAGTAGAGCATAACAAAACTGAAAACATAGATTTGTTATTTTTCTTTCTTTAAATTACATAGTCTTTAGTCACGTTACATTTGTTCACTTACATGTTCTTGAGAATGTATGTGTACAGTGATGTGTTATGGTACAATGCTCATTCAACTGTGCTTGTATTTCTCATTTCTTAAAAATATTCGTGATTAAAAGATAATAAAAAACATAGTTCTTCTTACAAAACCTGTCAAAAAAATTGAATTTTATTTGTTTGCTTTGTTGTCACATTTTGTTTAAAACTGGGAAAATGTAAGATGTTTTATGTGAAAACATTTTATATGTCTTTTACTCATGGGCCTGGGAAGAGGGAGTGCAAGCACACCTAAATATATATATATTTTTTTTTTTTTTATAGGTAACCCTACTTACTTTTCTCAAGTTTAGAGAACAGTGTGTAAAAAGTGATCTGTAAAAAATAGCTTGAAATTAACTTTCTTCTCAATGAATAAAACCAAAATAAATTTTGAATAACAATAAGACCTTGCTTGTAAAAACATTTGGACCTGTGTTTGCTGCCCCTAAGCAAATTTCGTTCTAGAGCCAGTCCTTTTACTTGTTTCAATCATTCGACTGTGGTAATGCCTGACTGCCTTCAAGAGTTTGATTCATGGGCCTCACAGAGGAAATGACAAAGACCAAGTCCTTTGAGATATGCTGTGACTGTGAAGACCCGACAAATGAAGTGAGTTCATGGCTCGCCTGCTGTGCTAACATTGGATCGTAGAGTGACCCGCTGTTCTTGAGGAGAACTATTGAGTCAAATACATCAACACCAACATCAAAATCAAAATCAAATGGAAATTGTAGTTAAGATACCCGTGCCAGTGGCACGTAAAAAGCACCATCCAAACATGGCCTATGCCAGCGCCACCTGACTGGCATCCGTGTTGGTGACATGTAAAAAGCACCAAGTGATTGTGGCCATTTGCCAGCTTCCTCTGGCCCCTGTGAGATTGGTAGTCGAGAAAAAAAAAGAACAATTGATCAATCAGTGCAAGGGTAGTGATGAGTTGACAGGGTGTTGGTGGGAGGTGAGAAAGAGATCAAAAGAGTTTGGAGTATCTGGGTTAGTAATCAAGGTCGCTTATTGTATAGAATTGAGGATTGCAAAAGATATGATTTCTGGGGAAATGGCACCAATGTAGAATGAGTGCAAGACCAAGAAAGTAATTGTGAGTATCAAAGTTACCAAGAATTATGATTTCGAAGAGGTGCGGAAAGAAATATGGTTGAATAGTTGTAGGTGGTTGGAGGAGTTTGAAACATAATAGAGGAAAATACAACTATCCTTGTTTATCATGGGGTGTTTCGGATTCAGTCCCACTGTGTAGGACCTCGGGCAAGTGTCTTTTACAATAGCCGTAGGCTGACCAAACCCTTGTGAGTGGATTTGGTAGATGGAAACTGAAGCAAGCCAGTCATATATACACACAAACACACACACACACACACACACACTCACACACACACACACACACACATACACACATATATATATGTGTGTGTGTGTGTCTTTGTGTCTATGTTTGTCCCTTCTTTCACTGCTTGACAACTGGCATTGGTGTGTTTACATCTCCATAACTTCGCAGTTCGGCAAAAGAGACCGATAGAATAAGTACTCAGCTTTAAAAAATAAGTCCTGGGATCAATTTGTTTGAAGAAAACCCTTCAAGGTGGTGCTCCAGCATGGCCACAGTCAAATGACTGAAACAAGTAAAAGAATAAAAGAATAGTGAGAAATGACTCATCTCCACACTTTATAAATTGAGCAAATGATATATTCATTGATACCAAACTCATAGTCCACAGCTAAAATATGTACCACCAAAAGTTCATGACCTCTGTGTTTATAGGTGGGAAAACATATGCAGTGGTTTCTTGGTTATTTCAGAGAACAGCTAAACAACCACTTAATTAACCCCTTAGCACTGAAACCGGCCAGGTACAGCTAAACTATTCTACCTGTTTTATGTTCAAACTGACCAGATCTGGTCTCTCATGCCTACCCTACAATATCATTCTGAAAAATAAATTATCACATCATCAAAATCTCAAAACTACAAGATACTGCATGATTAATTCAAAAGAATGTGATTAATTAAGCATTACATTTGATAGAAAAATCAGAATACTAAAAGGTTAGGCATCTACATGATTTCCCAACAAGAGAACTTTTGGAAATATCCCACTCCAAAATATGCACGGCTTATATTTGATGATCAAATCAGTTCTTTCCTATAATAGTGATAGTGAATGAAAAATTCCCAATAGAACTTCTTGAGTAGCTATAAGATTTCATATGAAATCTCCTGTAGCCGTTACTGACACTAACAAAAAATGAAGTAATTGTAAAGAAATGCCTAAACTTGGTTGCAGTGGGTTGCCAGTGTATATTTTAAGTGCATAATTGGTCAAGATGTATGTATAGTATTGAAGAAATATATATATATTAATCATAAAGTACCTTACCAGATAGTTTTTCACTAACTACTCACAAATTTCGACTACAATTTCTGTCTTAAATAGATCAAAAGCTCCACCAAAAGTCATGGACCAATAGAATCTGATAAATCTGCCTTCTCTAACCAACTTCAACTGACAAGTAAATCATATCTTTTATCTTTAATCTATTTCAGTCATTAGACTGCAACCATGCTGGGGCACCATTTTGATGAAATTTTAGTCAAATTATTCAACCGTAGGACTTGATTTTTTTTTTCTGAGCCTGGTACTGATTATATTGGTCTCATTAACCAAACCACAAAGTTACAGTGACATAAGCAAACCAATACCAGTTGTCAAGCAGTGGTAGGAAACAGACACAGATACAAAGACACACACACACACACACACACACACACAAATATAAATATGTATATGACAGGTTTCTTTCAGTTTCCATCTACCAAATCCACTCACAAAGCTTTGATTGACCTGAGACTATAGTAGAAGACACTTTCCCAATGTGTCATGCAGTGAGACTAAACACGGAATCAATTTTCAAATCTATGTGAATTCTATATTAAGGATGTGGTGGGAAAATTTCTTACTAGAAAATCAATGCATTTATTGTTAGTATCTTTATACTCATATAGAAATGAATTATTTTAGACACTTCACCACAATATGCCATTTACAATTTTATGAAAATAAATTTCAAAGAAATTAGATGTGCTAGTGTTTTTTATTTGATTTTATATTCATATCAAAAAACAAAAATTGTAAATGACATACTTAGCGTGAAGTGTGTAAAACAATTCGCTTCTATATATATACAAAGGATATTAGATAATAAATAGATTAAACATCCTAGTCAGAAATTCACACGATACTTCCTAAATATACACACAGATTTCTACTTCATATTATTCATATGTCAATTGAAATAGGTTGGAGAAGGTTATATAGTTGTGTGTGTGTATATATATATATGTGTGTGTGTGTGTGTATATATATATATTAATCAAAAATAAAAACATGATGCCAAGGATTCAGCGGTGCATATGTTTCGGGCCTTTATTAGACGGATTTATAACAATGCATAATGTGTGTCTATGGCCTTCTTCAGCCGTGCACAATTACTACTTCAAGGACATGTATTACATCATAAATTCTACATTGGGTATGCAAATCCTCACAGTTGCGTACGACAGAGTGGGGCACCAGCACAAAAACGAAGCGTCCATCCCGTCTTTCACTCAATGTAGAATGAGGAAGTTTGGTTGTTGAGGTAATATAAATAAATAAATAAATAAATATATAAATACACCCAGACGTGAAGAAACCTGGTAATATAAATAAATAGAGATAAAGATAGAGGAACGAGAAAAGATAAAAAAATATAAAAAAATAAAAAAATATAAATATAGAAATATAAAAAATATTAAATATTAAAAAAATATAAAAATAAGGGATATAAAGTGGTTAAGAACTAACAAGGTGGTCAGAAAGATGACATGTTCTGGTTGTAGAAGCCTACGGGGCATAGCGGCGGGTGTCATAAATCAACTAGAACGTCTGGAGACCCAGTATATGGTTAATTACGGTTGTCTGGTTTGTGGCTAAACCGTTTATCTATTTCCTCGTAAATTGTCTAGTGGTCAACATGTACATACGTACACGCGTGGATACATACACACATATACACGCATACATATACACACGTATACACATCCACACGTATATCGACAAGGGTGCACATATACATCCGTCCCGCTACGTATGTATATCTAAGCTGCCTCTGCACACGCACTCGTATACACACATATACATACTCACGCGTACATATGTAAAGCCCGCCTGTCTGCCCACCCACATATGTATATGCTCACATACATAAGTATCTCAATATACACATACATACGGAAAAAGGCGCATGTAGTTGGGTACAAGAACTGACGCGCATACGTATGTATACACATACACGTACATGCGCACATACAGACACACTCACACACACACTCATACACATGAAGTAAATCTCTATGCTTATGGACAAAGATATGCATACACCCACACTCACGCCCACACCCACACACATGGGGGAGTAAATCCCTATGCATATATACAAAAATATGCATATATGCATTTGCACAGACACAGGTATAACAAGTAGATCCAGTCCCGCACACAGGCAAGATGGACCTACATGTTCAAAATGTCTGTCTTAGAGTGGTGTGACGGTTGCAAACCATTGTAATAACATTATAAGTGGGTAGGGTAATTAGCAGGTTACAGGGGTATACGGGTAAATCAGAAAAGTTGTACGTGACTGTAAGGATTTGCATCCCCAACGTAAAATTTATGATGTAATACATGTCCTTGAAGTAGTAATTGTGCACGGCTGAAGAAGGCCGTAGACACACATTATGCATTGTTATAAATCCGTCTAATAAAGGCCCGAAACATATGTACCGCTGAATCCTTGGCATCATGTTTTTATTTTGTTTTTATTTTGATTAATATACTCTACCACCTACACCACCAAATGGTATGTACAGGTGCTTACAATTATCAAGTATTCACCCTGAATTTTTATATATATATATATGTATGTATGTTTTGTATGCATGTATGTATGTCTATGTGTGTGTGTCTTTGTGTCTGTGTTTGTCTCCCCCATCACTGCTTGACAACCGGTGCTGGTGTGTTTATGTCCTTGTAACTGCAGTTCAGCAAAAGAAACCGATAAAATAGGTACTGGACTTAAAATATATGATACAGGTACAGGCATGGCTGTGTGGAAAGAAGATTGCTTCCCAACCACATGGTTCCAGGTACAGTCCCTCTACATGGTACCTCATGCATGTATCTTCTACTATAGCCTTGGGCTAATCGAAGCTTAGTGAGTGGATTTGGTTGACACAAACTGAAAGAAGCCTGTCCTATGCATGTGTGTGTGTATGGTTGTGTCTATGTTTGTCCCCATCACTGCTTGACAACCAGTTTTGGTTTGTTAACATCCCAGTAACTTAGCAGATCAACAAAAAACTGATAGAATAAGTACCGGGCTTTAAAAAATAAGTACTGGTGTCAATCCATTCAACTAAAACCTCTTCAAGATGATGCCCCAGTGTGGCCACAGTCTAATGACTGAAACAAGTAAAAGATAAAAGATACATGCAGTATGTATGGTGATTCTGTTGTAGCAAGGAGAGCCTCATAACAGGCACATATATGTACAACAACACTGCTTCCACCTGCAAATCACTAGTAGATATATAAGATCTAGAGAAATCATACCAGTAGACTCCTAGGTAAATAGAGAGACATATACTGTGTTTTAAAAAATGTGAGTTGGAGCCATTTAGTAAACATTGGGAATATCACAACAATAAGTTGGCTAGCAGATTAAAAGAAAGATCAACAATCCCAATCCCACAAGATTGATACATAAATAGTAGAAGTCTTTACACCCAAACAATCCTGTCCATACTGTTGATTAACAGAGAAAAGAATTTGGTCAAGTGCCTGTCAGTCTAAGAAATTATAAATCAAAAGATTAAGAGAAATAACAGGTGTGTCTCAAACCACAGTGTATGATACATACCACTTGAATATGGTTACTGTCTCAAGACATACCTATACAGTTTTACAGGACTGGCATTTCCACCTGCCCTAATTTTACACACCCACACACACACCCACATACGTATATACATATCTATATGCCAAAACAGACATGAGAGTGTGACACACTTCTATGATCTCTCACATTCTGTCAACCTGTCCAATCCAAGCCAGTAGAGAAGATAGATGTATATATACATAGACAGACAGACTTACAGATATACATATATATACATATGTATATCTGCTGAGAACTCAGTAAGGTTTCAAAATTGAGTAAGGCTGTTCATCATTTTTTCAATCTACAGAGAAATACCCAAATCAGCCCTGTTTATATATCTGTTACACAGGTTATACTATATTATATCATACCTTGATACTGTGTGGATTGTGATCCCTGTTGACAGGCCCCTGATATTAAAGTGTTGAAACTTACGGCATACAAAGTAGTAGAAACAGTTCTCTGTAGCTACCGGAATCGCTGAGTATATAAACAGATTGGCTGCTTTCTTCTCTGGGATTGGTCAAATTGATGTAGATGCCTCTGATGAGAAGCCAGTAAGGTTTGAAAATCAGTTAAGGCTTTTCATCAATCTATAGAGAAATAGCTAAATCTTTTCATCAGCCCTCTTTATATATATGTACTACACAGGTCACACACATACACATATTTAATCTCACACACACACACACACATATATATATATCCCTCTCTCTCTTTCGGAGAGGCACTGAGCAGCTATACGCACACATACACACACGGCAGTAACTTCCACCTACCGAATTCAATCACAAAGCTCCGGTCGGCTCGAGGCTATAGTGGAAGACACCTACCCAAAGTGCCACGCAGTGGGACTGAACCCGAAACAATGTAGCTAGGAAGCAAGCTATATATATATATATATATAGGCACAGGCATTGCTGAGTAGTAAGAAACTTGCTTCCCAACCATATAGTTCTGGGTTCAGTCCCACTGTCTGTCACCTTAGGCAAGTATCTTCTACTATAGCCTCAGGCTGACCAAAGCCTAATAAGTGGAGTTAGTAGATGGAAACTGAAAGAAACCTGTCATATATATATATATATATATATATATATATATATATATATATCAGTATCCAGTATCCTGGATACTGTTCTACCCCAAATAACCCCTCTTCTCCCCTTAAACCTATGGCTAAGTACCGACGAAGTTCTAAAATGGTTTAACTCTCTAACTAATACTAGTAGTCTGTCCTTTATTCAGTTCGATATTAATAGTTATTACTCTAGCATTTCCCCTATCTTACTCAACAAATCACTAATATTTGCCATGAATCGCTCCCTCATAACTAGAGAAGAAATCAATATTGTGCTACTAGCTAGGAAGACATTTATTGAATTGAAGATAATTATGGACTAGAACAGATACACCAATTTTTTTGATATACCAATGGGTTCCAGTGATTCGGCTGAGGTACCAACCTAGTAGGCGCATATCTATTAAAATGCATAAGCAAGGATATCCCAGAAATACAGGGGGGTCTATATAGAGATGATGCTCTGTTTGTTATCCCTAGTAATAATAAATCTGTTATAGAAAGGATTAGAAAGAAAATTAATAAGTTCTTTAAGGATTTCAACCTCAGTATAACGTATGAACCGGGCACTAAAATAGCTAATTTCCTAGATATTACCCTAGACCTTAACTCCAAGCTACATTACCCATTTAGAAAGGAAGGCGAAGTCACGAATTACGTAAATAAATTATCAAATCATCCCCCAAATATAATAGAATCTTTAGTAAGATATTTCATTAAGAATTTCAAAATTATCATCCAATAAGGATATATTTAACTCCCATTCTGAGTATTATAATGCGGCGTTAACTAAGGCTGGATACAACCAAAAGATTACATTCGTTGATAGGGAGAACTCACGTATTCCTAATAATGAAGTTATCAGTAATCAAGTAAGCAGCAAAAAAGACCAAACCCGAAATAAAAGTAGAATTAAATTAACGGTAAACGCCAATCTAGAGTACAGGCCCAACAATTCAAATAGAAGCATTGACCAGAACATAGGTAACTCGGATAAGATTGAAGTAGATAAACCTAAGATGCACACAAATAAAAATAAAAATAATGGTAATAAATACAATAACTCCGGTGAGATGAATAGTAGTAATTCTACGAACCCTAATTTTATAAAAAAGATATATTATGGCTGAATATTCCTTTCAACTGTGCGATACAATCGGATATACAGAACAAATTCAAAGTAATTCTGGAAAAAAATTTCCCTATCTCTCATAGATATCATAGAATTATTTCTAGGAAAACAGTTAGGATTTCTTATTCAACCCTCCCAAATATGTCCACTTTAATAGCTAAAATTAATAATAACAACATTAAACTAGCCAGGAAAGATAGAAATAAAAATAATAAATCAGAATGAATACCAATAGCAATAACAATAATACTACCAACAATAAAAACAGCAATAGGAACTATCAAAACATAGGTGAAATTAGTAACCACAGAATGACTAATAACATTAACATTAATAGTAATAATAACAATGCCGATATTAATAGAGTAATATTGTTAATAATAGAAATAATAGAAATAAGGCTAATGGAGAAAATAAGGAGAATGAAAATATCAGTGATATCTATAACAATAATATACAGTTGGATAAAAAGACTAACAATAATAATAACATTACGAATAATATAAGAAATCTTGGTAGGACTTTACGCCTAAATGATGAAACGGAAGGATCAATAAATAATAACAATACTTTAGATATCAGTACCAACTATAGAAATGATAATCAAAATAATAGGAACCTTAAACATCTACCCAGGAATAATCCAAGGCCTGAAGTTGTTCCTCCTGTGTGTAAGTGTAGAATAAAATCAAAATGCCCGGCACCTGGTCTATGTAGGGAAAATAATGTAATCTATAATGTACCATATCCACGGAGAATAACAAATATTTTTACATTGGCTGTACAATTAATTTTTTAGCCAGAGTTAGAAATCACATCTCGACTTTAAAATACGTCATAAAGCTGGTACCACCACACTTTCAAACAAAATCTGGGAACTCAAAAATAATAACAAAAATTATACCCTTAATTGGGAAATAGTTAGGAGAGCAATTCCGTATAAAATAGTAGGGTTGGTTGTCAACTATGCTCCATGGAGACGTACGAAATTCTAAAGCATAGTAAACATAGAAACTTATTGAATAACCATATCGAACTAGGTCAAGTTTGTGTCCACGCTAAATTGAAGACTTTAAAATATTTTAAATGATTGGAATATTCATAGCTAGATGGATAGATATAACTTGATTTCTACTAGTATAGCACTGCTTTAAGTAGATAACTAAGAGTTCTCACATTATAGTTATCTTTATCTTTTTCCTTATATCTACATCAGTTTTTTGAGAACAGAGAAATGAATAGTACTTATTCGCTACTTAATTGAGGCTTTATTTAATTTCAAACTCACAATTTTTAAATTCTTAATTTTAAATCTTAATTGTAATATTTAATTTTAATTCCTAACTTAATCTAATTTAAATAGCATAACTCTAATAAATTATAATTAGTTACTGTAGCCCCATAATTCTATTTCATAATTAAATAAATAAGGCTATTCCCTCGGTGATAATGATTATCTTCATTAGGATAGACAATCCCCTAACACCTTGTAAATGATCTTATAAGATTTGACCTGTAGTCGGTCAATGTATGAATAATAACGACAACTCCTTAAGACAATAAAATGAATAAATTAAATAAGTAAATTTTTAATGACTTTTTGATAAGATTATACTTAGATTTTCCTAATGTATTTTCTGGTGATTTTAGCATCTGACCCCTTAACCCCTGACTGTGTTATCTCTTTAGATTCTCTTTAAACTCATAGCTGATTTCAACAGCAATAAATTAACGGTTTACTGGTCAAAGAATAATATTCCCCTCCAGTCCCCAGATGCCTGTTGATTAAAACCAGACTTACAGTCTACTAGCTCTTCTGTATAACTAGAACCCTCTTTTTTCTTTTTCTTTTTCTTTTTTTCCCTTCTTTCCCTATTCCTTTCTCTTTTCTCTTTCTTCTTTTTCTTCTTCTTATTCTCTGTTCCCTTTTCTCTTCTCTTTTAGTCCCCCTTTCCCCCCCCCCCCTTTTTTGCTCCCTCCTCCATTATTTTCTCTCTTTTCTTCTATTCCCTTCTCTATTCTTGGCCGATCTAGTAAGCCCTTCAACCTTTAAGAGTTAAATAGCTGCAGCCTCTTGTGAATAGCAGTAATGTGATTAATATGGCAAACACCTAATCATATAACAAGGATTGGTACCTACCTCATTGTGTTCAACCATTGTAAAATTTATCGCCTGTGAATATGAAATTCATCTCCATTTCTCTGGAAATTTACATCTACACCACTGGAATCTGTGCATATATACAAAGGATTAATTCACCCTCTCTGTAATGCTAATAACAATGGATAAATTTGTCTTCTGTGAGTATATAATCCCTCATCATATCTATGGAAATTCATATGGATTAGGTCACCTTCTCTGTGATGCTACCAAAACTTTTTTAAAATTCTGTGATAAGACTATGCATCATCTTTAAAGAACTTTAATGAACTTTAGAAATCTGTTTATTATCTACATTACTTCATGAGTATAGCCTCAAACACTAGGATGTCTAGAGAACTTACATGTATTTTAGCTGATGAGTACGGGACTCGTTTATATGCTGTAATCTTTGCAACTTTTAATAAAACCTGTCCTTGTATGAAACGATCGTACTAAAAACCTATCCATTCTTGTTGCTTCTTTCTCGCGTATATATATATATATGTATATATCTATGTGTCTGCATTTATCCCCCTCCATCACTGCTTGACAACCAATGTAGGTGTTTTTACAGCCCCATAACTTTGCGGTTCAACAAAAGGAACTGATGCAACAAGTACAAGGCTTACAAAGAATAAGTCCTGGGGTTAATTTCTTCAATTAAACTCCTTTAAAGTGGTGCCTAGCATGGTTTCAGTCAAAGGACAGAAACAAGTAAAAGAATAAAAGAGCATGTATGTATGTATGTATGTATGTATGTGTGTGTGTATGTATGTGTGTGTGTATGTGTGTGTGTAATACTTATTATAATCATGGATTACAGTATCATATTGTTACTTTTATCAAAATTACTGGGTCCCCAAAACATTAGGAGTATTGTTATATCCTCTTCTTATTGATATCTAAAAGCCTCTGTCCCTAAGTGAATACAATAAACAGCTTCTACTGTGTGTGAGAAGTAGTTTGGATTAAAAAAGATGCTCAGTCATCAAATTGTCCTCGGACAAAGCCTACTTGGACTTGAAGGGAAATGGAAAAAATATGCTGACCTTCCAAATTTTATCAATATGAAAGGACAAAGACCAAAATGTGGTGTGAGAATCATTTTGTTGAGTTGACAGTCCCTTATGAGAAAAAATATGATGACCTTCCAAATTTTATCAATATGAAAGGACAAAGACTAGATTTTGCCCCATGGTCAAAATGTGGTGTCAGAATCATTTTGGTTGAGTTGACAGTCCCTTATGAGAAAGTTGTGGAGGCGCAATGGCCCAGTGGTGAGGGCAGCGGACTCGCGATTGTAGGATCGCAATTTCGATTCCCAGACCGGGCGTTGTGAGTGTTTATTGAGCGAAAACACCTAAAGCTCCACGAGGCTCCGGCAGGGATGGTGGTGATCCCTGCTGTACTCTTTCACCACAACTTTCTCTCACTCTTACTTCCTGTTTCTGTTGTACCTGTATTTCAAAGGGCCGGTCTTGTCACTCTCTGTGTCACGCTGAATATCCCTGAGAACTATGTTAAGGGTACACGTGTCTGTGGAGTGCTCAGCCACTTACACGTTAATTTCACGAGCAGGCTGTTCCATTGATCGGGTCAACCGGAACCCTCATCGTCATAACCGACAGAGTGCTTCCATCCATGAGAAAGTATGATGACTGGTGAAAGAACTAACAAAGTTAGTTGCACTGTAAAGGTGGAGGAAGTTGATGCATGGGATTTGTTGAAGCATCCATTTGTCAACTACAACTACAAAGTCAGCTCATAATCAAGGGTCACAAAAAAATAGCAACAATGAAATACCTTTCAGAGACAATTGAAAAGAGCTCAATGTATGTATGGGAAAAAAAGGAATGATAGATGGAACTGAAAGGGATACTGTAACCACTAAACATAGGAAGACAGAAACCCACTTTGAAAAGTTCAAATGGAGATCAGTGTAGCTGAACAATAAGTTCACCCAGTTTTGAGATCAAACAACACTGAAGGTGGCATTTAAATAACAGTAGAAGGACACCTAGGGGTCACTACCTAAATGGGTCCTGCTCCTTTAAGAGTGTCAGGAACTAATGAGCCAAAACAGTTGTTTCATGGGAGTTCTTACTCTGAAGATTTCTCCTGCTGTCTACTTGCTCCATAGTGATTTTCTATTCACAATACATCTATGTCTATATATATTGCAATACATATATATATATATATATATATATATATTGCAATATATATATATATATATATATATATATATATATATCCTTTAAGTTCATTTATGGAAAATGTTTTGAATATGCATATAAAAGCTCCTATTTTATTATGCTAGTTACAGCCTAATGATACCAACTAGCAATAACAGTTTTTTGGGTAGGGTTGCACCAAACTGTGCCGATATAAAAATGTAGGATAAAAATAGTAGTAGTAGTAGTAGTAGTAGTAGTAGTAGTAGTAGTAGTAGTAGTAGTAGTGGTAGTAGTAGTAGTAGTGGTGGTGGTAGTGGTAGTAGTAGTAGTAGTAGTAGTAGTAGTGGTGGTGGTGGTGGTAGTAGTAGTAGTAGTAACAACAATAATGATGATAATGATAATAATAATAATAATAATAATAATAATCCATAGATGAAATATATATTGTAATTCATTGCTGTGTGTATTTCCACAAATCACTATGATCTTAAGAAACATGTAATTTGTGGAAATGTGCATAGCAATGCATTAAAATATATATAAATTCCATCCATGGATGATTATTATTATTTTTATTATTATTATTACTACATATATATATGTGTGTGTATATATATATATATATATACACACATGTATTTGTGTGTGCATATGTGCGTGTATAGAATAGAAAGTTATTCTGTTCTACATAGGTAGAAATATAGAAAAAAGAAGTTGAAGATGTATTCCAAGTCTTTTAAATGGTTTATTTTTAAAGGTTTAATCAGTTTCACAGGATTTTTCCAGTCAAGCAAGACTGTCACAAGACATGATCACTCAGTTATGTTAGCATTAACACAAAGACAAAGCAGGAAACTTCTAAAAACTTCTAAGCTTAATCACATGATTATCCTTTGTCAATCAAATTGTATCCTAAATAGATACTAATAGGAGCCATGTTCCCTCCATAAAGAAACAAGAGAATTTTTTAACTACAGTCAGAAGCAAGACAGTTATGGCATAGCACCATATCTTTCTATATCACTCAACTTTTGAAAATCAGAAAAATCTGAGAGATTGGTTAAGTATTTAAAAATACACCATCTAAAAGACAACCAGCACATTTTCAATTTTTTTTCTATATGTGTATATACACACATTTCATTTAAGTGCTTTAACTTCAAGATCCAGTTTCAAAATACAATTATTTCATGCTCTCTTAAAAGTTTATAAATTCATGATACTTATTAATCCGAGGGGAGGCGTATATCACTCTATGTAAAAACTTGTATAACTGGAACACAACCATGGATTTACAATATAGAATGGTGAACTATAACCTTGGACCCTGCCACAAGAATACATGGAGTTCTTTACTAATTTAAACAATACTGTTAGCCTGATGTACTAACAGAGAGCTTATAATTTTGCCCAGATTGATAATCCCTCGCAAATAACTGTTTTACATATACATATCATTCCTTCTACTTCGATCACTTCAAAAATGTAACCACACTTGATTGTTGGCAATGCTTTTCCTCCTTTATCTTGGACTGTCCTGTTTTTCCTGTTTCCAAAGAAGAGCTATGCTCGAAACGTAAAGCTACTACTCTTTTTCTTCTCTGAGCACTCTATTAATACATTGCTTCTGCTATGTCCACACGTTCATTTGTTTTTCATTTTCTTTTTCTCTATGCTTTTTTTTATTGACTATATAATGACACCCTGGTCTTGCACCATTTACGCTCTACCGGTCATTCGCTACAACATCTGTCAGTGTTCGGACTGTCTCTGTAAAGGGGTCACCCCTACTTCCACCTTTGCTGTGAACAGAAATTAATCTTCTGTCTTTATACTTTTGCCCCATATGGGCTCAACTCACCTCCTCCCTTCATCTGACACCAACCTCACCTCTTCTCTATATTTGGCACTGATCCACATGGATTCCCATTCACCTCCCACACCCTCCACCTATATACCTGCTTACCACCCACCTTAGTACCCTCACCCACATGCACCACTATACACACATGCATACACACTGTTCAATTCATCACTCACTTCACCATTACACACCCACACCTTCTCACTCCATACACACCTCTCAGTATCCACACACACAATTTTTCAATAGTGTCACAACACATACCATTATATGAGCAGTCACACACTGTTTAACTCAGTACACACATCACATACCATCATGCACAATCCTACACCCACACAAGCACATAATACCTGAACACAGACAATATATACACATACACAACACGCATGAACACATGCAACGCATATAGACAAATGATAACTTTCAACCACATACATACACTATACACATGCACACTATTTGGTCACAGTGACACATGCACATATGTGCACACCATGTGTAAAATTACACATAAACTGCTACACACAACACACATGAAACTCATTCACCTGCATTCACACATACACTTACACACACATGCTTGTGCACCTCCTCCTGTTGGGATCACCATGAATTAACTCCCCTTCATTCAACCTCTCTTCTTTATTATCTCCCTTCCATTTAACCTTTTTTTCCAATCATCTACCATGTTGGAACACTGAACTCAACACATGTTTTTTCAATCTCTATTTATTTCCTCTTATTCCTTTCTGTCAAAGAGCATAGGCTTGAAATGTAAGACTTTTCCATTTTTCCCAAGCATCAAACTAATACATTTGCTTGTTGTTCCTACATTTGTCTTTGTCTTTCTATAAATCTGAACTATATATATACACACACAAAACAGGCTTCTCTCAGTCTCTGACAACCAAATCCACTTACCAAGGTTTTGGCTGGCCTGGGGCTACAGTTGAACACTCCTGATCAAGGAGCTGTGCAGTGAAACTGAACCAAAGGCCACATAGTTTGGAAGCTAGCTTTTCAACCATATAATCAGATCTGTGCCTATTGGCTGTGCCTCAAACCAAGGTTTTGGCTGGCCTGGGGCTACAGTTGAACACTCCTGATCAAGGAGCTGTGCAGTGAAACAGAACCAAAGGCCACACAGTTTGGAAGCTAGCTTTTCAACCATATAATCAGATCTGTGCCTATTGGCTGTGCCTCAAAACATGATAACAGTTTGAGAACAATGCAGAGCATTGATGAAACTGCTTGTAGAAAAATATGTTGGGAATAACTGACCCAGTATTCAGTGCAAAAGCTTTTAGAATGTCTTGAGGTGTTGTTCTGGGTGTTTGATTATTGTATGGCAAAGGTGCAGTTTACCAATCCACTCTCCCTTTATCTTCTAATAGTTTCATCCAAGAAGTAGCCAAACTAATGATTATAATTGCCTGTTTTCTTTTAGTGTACACATACAGAAAGAAGACAATCTATTTATATACAGTGTCTATAGAAAACAAAGAGCTTGTCAAGCTCCTTGTTAATCTCTCATTCCTTCACCCCTCTGTGACCATTTAAAGTTGGCTATGATTAACAATAACCTTTAGGAGAGAAATTAAAAAATTAATTGGAAGGGAAAAAACCTAATAAAAAAAAGCTAAACTAATGATGAAAATTAGTCATACAGCCAGCAGCCAAATTAATCTCAGCTAGACTAAAAATAAATATTAATTACTAGGCTTGCATTCCAAAGAGATGCACAAGTGTTTAGGAATTAACATTACAGACATTCCACAACAGCAATAAGAATTTCTGAAACCAACCATGAACTTTTAGCTAAGCAGTCTTTAGTGCAAAGAATGAAAAATATCTCACAAATTTCACAACTTTATCATCATCATTGCTGTTTATACCCACTTTACTATGCTTGCATGGGTCAGAAAGAGTTTAGTGAAGCAGACTTTCTACTTCTGAATGCCCTTCCAGTTTCCAAGCAGGGTAATATTTCCCCATGGCCAGAAATGTTTTTCACAGAATATTGGAAATGGATACACTGCTTGTATGACAGTAACACTCATTTACAACTATCACATTCATGTCCAGACACACACATACACACAAACACACGCATATATATATAAATATAGACACAGGCATAGCTGTGTGGTAAGAAGCTAGCTTCCCAACCACATGGTCCCAGGTTCAGTCCCACTGTATGACACCTTGGGCAAGTGTCTTCTACTATAGCCTTGCAATTTTCCTGGTAGAAGATAAATAAGGATCAACATTTAAAAAGTATTCAGTATAGTGCTAGCTGAAGTTTGAAAATGAATTTTAGACTAAATCTGCAAATAATATACTGGTGGACTTTGTACTGAGTGCTTAGTTGTATAAGTAGATTCACAGTTGGCACAGCTTGTTATTGGTTTTAATTCCTAGCTGGAGACATTTTATTTGGTGCCTTTGACCCTTATTCAACATAAGTTTCTATTTATTTTGAAATTAATCAAGAATTCAGTTGCATTGATTAAAATAACTAACACCATCATTTAATATCGATTTTCTATGCTGGCATGGGTTAGATGATTTGACAGGAGCTGGTGAGCTAGAGGTTTGCATCAAACCCCAATGTCTGTTTTGGTATGGTTTCTATGGCTAGATGCCAACCACTTTACTGAGTGTATTGAGTACTTTTTACGTCACCAAGTAACTTGCAAGGCAAGATCCCTCAACTGGGGGTGGAGCAATAATGTAGGAGGGGGCTTTATGCCAGGTGATGAGGCTAAAGTATGATACAGAGACAAGAATAGACAGTGCTATCCCTCTACCGTACTTTAGCCTCAATACTTTAACTGGTGTTTGGTATATAAAAATGACAGTTGTAACTTAAATATAAACACTACAAAAGTAAACATTTTGTGTAATAGGCTATAAAACAGCCTCAAAAGGATTTGTATAAAAAGTTTAGTGATAGTAAATATCACATTCCATTTATTCTCTTTATAAATCTTGTTTTTCTCTGATAAAAACTCATACAAGAATTTGGCAGTTTGATGTTGATTCAGTAGTTTTTTTTTGGTGGGGGGGAGCTTTTTTCTAGTATCATCATTTAATATTACACGAGTGAAAGAAAATTTGTTAGGGTGAATTTTCTATGCTTGGATGTCTTGCCTGTTGCCAACCCACACTTGTAAAGTAATATTTTCCCATGGCCAGATATATTTACAATCTTGCCTGTGCCAACCCACACTTGTAATGTTTTACTCAGAAGATTGTAAACAGGCAAGACATCCCAGGATGTCTTGCCTGTTTACAATCTTGCCTGTGCCAACCCACACTTGTAAAGTAATATTTTCCCATGGCCAGATATGTTTTACTCAGAAGATTGTAAACAAAACATCATGCTTATTTACAACCATCTCATGATGTCCAGATCAACACACGCACACACACATAATTATCATCATTTACTGTCTGTTTTCCAAGCTGGCATGGGTTGGATGGTTTGATAGGTGCCGGTAAGGCTGGAGATGGCACCAAGCTCCATTGTCTGTTCTGGCATGGTTCTACAGCTGGATACCCTTCCTAACACCAACCTCCATACAGAGTGTATTGGGTACTTTTTACATGGTACTAGCACTAGTATCAATTCTGCCTTGGTGGGGAGGTCTTCTTGAATACAGCAAGGCACCAGATGTCTTGGCCCTCCTTTGTAAGGCTCAGTGTCTTGAGATTAGTCTTCAGCACTTCGTCCCATGTCTTCCTGGATCTCCTTCCATCTGCTTTAAGTGATTGGTGCTTCTATACACAACTGTCTACATCCATATGCATCATATCACAGTCTTCTCTCTTGCACACTGCATCTAATTCCTCTTGTGCCTAACTTTTCTCTCAGCACACTAGCACTGTCATTGCACATTCAGTAGAATATATACCACCAGCTTCATTCCTCTCTAGCCTTTACATTCCTCTGCATTCAGGGCCCACATCTCACTACATCACACACACACACACAACAGGCTTCTTTCAGTTACCAAATCCATTCACTATGCCAGTGGTCCCCAAACTTTTTTATTCATGGCACACCTTACAAGTTGTTAAAATATTTTGGCGCACTTTGTACATTAATTCTAAAATTTATTCAAAAGGAGTTTTATACATATTAGCATAGCATAAACTGTAAAATATTAAATAGATAATTAAAAATACAGAAAAATTGCATGTACTTACTCTTTATTCAATATTCAAAGCAAAGTTATCAATGAGAAACATGTGCTTGATGTTTTTTGGAAACGTTTTCAATATTGGGGCGTATTTGAGAAAGACAAACCATCATTTCTTCTTCGATACAACGGAGCTTCTCTCTTTTTTTGGATTTGATGTTATTGAGGGTTGAAAATCCCAACTCACATAAATATGATGTGGAAAACTGCCCCAAAACAGATAAAGCTTTTTTTGCTACTGAGTGATATTTTCCTATAATAGCAATCCAAGATATATTAATAGATAACTCAGCATACTTGATTTTAAGTCCATGATCACTGGATATAGATGTAAATTCCCTCTTCTTCACAAATTTTCAGACCCATATTAGATGGAATTTTATGAAGGGATTCAAACCTAATCATACTCTTTCTGTGTTCAATGATGAAAAATAAAAGTTTATGTTTTCCTCCAGATTTGTCAAATGTTCAAATACAATAGGAATCATTTCTTTTATGCAGCTTTTATGTATTAAGGGAAACATTTCAAAGTTACCACCTTCAGCTCTATTTTTCCAAATTACATTTTTTAAAAATGTTTCCATCTCTACCTTGCATACTTGTGTTGACGCTATTAAGTTGTGCAAATATCTCTGTTAAATATTCCAGCTTGGAAACCCAAAATTAACATTGTAGATATTCCAAAAAGCAGTCATATTTTCTTCTTTAAAAAATGCATGCAATTCCTTCTGGAGTTCATATTTGCGATGTAGCACCTTACCTTTTGAAAGCCATCTGACATTTGTGTGTAAAAGTAAATGCATGTGTTGGGAATCCATATCAACACAAATTTGTTCAAATAAGCAACACTTCAATGGCCTACTTTTAATATAATTAACCATTTCAACAACTTGGTTTCATACTTGTTTTAACTCAACAGGTATTGTTTTTGAAACTAGTACCTCCCTATGTAGGAAGCAATGAGTATGTATAACATTAGGATTTTGCTGTTGTACAAGAGATACAAAACCTTTAATAGAGCCTATCATAGATGGTGCCCCATTGGTACATATTCCAACACATGAATTCCAGGATAAATTCCATTTTTCGAGGTAGGCAGATAAATGGCAAAAATATGAGTGGCATTTCTTCACAACAAAAGAATGGATTTATGATTTAGTTACCATCAATAAAGCGAATAAATGTAAGTAATTGTACTTTGTTGCTAATACCAGTTAATTCGTCAACCTGTAGAGCAAATTCTGAGTTCTGAAGTTTGTTCTGTACATTTTCCTCTATATCAGCAGATAAATCCATAATTTTCCTATGAATTATATTATTTGAGAATGGAATCTTGCTTATTTCTTGCTCGGCTTCATCACCATCTTTCTACAAGTGGGTAAGATAATTGACTCGGCTAAAGTATGCGATTTCATTTGTAGTGCAATCATTTCGGCTATCTCAATAGATGCAACTTGAGCCTTTTCAGAAGCATTCATCCTTTTTTCAAAATAGTTTTTGTTTAGATTGCTGTTCTAGCTGTCTTTGGAAATAATTTGGATCTTTACATTGAAGATGTGAGTGTTTGGTTGTAAAATGTCTTTTCAACATGTTGTCATTAGACATCTTTTCACCACAAACACCACAGCAAAAGAGGTTGGTTCTTGTTGCCAGTTCAATGAAACCCAAATTTTAAATAGCTATTGCAATATTTACGATTGGGTTGAGCTTTCGCGTTATTATCACTATGCTTAGTTGCTTTTGACGAATGTTCAGTTTCAGATTCATAAACATGGTTATATTTCCTCTTACTAAACTTTTCCATTCTATGGCTAATTTAGTCTGTTAATATGAATTGTCTTGCACAAAGAGCACAGATTACCAACAGAGTCAAACTGAGACAAGTGACCAGTGAGCTGTGAAAAATGGCAGTGAGTCATATATTATCAGACTCTTTTGAGAAGTCTTTCAAAATTAATTGAAAAGATGAAAATTTCCACCACTATATGAATGAAAAAATTGAAATACAGCCACAATACATAAGAATGTATTAAAGATTTAGTTCAACATCATATATTTTAGTTCAATAGTTTATTTTTCACATTCATTACTGAGATGAAAACTGCTAAGACTACAAACCGAAATAAACTGAAACAGTCGTGCACTCACTATGTTCATAAGACATCAATTTCGAGGATAGATTGATGCTAATTTAGTTCTTATCCCTAGGAAATTTCAGATTCAAAATTAAATAACACAACCACCTCTCATTCTTAGTTTAGAACTTAGTATTCAGTTTTTTTGCCACTTTGACATATGAACTTTCTTGTGAATTTCAGTTTGTATTTTTCATATTTTGGAATATAATCTTACTTTTTCGAGGTGCACCTAATTATATCTTGCAGTGCACAAAGGCGCATGGTTTGGGAACCACTGCACTAAACTTTGATTGGCCTGAAGCTATAGTAGCAGACACTTGCCTAAAGTGCCATACAGTGGAATTGACCTGAGACCACATGGTAGGAAAGCAAGCTACTTATCAACACTTCCACACCTGCACCTAGTTTCTAATATCAGATTAGAAAAAAAAAATGTTTTAACATTGAATCAAGGCATATGTCCTAATCTTATGAACATTTGTCAGAGTACGAAGTCAATAGACAAATAAGTACCTGTAAAGAAAACATTTCAAATGCTGTCAGGTTTAAACAAATTGGCAAATGTTCATTAGAGTGCAAAGACTGCTTGCTGCCTTGCCATGGTCAACTTTGTGGAGAGGAGAGGGGTCAATAAAAAGGTACTCATCAAAGCTGGTGGATTAGCAGAACTGTAAGAATGTCAGACCAGATGTATCATATTTCTCCCACATTCTAAATTAAAATCCAGCTATTGTCTACTCAGGTAGGAAACTTAAACTATCGCCAGCTGTAGCACCAGCTTCCATCACTTGACACCTTGGGGGCCTTAGGCAAAGATTACTCTGGTGCAAGCATTGAGGAGAGGCTTCTGGCTTGGGGATACCTTCTTCATTCCCTTCACTCACGAGTCTCAGACGCCTGTAACAGGTCACAAGTGCTGTGACGTAGCTAGAGTGTGTACTACTTGGGGCTGCACGTGAGGTTACGCCCCACCACTCCCAGCCTATACAGCTAGGGCAGTCTGTACCACCAGATACGCTACTGTACAGGCACTGCCTACTCCCTTGACAAAAGAAAAATGTGATGAGAATCAAAGTAAAAAAATAGAAACTCTAGTATTGATCATATGTAGTTTCAAATTTTGGCACCAGGGTCAGCAATTTTTAGGAGAGGGGTTAAGTTGATTACATCGACCCCAGTGCTCAACCGGTATTCATTTTATTGACCACGAAAGGACAAACGGTAAAGTTGGTTTCGGTGATATGTGAACTCACAACGTAAGGAAAGCTGCTAAGCATTTTGTCGGACGTGCTAACGGTTTTGCCCGCTTGCCGCCCACGCATTGATCAGATATGACTATCAGTTGCAGGGAGTAGCACTAATCACTACAGATAGAGGTTGAAGGAAAAAAATGTTGCTAGTACTGAAATCAATTTAGCTACTCTGTAGTATAAGTAGATGTGTATATTTGTGTCTATGTATGTTGATAGAGTTAGTTTGCACCAATCAGAATGAGAAGCTGAACATTTTAAATTTTATAGTACAAAAAGAAGCAACAACAAAAAATAACTAAAAGAAAAGAGTAACAGCTTAAAAGGTACTAATAGGTTAAACAGACAAACAAAAAAAAAAAACTCAAAATAACTTCCAACAGAGAATGTAGTAAACCTGCTAATCATGCTACTGAATAGGTGAAGAGAAACCAGGTTGAACATCATAAGTGATTTTCAGCAGGTTATGAAACAGAACGAAATCGCGCTGTGTACGCGTGCTGGCTGATAGAGAGATTTCACCGTCTCTTCCAACGTAAACAACTCTCAAGGACATCAGTGAATATTTTAGATAACCTAGATTGTTTATTTACTTTCAATACGATCGTTGTACACGCACACACATCTTTCTCTGTTTATTTTCTACTTGTTTCAGGCCATGCTGGAGTACCGCGTTAAAGAGTTTTAGTCTAGTGATCCGACCCCAGTACTTTTTTTTTGGGGGGGGGGGCTTTTTTAAGTGGTGGGGAGAGAAAATAAATGTACATTGATAAGTTTCAGCCAGAGGCTGTGGCCATACTGGAGCACCAGATAATGGCTTCTTTCTTTTTTTTTATGTAGGAGGGAGAGAAAATAAAAGTACACGAATAGTTTAATTCTTTTTTTTTATTAAGTAGGGAATGAGAAAATAAAAGTACATTATTAAGGTAATGTTTAACCCATTGTTATGTAATTTATCTCATTGATGCCGACCTAAAAAAAATAATACTTTATTCATTGTAAGACTTCTTAAGTAGATAGACAAGCATATATTATTAGTAGAATGAATGGACATTCATTATATCTTTTATTTGTTTGAGTCCTAGGACTACGGCCATGCTGGGACATCGCCTTCAGTCGAACAAGTCGCCCACATACATATTTTAGTTTGGTATTTTTGTATCGTTTTGCTGAAAGGCTAAAATACGGGGACATAAATAAACTAACACCCGTGAGGGTCACTAACACTGACATTTGATAAACGACGAGTTTCTACATAATTCACACAGAAAGCATTTTGTCCAAGGTGTCGTGCAGTGAGACTGAATTCGAAACCATGTGGTTGCAAAGCGAGCAGCACAACCACACATTTGCTTGTTCTTTTTTTTTTTAAGCCTTTTCTTGGATTAAGTTTTTAGCAATTAAAATTTTCAAAAAATTTACGAGACAGACAAAACGAATATTTAATATTACATTAGATGTGCTAAAATTTTTTGAAAGACTTGAAAGAAAAGTGGGTTGGATCAAATGTTTCGAAATATACAATGAAATTCAATAACTGACATTTTCATTCGTAATTCTATATATGTTTAAAGCTTGAAAGTAATGTGTTTTTAAATCTATTTTTATAGTCAATATTTATTGATCGTCTCAAGTATAGGTGGTGTTTTTAAACGAAACAGGTTTTGAATTTGTGTATGCGCAGACTACTTTCATTTTATTTAACTTCAAATTATATTACGAGAGAAGGCTGAAAAGTTCATAGACTGGCTATGCTAGAAATGTAAAAACTTGCATGTATTAATTTCAGTGCTTCTTAATAACTGCATTTTCCGAGAAAACTGACATATGATTGTTCAAAGAAGACTTCAAGAGTAACTAGTATAGCGACTTCTCTTGGGAAAAAACAAACAAAAAACCGACAAAATTTGCCATAGTGGTGTTTATCAGGTATCTGCAGAAAAAGGATTTCGCTCTGTTCAAGCTTTATCAACAGTGCAAAAGTGAGGAGCTGAATTTAGGAGAGGAAGGGAGAGTCTCGAAGATGACCCAAGGTCTGGACGTCTTGCAACTGCCATAACCAATGAAAACAATGCTATTATCATATACCGTGACAGAGTTGAGAATATTCTGCACAATGAACGTGATACGACGATGGCTTCTGCTTGGTGGGTGCCACGTCTTCTAGCACCTGATCAAAAGCACACCAGGTTGATCACATCATGGGAAAATCTGATATTGTTTGAAGCAGATCCAGTTGGTTTTCCTGAACATTTTCTAACCTGGATGAGTGTTGGATTCATCACTAATACCGGGTTGAGACAATACATGTGGTGGAAACACCCCTCACTAGCTCTAAAAACAGCCAAGATCATTTCATTTGCAGGGAAGGTGATGGCCTGTTTTTTGGTTTGCAAAAGGGATTATTTATTGACTATCTTCAAAAGGGCCACTACTAGTGCAGTTTTCAAAGGCTATCAAGACCAAACACTCAGGAAAACTTATGAAAGGGGTCTTGATTCATGAGGACAATGTTCCAGCACACAAGTCCTTAGTTTCAATGGATTCTGCGCATGACTGTGGCTTTGAACTGATTCTCCAGATTTTGCCCCAACATGAAAAATAACTAAGTTGGGAACAAGTATCACAGCAATGAAGACATCCTATTTGCTGCTGATGACTTTTTTGACTAACAGCATGAAAGATTTCTTCACTAATGGGATCCAAGTACTACAACACTGATGGATGAAATATATGGACTGCAAGGATGACTATGTTGAAAAATAAACCTCATTTGGTCACATTTCATGAGAGAATCTTGGTCAGCCTATGAACTTTTTAGCCAACCCTCATATATCTCTATTAGGTTGGAAAGAAAGTCCTGTCACATTTTGGACATAATCTGGGTTTTACCACATACACACAGTGTTTCCCAGTAAAACTATTACACTGTAACAAAATTCTAATTTTGTTTTTTGTCAGTAAGTGTTATTTCTTATTCCCTCCTATCTAGAAATCAAAGGAAATGACAACTATTTCCTTCAAACATTGCTTTTGTGAGCTGGACATCAATGTTTTGAAACCAACCTATTTTTCCATTACATTTCAGGCAGATTCAGCAACTTTCTAGGAGTAAGCAAATAGGAAATGAAAAAAAAAAAAAAAAATGCCATTGGAGGGGTGGCGCATACCCTGTGCACAGAAATTTTTCACAAATTATAGTGTGGCTTACCCATGCTTTCTAATTGAACTGAATGTTGTTTTTAAGTATCACCATTATAGATATTTATACTCTGGTGAAATTAAGAAATCAACTCGTAAATAAATGGAACCCTCAAATTCATCACTGTACACACACACACACACAGTCACATATCTATGCATACAACCACCCACATGCGTCTACATGCATAGATACACCCTGATCTATACATACACGGATGAGGGTCGATTCATATGAAAAAGAAAGTGAACAAAATGAAATACTTATAGAAAATATTGCATTGAATTTGAGAAGTGTTTCACCATTATAGGTATTTATACTCCGGTGAAATTTAAAGAAATCAATTCATAAACAAATGAATTCTACAAATCCATTACTGTACACACACATACATATATGTATGTTTGAAGATAATCAAGCCAAATTTTCATCATTTCCAGCCACTCACCCAATGAGAATTTCTGTCTAAATTGGTGAAAATCCATACAGCCATTTTCCAAGTCCACCTGTGCATACCTTCCTTCTTGTGACACTTGTGAAGATCGGTTGAGGCAAGTGAAAATCAAATCAAATCAAAATAGACAAAATAGATGAACATCAATGGAATTTGTATCTTGTGGTACCAGTGCCTGTGGCACACAAGAAATCCGTCAGTGCGGTGGGCACATGACAAACACCATCCCCCCCCCCTACCAGGGACGTAGTCAGTCCACCTGTGCATACCTTCCTTCTTGTGACACTTGTGAAGACCTGTTGAGGCAAGTGAAAATCAAATCAAATCAAATAGACAAAATAGATGAACATCAATGGAATTTGTATCCTTGTGGTACCAGTGCCGGTGGCACGTGGCACACAAGAAACCATCCGAACATGGCCGTAGCCAGTACCGCATCGACTGGCCTCCGTGCTGTGGGCACTAACAAGCACCATCCGATCGTGGCCGTTTTTCCAGCCTCATCTGGCACCTGTGTCGGTGGCACATAAAAACACCATCCGAGCGTGGCCGTCTGCCAGCCTCGTCTGGCACCTGTGTCGGTGGCACATAAAAACACCATCCGAGCGTGGCCGTTTGCCAGCCTCGTCTGGCACCTGTGTCGGTGGCACATAAAATCACCCACTACACTCTCGAGTGGTTGGCGTTAGGAAGGGCATCCAGCTGTAGAAACACTGCCAGATCTGACTGGACTGGTGCAGCTTTCGGGCTCCCCAGACCCCAGTTGAACCGTCCAACCCATGCTAGCATGGAAAGCGGACGTTAAATGATGATGATGATGATGACAGACAAAGGCAAGTAATTACAAAACCCTACTTTCACTTATGCACACAGGGTACTAACAGTTGCTACCCAAGGACAAAAATAGTGTTACAGTGTTATTAATAAAGTTTATTTGAGATAAAAATAATTATTAAAAAATAGACAAAAAGAAAGAGACCAAAAGCATTTTAGTAAAAATGATTTTAATTTATTGATAGGACAAAAAGAAAAAAAATACTGAATATGGACATTCATACAATTTCTATAACAGCAACTACCAATGTGCATCAGCCCGGAAAGAGACTTTGTGAAACACATCTGGCGTTCGTACACTTCCGTACCACAAGGGAGGTCACTGTTATACATAACACTGACTACATACCGGGTGGATTATAAATGGGTCTATTTATACAATATGTACACAATGGTAAAGCTTTTTGTGAGCCACCCTGTATAAGTCACACACAGACATATATATATATATATAATATATATATGCATATGTACTTCTGGATAATTAGGTAAGAATGTTTATAATAAAATTTAATGATTTAATGTTACTTGAAATATTTTTCATAGAAACAATTTTTGATTCAGAATAAAAAATAAAAAAAACCTTCATTTTCTGGAATCTTCATCTTTAGCATTAAAAACTTAAAGGCTAGCATATGCATACATGTAATATATTTACATATTATATTGAAATCACAGCCTACAATTATGACAGTGGGAGAAGATACAAGCAAAGTGTTGTTATTTACACTGTACAACTGTAAGACAAACTATGACATCCCTTCTGGTGCAAAAGTGTACGAGCTTCACACATCCAGCCACCAGCAGAAAGAGGCAAGGCTTACCAATCAAGATTATATATAGACAAGCATTTTCTTACTCTATAAATAATAATCTACTAAATGCTCAGATCCTGCATATTGATTTTTGCTTCTCTAAAAGCATGACCTAATGCTGCGAAAACTTGGAAAAAGCTGGCGAAAATAATTAAATCATGTTTTACTAAGCAAGTTAATAAAATAACAATGCAACAGAAATTGCTTAGGAAAATCTAAAATGATAGATAAAACTAAGTAAAATTCTTTTGTGGATAGGGGAAGAGAAAAAAAAATGGTTAGATATTTAGATCTCCCCTAAGTGTCACTCTACTAAACCATTTTAACTCTAGTTTTTAAATAGGCCATATCTGCTCTAGAGTGGCTAGATGCAGACTCTCAAACCTACCCTATAATGCCATACTAAAACTAGACAATTACATCATTAAAATCTTGAAGATACAAGAATGCATGATTAATTCAAAAAATGTGATTAAACAAGCATTACATTTTACTGAGTAATTTGTTAATGCTAAAGGGCTAAAAGAAAGATTACAACAGATATTTTAGAATCAGAAAAAGAAAAAAATGGAATGGTGAAGCCTGTAATGCCTTAGATCTTCAGTCTATTCGTTCACAACTGTCCCGAGGCTAAATTTGTAGGCCTGGACAGAAAATGAAACATACCAACAGCAAATGCCATATGACACATCACTGCAGGTCAGTGTGCAGTATGAAATGGCTCTAGCTGTCAGGCAGAGACATGGTCAAACTGGAACAACAGAATCTGTGGCCCATACCAAGTAATGTGGATAACTACCTGTGTGCCATAAGACTTTTTGATCAGAGATGATCACTTCAAGTTATAAGAAACATCTATTGTGTTGAATAAGATATATTTAATTTCAATTAACTCTAAGTAATATATTAATTATATCACCATAAATTTAGGTTTGGGAGAAAATTAAGAAAGAAGATTTACAATACATAAATATAAATAAATAGGTATGAGGAGGGGAGTGAGCTTTACAACTAAAGCATTAAAAAAAAAAATCATCCTTAGCTGTTATTTAAAAAAATTTTATTGTATAATGCTAAAACAGGTTTTTCACAAAAATATACCTTTAAAGAGAACACAGATAGAGTTAATTGTTAGTTGTTTCACTGAGTAGCAATGACCAATGCACCAAGACCAAATGCTGCAAATACGAATCCTCTCCACAATCTGTC
This sequence comes from Octopus sinensis, assembly GCF_006345805.1. Lineage (NCBI taxonomy): Eukaryota > Metazoa > Mollusca > Cephalopoda > Octopoda > Octopodidae > Octopus > Octopus sinensis. The sequence continues at coordinate 138,629,603 of NC_042998.1, read as the reverse complement.
CTCTTGGACTTGTTCAGGAAAAAAGTCGGAGAAATTATCCTGAAAAGAAAAAAAAGATAAATGTTTTTCATCTAGATGCAAGGACAGTAATTTTGAGCAGGGAGGAAAGGGCATTATTCTCACTCTTCTAAATGTGAGTTACCATACAACTCCTCTACAAGAACCTCTTTATCCTTCTCCCCCATCCTTTCTTTCATACATTAGTCCCTCATCTTCTCAGATAATGCCATCCTTAAGCTTAGTGGCCTTACTGGCTGCATGGCATTCTCACTAGTGCCAATGACATGAAAAAAAGTACCAAGTACACTGTAAAGTGGTTGGCATTAGGAAGGACATCCAGTCATATAAACCATGCCAAAGTAGACGCTGGAATAGGATGTTATCAACTGACCCACCAGATCCTGCCAAACCATCAAATCCAAGCCAGTATAGAACATGGATGTTAAATGATGTTGATGATAATGATGACAGTACTTGCTTGGTATTTAATCTTATTCTCTGAAATGAAAGAAAGCTGACTGACATAATTTAAACTCAGAATGTAAGAAATCATAAAAAATACGGCAAAGCATTTTCTCTGATGTTCTAATGATTCTGCTAAACCATCATCATAATACATTAATATAATTATAATCCTTTCCACATTAGGCACAAGGACTGAAATTTTGGAGGCTGAGACTAGTTGATAACATCAACTCCAGTACTTGACTGGTACTTTATTAAATTGACCCCCAAAAGGAGGAAAGGCAAAGATGGCCTCAGTGGAATTTGAACTCAGAACGAAAAAATGTCAGAAGAAATGCTGCTAAGCATTTTGTCTGCCACATTCTTCTTGCTCACAGTCTTAATAACAGTAATAAAAAGCTTAGTTTATCTTTTATTAAAATACTTCAACTTCATGAAAGAACTAAACAAAAACAAAAAAAAAAAAAAACCTGCTTGGGTGCAATCTAAATGACTGACCAAGAGCAGAAACAGAGCCTCAACTTTTGGATATACAACCAAAAATGTAATAGGCTCAACTAAACACCCAATCATTTTAAGTTAATTATGCTCCTTTGTTTAACATCTAATTTTCCATGACAGAATGGGTTTAGATAGGGAATTATTTTAAGGTAACTGGATGCACTACCCGCTGTCAATCTTTACCTGTTTTTGAGAAAAGGATTTTAAAAAATATTCTAGAAGTCCTTGAAAGCTGAAAGCAACTGGTCAATATCACCAGCTAACTCAAGTAATGACACATTTGAAATTATGAATATTCATGCACTAACATACACATTAAATATATACAGACAAACACACACAAGTGTAGGTGTGGTTGTGTGTTTAAGAACTTTGCTTCACAACCACATAGTTTTAAGTGGAGTCCCATTGCATGGCACCTTGGGCCAGTGTTTCGTACCATTATCTCAGGCCAATCTCTGTTAGTGGATTTGGTAGGTGGAAACTGAAAAAGGCATGTCATATATATGTGTGCATGTGTGTCATTGGGTTGACATTGCATGAAAGTCATACAGTGTCATCCATTCCCAATATTCTACAATAACATGTCTGGCCATGGGGTAACATTACTTTGCCTGGAAACAGGTAAGTGTTGATAACAGGAGGGAATTCAGCCACAGAAAATCTGACTCGATAAACTCCATCCAACACATGTAAGATGGAAAAGTATATGTTAAAACAATGATGATGATATACACGATGGGTTTCCTGTTGCTTCTCTCTACCAAAATATCTCACAAGGATCACAGAGGATCCAATCCTCAAACTGTAGTCAATACCAAGAAAATCTGTTTCTATTAAGAGAGATCACAGTTGTATTATAATCGGCTATAAGCACTGATTTAGATAAACTAAAAATAATATAAACAATTTTCATGAAGCCCTAGACTACAGTCAGCTTTAGTATTTCATAATTTAGTTGTAAGTGCACATACATATTCAGCATATTAGGTAAATAGGGTGTGATAAGATCTTGGCAAGCCAATTTTAATGCTAGGATAGACCAAGACATTAAGCACTGTTTAACAGTTGATTTGATTTAGATTCGTGAGAACAATGGAAGACTAGTTACAAAGAACATAATACTACCATTTGGGTCAACAAAACAAGTTTCAAATGTCACGTTTTCGTGCATGTGTGTGTTTACATATATCATCATTTAACCCTTTTGTTACTAACCCGGCAGAAACCGGCTCTGGCTCTGAGTACGAATGTCTTGTTTTCATAAGTTCTGAATTAAAATCTTCCACCAAACCTTGGTCACAATTTATGCTCCTAACACTAGCTTCATGATAACTAAGTTAATATTTTACTAAATCCTTTGTTATATTTAAAGTAATGGAAAGAAACACAGCATCTCAAAATAAATACAGTAATGAAAGGCTTAAATCATTTAATGTCCATGTTCCATACTAGCATACACACACTAATCCCATTTTTTTAAACCATATTTCTGTTCAAGTCTTCTGCCTTTAATAATTCATGAGGAGCATATAGCACTGAGAGAATCCAAGCAGTAACAAACCTATTCATTCTTAACACATTCTGACAGATATGAATGTTAAATACCCGACCACTGTCATTTTTCACCACCAGTGAATGCTTTTTCCATTTAGGTATATGTATTTATAATGTGTGATACAATGCTGTAAGAGGACTGAGACACTTATGTTTCAGCCAGGTGTTTCCCCAGTTGAAGTTATCCCACAACCAGACAAAACAACTTGCTAATACATGCAGCTGTCTGCTACATGGAGTGCATACAGAACAGTGAGAATTCTGTTGCTGATTCTATTAATTTGAATACAATGAAAAATTTAGTCATAATTAAGGAGGTATTCAGAACATAAATTAACATGAAATTTTAATAGGATTTTGTTGAGAGATTGTCAGATACCCTTCCTGTTGCAAGCCATCACTTGTTCCTAGATAAAGTAATATTTTTCTACGGCCCACCTGTATGACAGTAACCCTCATTTTACAAAAATGTGATGACAAAATAAAGAGACACTAACACTCACGCATCCATGTGTATACATAAACCCACACCCACCACACTTGAAACTTGAGCAAATATTTTGCTAAGAAAGAGAAACCACAATCCTCTTATGATCAGAATTACATTGACCCAGTGCTCATTTGGTACTTATTTTATCAACGCCCAAAAGATGAGAGGCAAAGCTAACCTCAGCAGAATTTGAACTGATGAAATGACACTAAATACTTTGATATGCTCATGACTGCCAGGTCACCACAGCCTTAAAAATTCTCATATAATAATAGATCACAATGTTGAATACCAATAATAATTTCTAAAAGCTGCCAGTTATCAAATTGTATTCAACTTTAAAATCTTTTACAAACCCAACCATCAAATAATTGTTTTCAATGGTGGAACTTGAAGTACATAAATCTATAAACAATACCACGTAAATATTTGTAGAAAAAGTTGAAGACTGCTTGTGGGACACGAAACCATGTTTGTAAATGTGACAGATGTTCTACCATTGGACAAAGTAACCCTTTGAATTTCTTTTGTAAATGGTTATGTTAACAGCAAGATTACTGAAGCTCAATTGCTTACAATCTCTGCTGGTCGCTCTATTGTTTTGATGGCTGCAATGATGATTATTTCAGCAAATTGTTCAAATAAAGTGGTATAAAATAGTTAATAACCATAATCCTATAGGTTGTTCAGGTATCCCAAAAGACTTCATGCAACATCTAGTTATGTCAGTTTAGTAGAGACCATTCTTGTCCCTGATATACAAACTAAACCCTAGAAGTTAACAGAAGAGGATATTGTACAAAGCTCTCTCTGCTTATAAACTTATCTTCATGATTTAACATCCTTGTTCCATGCTAGCATGGGTTGCATGGTTTGTAAGGATCTGATTGACCCAAAGATCACACAACAACGTATCACTATACGAAATCCACCCGTGGTAAATGGACTCAGGCACTTGAGAAGTTTCACGATTATGGACACAACGTACATGAGATAGTCTTGTCGCTGAATTACTGATCTATCCCATCAGTATCTGCTATACAACAGTGGCTAATGGGGATATAACATATGTTCTACACCGTTGGTGACAATGCACTTTCAATTCTTTTTTAATTGGCCCAAATCGCTTGATTAAATCACTTTCCTAAATGAAACAAATACGGACGACTTGTTCCGAAACCCCGAATGGGGAACAGTTCTAAAAAATAACCCCCAAAATTCCTGATCTCGGAGTCTACATAGTCGAGGTATATTTGTAGATGATTTCATTTAAAAATATCCATTTTCTTCAAAGTTAAGACGAATTGAAGTGGACTCCGGTAAATTTCCAGAAATTCCCTATCCACCCCCTCCTACAACACTTTTCCCACAAAAAAACTTCGTATATTTGGAATCTACATGGTATAATAAATATTCGTAGAAAATTTCATTAAAAAATATCCATTTTTCTGAAAGTTATGATCATCCAAAGTCGAGGGTAGGGACAGCCCAAATTTGTTTATTTCTGTAGTTATACTTCAATCCGTGTCCATACCAGTACCTTTGCGTCTTTTTAACCGTCTGCTTTTGTCGTCATTTCAGTCATGTCACACCTTACTCACCCACACACAATCTCCCTTTCTCTCTCTACTTCACACTTTGTGCCTTTCGACTTCTTTGGCTTTTCAATTTATTGAATACGGTCACACACTCACGCACTCAAATCTACAGGCTACCTACATAGGTGTGTATGTGAAAGAGAGAAATTATGTGTACACGTCAAAAAAAAAACAAAGCCTAAATTCTCTAGGTATGTTATAAGCATTGTAGATTACGCAGCAAGAAGAAAAAATTTATAGTAGGACAGAGTATTTTTGTTACCCCTCTCCATATATATATATATATATATATATATATATATATATATATATATAAAAGTGTGTGTGTGCTATACACTACACATCCGCCATAGAAGTACATCACACATTCTCTCTCTCTCATATGTATGTGTATATATGTGTGCGTGTGTGTGTGTCTCTCTCTCTCTCTCTCTATATATATATATATATATATATATATATATATATATATATATATAATATATATATATATATATATAAATATATATAAATTATTATATTTCGGGACGGTATTTTTCCCCCCCAAATAAACACATTTTTTCTTCACTCGTTTTATTACTGTTCTTATTTTAACTCATGACCATTGTCCGGAAATCTTTTGTCACACATCTGTGACCTCTTCAGCGACACTTTTTGTTTTCGTGTGTTCTTGCTCTACGGAGTAAGTAGAGCTAGAACACGCGAATCGCTGAAGAGGTCACATTTCTGATGTGGGAAAGACTTCCTTTTGTACCCAGCCACCATAAATTTATTTTTTTTAATATTACACAAGGTGGAAAATTAATTTCCTACCATGTCTTATAACGATGAGAAAGTCATAAAAAGTAAGAGTTGCTATATTATGTATATTCATGTCCCAATTTGCCTCACTCTATGAAATTTGCCTAACATTGGGACATGAATATACATAATACAGAAACGAAGTTTTTTTTTTAATAAAAATTCTTAATTTTGATGACTTTCTCGTTATTATAAGAAATGGGAGGAAATCAATTTTACACCATGCATGTTTTTTTTTTTTAATTTAAGGGGTGGGGGGGGTACAAAAGGGACCCTAAACACCGGGTGTGCGTATTCTTTACCTTCGCCCAAAAAAAAAATATAGTGCTTGAGTTTATTTGGAAAGAAAAAATGACCCTCTCGAAATACAACAATATCTGTTTCAACAGACTCACAGCAGGAATCTTGCAAAATTAATTGATAAACATGGTGCTCCAGTATGACCACAGCCGCATGGCTGAAACGAGTAAAAGAGTATCGCCATATATATATATATATATATATATATATATATATATATACACCTCTCTCTCTCTCTGTATATATATATATATATATATATATATACCTATATATATATATATGTGTGTGTGTGTGTAAGTATACTTTTTTCGGATATATGATAGATATATTTATATACAGACGCACCGAGGCACACCATACACATTCAGGTCATCTGGCTAATTTACAATATCTCCGGTTAAGATCACGAGGAAACTAGACAATAGAACGTGAAAATCGGCATTTCTCGGTATAGTCATCCCTTCGTACGCGTGCGTGCAACTGTGTAGGTGGCATAGTTAAGAATTGAATAAATATACACTAGAAAACTACTCTCATTTCCGTTTTATTGAATCATATATTGTAAGCAAATTTTGAGTGGACCTGTTAGAATAAAACCATTTTAAACCAATAAAATGATATTGTTGAAATTTCTGTCACGTCTGTGACGGAAAAATGTAGCCGATGATCTCGGGGAAATTTCAAAACGGAATGACTTCGATATTGAACATTCCGAGAAGGGGGGGAGCAAATCATGTGAGTCTCGTGATTTGCTGATGATGATTTATGGAAACTTAATAAAAGTGAATTAAAACAAGCTTAATTATAAAATTATAGTTATTAATTAGTGAAATTTCATTCAAAAAGAATTGCAAATTAATATTTACCCATCCGCCAGACTCTATAATCCACTTTCCTAGTTTTTTACCAACGTATCGGCCTGTATATAATGCAATTTGATTACACTTTTCCGGTTTTTCAATGTCATGAAAATGTAAAGCCAGTCTTGCGGCGAACGCATAAACAGCTACAACACGACCCCAATTAATTTGTCCGTCTTCGAATATTTCATCTGTTACATATGTGAAGGAAATAAAAAGATTCATGTCGTCCACTTGGAGTCTATTTATCATAGTTTTAAATAAAATGTCGTGTCGTTTCGAAAGTTCTTGTACCGTCCTTCGCATCGTTTTGCAATGACGGTTAAGTGGTTTCTTTCCAGGATTAATGAAAAACTGTATGACATCATCGGCAATATTTTCAGCATCCCTGCAAACTCTTTCTAATTGCGTTGTATTACCTTCTAAACGGGCTGATTCGGCATCGCCGGTTTGACCAATATTGTTAAGTCCTTGAAAACCGGGAAGCTGTTGAAAACGTCGATTGATGACAGCGAATGGAGAACCTACTCTACTACGTTCATAATCAGTGGTCATTCTTAAAGAGCAAAATATAGTAAATTTTCAAAATTAATTTTTTGTCAGAATTACTATTTGCTCAAAGGCTGCATACATATGAGGCGAATACCTCTAATATATAGAAGACAAAAGTAGCAGCAGCAGTAGTGCTTGCTATCAGAATGTGTTAGCCAATCAGAATGTGTCGATTCTCCCACCACTTATTTTATTGTATTTTATTAAGTGAAAAAAAATTTACCGACTGTAAAATTTTTCAACCCTAAAATTCCGGGTGGAAACACCAGTCCCTCTAATACTTGTCTTTGGGTCTCGGAAGAAATTTATGAACACTTACCTTCTTCCTCTGGCTAAAAAAAATATAAATCTAATTTTAGAATAACGCTAGCAATTTTTAGGGGAAGGAAAAGTCGATTACATCGACTCCAGTACTCAACTGGTGTTTCTTTTATCAACCCTAAAAGGATCGGTGGCAATAATAATCGTCTCTTAGACTGAACGCTTGATTTTAGCAGTTGCTTTAGCCCCCATGGTCTATGATCAAAAGACCTCCCAGCCTTCATGTCCATTTTAGAAAGTGTACCTAGGATTACATGATACAATGTGTTCTTTTGAAGTGTGATTTTATGGTAGTTTGGCTGTTATTTCTAATCGGTCTCAGAAGTTCTCTTCCGTCTACCCACTTTTGGGGTTTCGTAACGTAATTTTTTTATCAGAACAGGGAAATCTCACTAGCCTCAGGAGGTTGCGAAAGCCATGGATATAATCCTTTCAGACAAACAAATAAATAAATGAAACAAATAAGTGAATAACCCATCTCAACTTATCAAAAAAAATTTTTTAATAAATAAATGATATTTTAAATTTGTTTATGCATACAGTAGTTTAGAAAGATTTTTAATAAATGAATTTACATCAAGCTTCACGATCCAATCAAGACATAAATCTTTTTCTATAATCTCATTCACATCTAGGATGCATTATAAACAATATGTACCACCTTGAATTTTTAGTCGAACGAATCGAGCCTCAGTGTTTGTTTTTTGCTTTGTTTTTTTTTATTCCTGGCACTTATTTTATCGGTCTTGTATGCCGAACTGCTATATTACGGGAACACAAGCACACCAACACCGATTGTCACGCGGTAGTGGGAGACAAACACATACATACATACAGTATATATAACTACAGAGGTATCAAGCTGTTGGATCAGGTGATGAAGGTTACGGAGAGGGTCATAGCCCAACTAATTAGAGAGAGAGTTAGTTTAGATGAGATGCAGTTTGGGTTTGTGCCAGGGAAAAGTAAAACTGATGCTATATTCCTGGTAAGGCAGCTGCAGGAGAAATACCTAGCCAAAGATAAGCCCCTGTACCTGGCTTTTGTTGACATGGAGAAAGCCTTCGACAGGGTACCCCGATCCCTCTTATCTGGTGGTCAATGAGGAAACTAGGGATAGATGAATGGTTAGTGAGAGCTGTGTGGGCCATGTATAGGGACGCTGCTAGTAAGGTAAGGGTTGGCAACGAGTACAGTGAAGAATTCCGGGTAGAGGTAGGGGTCCACCAAGGCTCAGTCCTCAGCCCCCTCCTATTTATCACTCCTCCAGGCAATAACGGAGGAATTCAAGACAGGATGCCCTTGGGAGCTCCTCTATGCTGATGACCTTGCTCTAATTGCTGAGTCGCTATCAGAACTGGAGGAGAAGTTTCAGGTGTGGAAACAAGGATTAGAATCGAAGGGCCTTGGAGTCAATCTAGCTAAAACCAAAGTCGTAATCAGTAGGAAGGTAGACAAATCATAAACGCCTTCAGGTAGATGGCCCTGCTCGATCTGTAGAAAAGGTGTAGGTAGAAACTCTATAAGATGCACCAAGTGTAAGCTATGGACACATAAGAGGTGCAACAATGTCAAAGGAAGGCTAACTAGGAAGATGATTTTTGTATGTAGCAGATGCTCAGGAACAATAAACACTGAAAATGCTCTGAGACCAACTTCCGTCACTTTCCAGGGAGAAAAACTAGAAATAGTTGATAGTTTCCGTTACCTAGGTGACCAAATCAGCAGCGGGGCCGGGTGTGCTGAAAGTGTAACTGCTAGAGTAAGAATAGCTTGGGCAAAGTTCAGAGAGCTCTTACCTCTGCTGGTGACAAAAGGCCTCTCGCACAGAGTAAAAGGCAGACTGTATGATGCGTGTGTACGAACAGCCATGCTACTTGGCAGTGAAACATGGGCTGTGACTGCTGAGGATATGCGTAAGCTCGCAAGAAATGAAGCCAGTATGCTCCGATGGATGTGTAATGTCAGTACTCATACTTGGCAGAGTGTAAGTACCTTGAGAGAAAAGCTGGACCTAAGAAGCATCAGTTGTGGTGTGCAAGAGAGACGTTTGCGCTGGTATGGTCATGTGGCGAGAATGGATGAAGATAGTTGTGTGAAAAAGTGCCACACCCTAGTGGTTGAGGGAACCTGCGGAAGAGGCAGACCCAGGAAAACCTGGGACGAGGTGGTGAAGCACGACCTTCGAACTTTAGGTCTCACTGAGGAAATGACTAGAGACCGAGACCTCTGGAAGTGTGCTGTGCGCAAGAAGACCCGGCAGGACAAGTGAGTCCATAACCCATGGCCTTCTACATGGGATGGAGCCAGCCTACGTATGCATACCTTCCCTTCTTGGGACACAAAACTCTACTTGTGAAGACCTGTTGAGGCAAGTGAGGATCAGAATCGAAATCGATCAATGGAAATTGCAGATGTGTTACCAGTGCCGGTGGCATGTAAGAGAACCATCCGTTTGCGACCGTTGCCAGCGCCGCCCCGACTGGCCTCATGCCGGTGGCATGTAAAAAGCACCATCCGTTCGTGGCTGTTTGCCAGCTCTGTCTGGCACCTGTGCGGGTGGCACGTAAAAAGCACCCACCACACTCACGGAGTGGTTGACGTTAGGAAGGGCATCCAGCCGTAGAAACACTGCCAGATCTGACTGGGCCTGATGAAGCCTTCTGGCTTCACATACCCCAGTTGAACCGTCCAACCTATGCTAGCATGGAAAACGGACGCTAAACGATGATGATGATGATATATATATATATATACACATTTTCAGTTTCCATCTCCCAAATCCACTCACAAGGCTTTGGTCATCATGAGGCCAAAGTTAAATACCCTTTAATTCACACACTTTTTTATTTTAAATTATTTCCAATTTTTTTTTTATTTACCAAAATGGCCTTAACTGTTCTGTTCTTTGCTCACATGAATTACAATATCAATTATTTTACATTTACTGGGCATTTTTTAAAAATATTTACTAAATATTAAGTCTTCTATTCTTTCACACACGATCATACAGGATTTCAAAATCCCAAGATTTTGATATCCTTAGACTTAATTATAGCAGAAAGAAGATGTTCATACTGTTTCTCTGGCCTTTCTAATCTATAATCTCCGTATAATTTACTGTGGATGCAAGCACTCACAGGTAATGAGGGTTTATGCTTAGAATTATCCTCCTTACTGGTTGCCTTCTCACACAGCTGAGCCCAGACTACTCTGTTATACTACCAATGTAGAGACATGATTTAATAAAAGCTAAGGAGGTAGGGCTCACCCTCAATGGTCTTACAGCACACTGGACACTAATCTTGTATTTCTAAGTCCTTAATAGATTGTCACTGACTCTATTGGATTCATGTATCCTTTTAATAAATATCTTTTTTCTTTCTGGGTCTCTAGAGATTATTTTCACCAGGGAAGCCTAGTTCATGGGTCACAAAGATGAAGAAGTGAAGTGGTGACATCAAAGACCAGATGGCATAACATTAGCAGAGTGTCCAGCTCAAATTTCCAATGAGGATTGGTTGTGTCTAAGACTTTTGTTCCTCAGTCATAAGAATGATCATATTTATCAACATCATATTTCTTCTGAAATTACTTATTACAAATGCCTTATTCTTCTACTGTTTGTACCACATATTCTGCATAGCAACGTTTCTTGGTTCTTGATGGTATAACTTTTACTTGTTTCAGTCTTTGGACTGCAGCCATGCTGGGGCACTTTCTTGAAAGGTTTTGTTGACCCCAGTACTTATTTCTTGAAGTTTGGTGCTTATTTTATCAGTCTCTCTTCTGCCGGATCACTAAGTTGTGAGGACATAAACAAACCAACATGAGTTTACAAGCAGTGGGGTGGGGTGGGGGAGGACAAACACTGAGACATATACACACAAACATATATACATGTGTATGTATATACACACACATGTGCATGTATGACATACAATGGGCTTCCACACTGTTTCTATCTATCAAATTCACTGACAAGGCTATTGATCAACCCAGGGATATAGTAGAAGGCACTTGCCCCAGGTGCCAAGCAGTGGGACTGAACCCAAAACAATGAGATTGCAAAGTGTACTTCTTAATCACATGTGTCTATGTTTTAGTTTGTATATATTTAATTTGTATGCTAGCTTTCTTTTGTTACTTCACTTATTCCTATTTCCTTTGTATGATCATTCTGTGGTACTTCTTCCAGCTTTATTCCAACCCTGAACCTTGAGGGAATATAGACTTTTCTTTTTTTATTATTTGGGGGGTGGGAGGGTTAATTGTTGCAATCCCAATTTTATTTGTCAATTTGATCTTGTGAATCCCTATCACTGTTAGCATCATCATTGTCCTCAGCACCAACCAATGTCATCATCACAGTTGACAATATCAATGTCACTATTACTGCCATAAGTCATCACTATATTGACACAACTATGCAACAATCATGAGTACTTTCATTTGACATTAATTACCTAATCGCATAAACACATAAGGCAGCGAGCTGGCAGAACCATTAACATGCCGGGCAAAAAAAATAGCGGTATGCATTTTGTGTTCTGAGTTCAAATTCCACCAAAGTTGTCTTTGCCTTTCATCCTTTCAAGGTCAATAAAATCAAGTACCGGTTGAACACTAGGGTCAATGTAATCAATTTACCCCTTCCCTGGCTAGGGTCGATGTAATTGACTTACCCACTCCATGTGTCAAAATTTGAAACCAACTTTACATTATCACATGACCATTTCTATGCAATTTAATATCATGAAATAACTGATAATAAGAGAATAAAGTGCTGATTTAGATAAACACTCTGACGGCTGATGTGAGATTTTTTATTGATGTATGGAAATGAAGATTAGTGATATCTTAATCCAGTTTATTAATCTCAATATTATGTTTTTATCTATAAATTAGGGTATCTCAATAACTGATTAAAAATTAATATTAGGCATGATTAAGGTTGTGAACTGTAGAATCATTATTGGGACACTGCAAAATACTGGGGTTCAATATAACTAACTTAACTACCCCCTTTAAATTGCTGGCCTTGTGCCAAAAATTTAAAACCAATATTAGATGTGATTATTACAAATTTTAGTTTACTGCATTGGCAGTTAACTAAAATCTGTAATAATCTACAAGAATATTGAACTGAATACCTAACAGTATTTCTTTTGGCTTTTTGCATTCTAAGTTCAAATCCTGCCATAGCCTACTGGGTGGTAGAATTACTCTATCATCTGGTTTAACACCTTGCCTTACCTGGAACATTAAGTACCACTAAGAGAGTGCACGCTTTAAGGCCAGGTCTGTAGTTTAAGAATACCTTCCTCCCTTCCTTCTAACAGTCCCAGAGGCCTTGTAAAGAGTCTTAGGTATTACCCACTCTTAATTAAAAGATGAAAATAAAATAACTAGCAATATTTAGATATATATTGAAGGCAGCAAGCTGACAATCATTAGCACACAGGACAAAATGCTTAGTGACATTTCATCTGCCTCCATGTTTTGGGTTCAAATACTGCGAGGGTCAACTTTTGCTCTTCATCCTTTCAGGGTCAATAAAATAAGTACTAGTTGAGCACTGGGGCTGATGTAATTGACTGAGCCCCACCCCTGAAATTGCTGGCTTTGTGCCAAAATTTAAAACCGATATTTAAATATATCTCTCCTTTCTGAATTCAAGTCTCCCATGATAAAATCAAATACTATCATAGTAATATATTGAATACTATTCTTTATGAGAATTGATCTTATGTCTAGACCAAAGAAACCAATATCAGAAAATAGAGAGAACTTGCTTGAAGTGTTAAGGCAATGTAGAGCAATTTCATTATCCATTTCAAATCCCCACCCCAACAAAAAAGGGATGCATGAATTTTTGCCTGGTTAAGTAGTTTCCGTCCAAATCACATAGTTTTGAGTTCAGTCCCACTGTGTTGCACTTTGGACAATTCTCAGTGTCTTCTACTATAGCTCCAAATGAACTAAAGCTCTGTGAATGAATTAAGTAACCAGAAATTCAAAGAGGCCTATTGTGTGTGTGTTTGTGTGCACATACATATCTTGTGTTTATGTTTGTCCCCCACTACTTGATAGCTGGAGTGGGTTTGTTTATATCCCTGTAATCGAGCAGTTTGGTGAAAGAGAATGATAGAGTAAGTGCCAGGCTTGAAATAAATACTGATATCAGTTTGTTCGACTAAGGCAGTGCTCCAGTATGACTACAGTCCAATAACAAAAGACAAGAATGAGTTAAAGAGTAACTTTTCGTGATTTGTTCTGGTGGCTTTAAACCAGTGACTTTCCTATGAGAATGCATGATATGTAATCCGTCTTTATCTTTTATCACTTATCTTTTGCTTGTTTCAGTTATTAGGCAGTGACCATTTGGGGAAACCACCATGAAGCATTCTAGTCAAGTGAATAGACCCCAGTGCTTCTTTATTTTTTAAAGCTTGGTACTTATTGTATCAGTCTCTTTTGCCAAACTGCTAAGTTACAGGAATATAAACACACCAACACTTGGTGTCAAGTGGTGGTGGAACAAACATGGACACAAAATCATATACACATATTGTATGTATGTATATATATATATATATGTATATGTGTGTGTGTGTGTGTGTGTATATATATATATATATATATATATATATATATATATATATATATATATATATATATATATGTATGTATATATGGATCTCTGCTTCACGAACAATATGGACATCATTCATGATGTGAAAGTGACACCGACATCAGTTTCGGATCACAACATAATAGAGCTGTCTATGTTTGGGCCAAAAGTAACCAGAGACATACAGCCTAAAGGAAGCACCCGAAATCTCTCCAATCTGAACTTCCACAAAGCAGATTGGAAATCAATCCAAAAAGAGATCCTCAGAGAGGACTGGCCGGAATGTCTCTCCACACCGGACATTGACATGAAACTAGAATGTTTCATGTCTTCTGTGCAAGCCGTATGCCAGAAATATGTCCCAGAGCACAAGGCCAAAACAAGTAGGAGCAAGATTCCAAGAGACAGGAAGATCCTCATGAGATGACAGACGAAGGTTGCAAATTGTCTCAACCAACATCCCAAAAGTAGTGAAACGTCCTGCCTAAAAACAACACTGATGGAGATCAAAAAAAGGCTGCAACAATCCTATGTGAAGGAGAAAGCAGACAAAGAAGCCTGGGTTATAAAAATTATTAAATCAAACCCAAAGGCCTTCTTTCATTACGCGAAAGAATCAGTCTCAATGCAATACAAGATAGGACCCCTCCTCCAAAAGGATGGCTCCCTCACAGACAGTTCAACTAAGATCAGTGAGATGCTGAATGACCAGTTCAAAAGTGTCTTTACCATCCCGTTGGAACACAGACAAGTGAACGAACCAGTGGACTTCTTTGCTGCCTCACCTATAACCAGTGAGGCGGTTATAATAGAATGTATTGACATTAGCTTAAAAGATGTCCTACTAGCCATAGATGAAGTGGACACAAACTCAGCTGCTGGTCCAGATGGTTTCCCAGCCATCCTCCTCAAAGTGTGTAAGCTTTCTTGCGAATGGCAAACTGCCAAGCAAGTTGAAGGAGGGAATAATATGCCCAATACATAAAGGGGGAAGTAGAGCAGATGCCAAAAACTATAGGCCTATCTCTCTGACTTCACACATCAGCAAAGTCATGGAACGGATAGTCAGAAAGAAACTAATCGCATTCCTTGAGGAAAATAACTTGCTGAGTGATACCCAGCATGGTTTTCGACCAGGTAGGAGCTGCCTGACCCAGCTCTTACAACATTATGACTGGGTGTTGAGGCAGTTACTCAACAAATCAAATGTGGACGTAATCTACCTTGATTTTGCAAAAGCTTTTGACAAGGTGGATCATGGTATGATATGCCACAAACTGCGTGACCTCGGCATAGCTGGAAAACTTGGAGTGTGGTTACATGACTTCCTGAAAGATAGGAGTCAGGCAGTAGTGGTTAATGGAGCCACCTCTATGAATACACAAATAGTGAGTGGTGTTCCACAGGGCACTGTCTTGGGACCACTGCTTTTAATAGTGGCCCTCTCAGATATGCCCTCAAATGCCTGGATAGCCACTCTGGCCAGCTATGCAAACGATACGAAAGTCTTGCAGAAAATACAGAACCCCAGCGATGTTGCACGCCTGCAGCAGGAGTTGGGCTCAATCTACAGATGGGCTGAGGATAATAATATGCAGTTTAATGCTGAAAAATTCCAGGCCCTGCGCTACCAGCATCCAAAACTGAATATTAAACTTACAGGATACACCGGTCCATAGGGAATTTCAATCCCAGAGCCTAAGTCTGTGAGGGACCTGGGTATCGACATGAGTGATGATACCTCTTTCCAAGTGCACATTACCAGGATGGCAACAAAGTGCAGACAACTGGCTGGGTGGATCCTAAGAACATTCAGAACCAGAGATAAGGAAACCATGATGGTCCTCTGGCGGACATTCGTCCTCAGCCACCTGGATTACTGCTCACAGCTATGGTCACCCACCAGTGTAAAATTAACAGCGGACCTTGAAGCAATCCAGAGAAGATTCACAAAGAAGATCGTTTCTTTGCAACAGCTCAGCTACTGGGAAAGGTTGAAACAGCTAAGACTCTACTCCCTGGAAAGGAGACGGGAGAGGTATGCAGTAATATATGTCTGGAAGATCCTGGAAGGAATTGTGCCAAATTTTGGCATTGTAAGCTACACCAATGCTAGAATGGGACGACACTGCATAGTGCCAAAGATCCCAGCAATGCCATCATGCTTCAGGACCAGCTTCTGCAACAGCCTGGGTTTCAAGGGCCCACAGCTTTTTAATATTCTCCCAAAGAGTCTGAGGAACTGGCACAAAGTAGATATAGCGGTTTTTAAATCAAAGCTGGACATCTTCCTGTCGAGAGTCCCAGATGAACCTACCTCATGGCAAGAGGTGCAAATGAGAGTAGCTATATCAAACTCCATTCTTCACCCAGTGCCACATATTAGACGAGGCTCTTCATAATAACAGTGTAGCACAAAAGGCTGTGCATCAGCATGGCCGCAGCTCTGAGCTGAAACCAGAGAAAAAAAAATATATGCATATATATATATATATATATATATATATATATATATATATATATATATGTATGTATGTATGTATATATACATATATATATATATGTATGTATATGTATATATATATATATACATACACATATATATACATACACACACACACACACATGATGGGTTTCTTTCAGTTTCTCTACCAAATCCACTCACAAAGCTCTGGTCAGCCTGAAGCTATAATAGAAGACACTTGCCCAAGGAGTCATGCAATGGGACTGAACCCAGAACCATGTGGTTGGGAAGCAAATTTCATACCACACAGCTACACCTAAGATACATTTTTATAAAATTATTATTGAACCCTAGGACTCCTAAGGCCAGTTACCCAGTTTCCATGGCATATAAGTGATTGAGATCACAACATTCTCCCTGAATGGGATGCTAATCCATTCCAGGGTCCAAAACCAGCTATTTTGAAGAGAAGGAACAAGTCAGTTACATTGAACTCAGTACTTCACTTGTATGATATTTCATTAACCCCTAAGGAATAGAAAGCAAAGTTGACATCATCAGGGTTTGAACTCAGAACACAAAATGCCAGAAGAAATGTTGCAAAACATTTTGCTTGCTGTAGTAATGATTCTGCCAGCTCAGTGCCTTAAAATATAAAAATGGTTGCAAAATTGGTTTATTGGTAACTCATCTATGTTTTGGATCAGTCACTAGATAAACAGCAAAAAACTTTTGTACTTTAAAAGTACAAGGTCTGATCAATAAATATCCAGACTGTTGCCATAGTAATGAAGCTAAAGCAATTAGAGTAAAGCCGCTTGGCAAAGATTTACTTTAAACTCTGCTGTGCATGTGTACTAAGTGTTAGCATTCTAGCTCACTTCCACTGTTTACAGCAGTGCTTGGAAGGAAGGTGTGTAGTGTGTGATCATTGCATTGACCATGACAGAGAAAGTTGTCCTGGCGATACCTGCTCAGAGGTCTATGCAAAGTTGCAGAAAGTGTATGGAGAGGAGTGTATGAGCTGTACACAAGTGTACAAGTGGTTCAGACGTTTCCAAGATGGCTGAAAAATGTCAATAGTGACGAAAGTTCTGGGAGACCCACAACCTGCAGAACTGAGTAAGACATCACAGATGTGTGTACAGCTGTGAATGGAAATCACCATCTGCAAGTTATCAGAGGATGTGCAGATTAGTTATGGTTCAGTTTAGTCCATTATCACAGAAGATGTGGGTAGGAGATGTTTGTCTGCCAAGTTTGTGCTAAAACTGCTTTCAGCTGACCAAAAAGACACTCAGGTTTCAGTTGCACAAGATATCCTTGATTGTGTCAAGAACGATGGAAACTTTTTGAAAACTTTGCATAGGCTTCTGAGCAGGTATCACCAAGCTTTTGGCAAAATTTGATGCAGATTTTCTGCTCAACTTTCTCTGTCAGAGTCAATGCAACGATAACATGCTACACACCTTCCTTCCAAACACTGCTGTAAACAAAAGAAGTGAGCTAGAATGTCAAAACTTAGTGTACATGCACAGCAGAGTTTAAGGTCAATCTGTACCTTGCAGCGTCACTCTGGATACTTTAGCTTCATTACCAATGGCAACAGTCCGGATACTTATTGATCAAACCATGTATATATTAAAATAAAGCAAAAGTGAGGAATCTCCTTCACTGCAAATGTTATTTATTTTTTAAAGAATTATATATATAAATAACAACTGAATTGGAAAATATATTTATACATGTAATGCACGTGAGTATTTTATATAACAAGCACATTATTTTAAATACAACCATATATACAAATGTCTGTGCATGTGTACAAGTTTGTAAACATTGTGTATATACACACACACACGTGTGTGTGTTTGAAAATCAGTGCATATTAATATGTACATATGTGTACACACACACACACACACACATATAAACATGCTTTTATATACATTTGTACTTTTGAGAAAATAACTTGGCTTCTTCCCCACAGAATAATTTGGCAATCTCATTTCCATGTGATATATTCAATTTCTTAATCACATGTTTTACAATGTGCTTTGAACAAAAGTTTTAGTGAGAATTTTTAAATGTACTGTTTTGTTTTTCTTCTTTTCATTAGACATCTTTAGCACTACAAACAATGGGGGTTTGGTCCAATAAACTATCCCTTTTGTTCTGTGGAATTCTTTTAAACATTTTTACTTAAGACTATCTTCCTTGTTTCAATTTTTCTTATCCTTATATTCATATACACAAACATTCACATGTCTGTGAGTGTGTGTGTTATATGTAGTCAACCTTTTGGTAAGAAATCTATTTTGTTCCAGGACACTGTTATCACAAAAATTAATTATTACCATAACTAAAATAAATGTATTTAAGGAGAGTTTGTTCCAAACATCAACCAAGTCTGAAAAGTTACTCTCCAAGCAATATCATCATAATTTTAGGCCCACTTTCTATGCTTACATAGGTTGGAGAAGTTTTTATTCAGAGTTGCTGCTGTCTGGTTTCAATAGCTAGATGTCCTTCCTGTCATCAACCACTTTATAGAGTGAACTGGGTACATTTTATCAGGACACCAGCACTATAGAATTTGTTATGTCCTTGACAAGACAACACGGAGGGTTCTTTCCTCTTAACGTAGCATTGTCTCCACTTTTTTGCAACCACTTTACAGAGTAATAAGTAATATTTCCATGCCAAGAAGGCAGAAATGTTAGCATGCTGGGCGAAATGCTTAGCAGTATTTTGTCTGTCTTTACATTCTGAGTTCAAATTCCGCCAAAGTCGACTTTGCCTTTCATCCTTTCGGGGTTGATAAATTAAGTACCGGTTGTGTACTGGGGTTGATCTAATTGACTGGCCCCCTCCACCAAAATTTCAGACCTTGTGCCTAGAGTAGAAAAGAATATTTTCATGCCAAGGCTACCTGAAAGAAAATCACAAATCTTTCAAAATCTTTAAAAATTAATAAACAAATTATTAATAATTCTTTCTAATTTTGGCACATTGTCAGAAATTACATCAATCCCAATTCTTGACTGGTACTTATTTCATTGATTCTGAAAAGCAAAGCAGACCTCAGCAGGATTTGTGCTCAGAGCATAAAGAACCAGGAGAAATTCTGCTAAGCATTTTGTCTGACATGCTAACAATTCTGCCAGCTCACTGCCTTGCAAATTATTTATAATAAAAATATATTCATAGGCACAGGCATGGCTGTGTGGTAAGTAGTTTGCTTCCAAACCACATGGTTCCAGGTTCAGTTCCACTGTGTGGCACCTTGGGCAAGTATCCTCTGTCATAGCCCCAGGCTGACCAAAGCCTTGTGAATGGATTTGGTAGATGGAAACTGAAAGAAACTCATCATATATATGTATATGTGTGTGTGTGTTTGCATCTGTGTTTGTACCTCACCATTGCTTGACAATCAGTGTTGGTATGTTTATGTTCCCATAACTTAGCGGTTTGGCAAAAGAGACCAATAGAATATGTACAAGGTTTAAAAAAAAAAAAAAGAACTGGGGTTGATTTGTTCAACTAAAATTCTTCAAGTTCAATTGGTGCCCCAGCATACCTGCAGTTTAATGACTGAGACAAATGAAAGGTAAAATAGTAAAAAGTAATATGATAGAATATCTGATAACAGTACAAGATGATAAATAACAAGAATATAAATAAAGGGAAGATAGAAACAATATAAAAGATCTACAGATCATTTCAAAGGTCTCTCTCTCTTGCACAAATACACGAAAGTTAACAGATATTAAAGTAGGCATTTATAAAATAGTTCTGTATGATTACATGATAAACAATATACGAAAAAGAAAAAGGAAGTCAACGATTGAATTTTTAAAAATATAATTAATTATTTAATTAAACTCATGATCAGTGTCAACATCTTTGAAAAATTGTTTTGGCGCGTTTGATTTGATACATATCATTAAAGTGAAATAATTCAACATGATATAAAGCCATCATGTCTCTGCATTCATACACTTGCACACATAATTAAATTTTAAAAAGCATATTAAAAATTTGAAGTATGTGAAACTATAAAATGGAAAAAAGGACAGTTGAGTGATGGAAGAGAAAGAAATTATTGAGAAGGGATGAAGTAATATTTTATAGTACTCTCTGTCAAGACTGTTAAACATGTCACCTGCTTCTCTGTTGAGCTCCTTGTTAGCCATAAGTCCTTTTATTTTCTGTTGTGTCTGGAGAGAGTCATTTTCTTTTTGTGCCTTATAATTTAACACACTTACCAGTAAAATTTCCACTTATTTCTTATTTTTATTTTCCTAAAATTTTCGTTGCGTCTTGCAACCTATTCAATAGTCTTGACTCTGTCAGTTATTTTAATAACTTCTTTCCTTGAGTTGCTATTCTCAAGAACTCACTGCCAATGTCTTGTTTTCCTCTGGTCTATGATATTCAGTCCTTTATGCATTCTGAAAATCAACACCTTTTGAATTTGTAGGCCCTTCTTTTCTTTCTTTGTAGCCCTTTACATTACAGTGAACTCAAACCTTGGTTGGCACAAAATTGCTACAAAAAAAAAAATCTCACGAGAGATTTATTTTCTTCTGGGTGAGAATCATCACCAGAATTTCTTTAAGGTTCTTGTGCATCTTCCACACAAAAATACTAGTTCCTCCATTAACCTTCCTGCGATTTCACATTATATATATATATATATATATATGTATATGCATGTATGTATATATATATATATATGCATGTATATATATATATATGTATGTATATATATATATGTGTGCATATATATGTGTATATATATATATGTATATTTATTTATATGTATGTATATGTGTATATATATATATATATATATATGTATATATATGTCTTTATGTGTGTGTGTGTATATATATATCATTGAAAAAGATGATGGAAGGTTGTGCCTCTTACTGTGCACTTATGAACCTCACAAACTATAGACTATAGTCGACTGACTGACTTTTTTTTAGTTCAGCCATTTGTTCACATTGATTTGTGGCTGTAAACTTTCATAGAATTAGGATGTGTTACATGACGAGAAATTTTTTTATTGATCTATGAAATGTTATGAAGTAAATATTTAATATTTTAATTAAAATGCAAGCTGTTTTCTATAATTATTATTTAACTAAAAGTGCAACAGAGGCAAAATGGTTGACCTTGTAGTGGATTTGATCTATGAAATGTTATGAAGTAAATATTTAATATTTTAATTAAAATGCAAGCTGTTTTCTATAATTATTATTTAACTAAAAGTGCAACAGAGGCAAAATGGTTGACCTTGTAGTGGATTGTTTGCTCACATACTCTTAGTTCAAATGGGTGCTGACATGGCTATGTGGTTAAAATGTTTGCTTCCCAACTACCTGGTTTCTCTTAGGATTCCAGACTACTCTATGACACCTTGGAAAATGTATCTTCTACCATTGACCAGGGGTTGGCCATAGTTTTGCATGTCAAATTTGTTTGATAAAAACTATATAGAAACCTGTTGATGAAATTATTTGTTTTGGGGGTGGCAAACTAAAACTGACCATCTTTAACACCATCACCTCATTGATGGGTGTCATTAACAGACTGATCTGTTATTAACATTTGAATTAGCTTTCATCATAACCAGCATTGTAGCAAACTGTTTAATTGTAGATTCCATCCATTTCTTTTCTCCTGGAGTAACAGCGTCCTGTCAGATTGCATTATTGTAGCATGTCCCTATTAATTCTACTTGCAGAATTTTGCTTTGTCCTCTGCACTCTTTCTTCATATTGTGTGAGGGAACTGTAATGCAGGGGAATAAGAAACAACTTGCCTGCCTCCTCATTGTTTTGCCATCCAGCTGTACTCAACCCAAAACTTGTGCCCAGCCTGCGCATCCCTGTTAGTGCCCATCCCTATCAGCTCACTTGCCTTACATCCATTTGTCATGAGCACCCAAGGCAAAAGAGAGCTGACCCCTGGTCTTCCTTCCCTCACTTCTCTCACCCTTCCTGTTCTGGTCAAGCTGCTTGACTGTTGTCATCATAGCCCTTTCCTTCCAGCTCATCTCAACCCCATGCTTCTATACAAAATTAACCAGCTTGCCATCAATGTCCACTTCAGTACAAATGTTAGCACCCTTTATTCCTTCCTTCTGCACTCAAGCATCTCAACATGCAACTGAGACACCTCACACAAAATGTGTGCTGACCACTCCATGAACAGTAACTTTAAAAACATCTTCCACTGGGGTCATACCAATCTTGTTTCTTTCAATAGCATAAAAACACAATTACTACATACCTCAAGAAAACATTATCCCACATCCACCCTTTTAAACTTCAAGTCTCACCATCTGAAAATATCACCCCACTCTCAACATCTGAGTGGCATTCACCAAACAACACAACTCTTGCAAGGCCATTGTTTGTACTGTAAAAAAGCCTTCATGTACTGCATGGCCCTCAGGCTTTCTCACCTTTCAAACTCCTCCAAATCTATCACCGTCCATCTCATCAAGCTCCATACCATACACGTTCCTACATCAATTATGAATATCTTGGTTGCTTCAAACCAATGAAACAACTGGTTCTAAGAATGTCTCTTCCATTACACTCAGATATTGCCTCTATATTCTTCAAACTTTTCAGTCTGTTACTATGAAGATGTGCTGGCCTTTGGAAACACATTTTAATGTGTCTAGTTCTCATGAAAAATAAACCTTCTCAGCCAAATATTGTCCTATGGTAGTCACTTCTAAAATCTCCAAGATAATGGAGACAATCCTTTACAATGATGTTGTCCTCTCTCTCTCTCTCTCCTTATTGACCATCTGTATGGATTCCATAGAGCCAGGTCCATTGGGACCTATTATCTCATGTTGCTTACCAGTAAGCTTTAACTTTAGAGAAGTTCATTAAAAGCATTGCCGTCACCCCGCAGCATGGCAAAATCTACAACGATGTATCAGTAGTTGGATTGGTAGCTTCCTATCCATCTAAGAATGTATTGACAGAGCTCTTTCAATTAATTCTGGTGTACCCCAGGGTTTTGTTTTCTTCCCTATTCTTTTTCTTCTATAAATCAATGATCACTTCCTTGCCATTATGTCCACCCTTGTACACTTTTGTACAGATGATATGATCCTTCATTCCTTCTTAGCCTATACCAAGCATGTTCCCCATCTACAATCTAGACACCACATTTCAAACCTGCACTGATTCCTTGAACAAACTCTTGAAGACATCCTCCAGTAAGACCTTGTCGGTATTGACTCTTTTAATGGCAAAAAGCTCAAGCATTATAAATTTCAAGAAAATGCTATCACACCCATCCAAACATAAGCAGCACTCATCTAGAACCCTGACTGTTGCTCCAAATGCTAGGCTCCAAAGTTACTTAGGACCTCATATGGCAAACCATATCCTTAACTTGGCAAGGACTGTATCCCAAAGACTGGCCCTACTTTTCAGGGCCAGAGAATATTTCAACACCCAACATTTGCTGTTACCATACAAAGCTTTCTACAATGGAATATTGATCCCATCCCCACCTGAGACAGTGATGCTGCTACACACATTTCGTCTAGAGAAAACCACTCCATTGTCTGGTATAAAATCACCCACAGACTCACTTCCACCCCTCTTTTATAAATGTGCTGTCACCTCCCATTACTTTTTTTAATGTTGCTATAATGACCTCAGTTTCTCAGAGTTGGTTAGTTTTGTATCACTCAGGGGCGAAGGTAAAGAATACGCACACCCGGTGTTTAAGGTTAGGGTTACGCCAAAAACAGGTGGTGTGTGTATTCTTTACCTCAGCTCCACTTGGCTACTCTCAATCCACTCAAATCTCCTCTTCTTATGATCCTTGTTGTGTCCAAAACCCTGCACTAATCACGATACTCAGTTCGTTCTCTTCAGAATTTCGTCCATCTGGAATTCCCTTATTGCTTATGTCTTTTCATAAGTGTCGATATGCAACAGTTTACACAAAAATATTAATTGTATCAATATCACCGGCCTCATAGAAATGGGTATTACTCTTCCTACAGACTAACAATTGAAAAAAAAAACACTATCCATTAGTTCACCTTCACTTCTATACTCTTCCGCCGGGTCCGGGTAAACATACTTTCAGGAAGGTATACACTTTTCCCATAGACATTGCGACAAAGCCGATACTAATTTGTCAGTCTAAATATAGCTTTGAATTTCCGGAAGTATATCTGGCAAGTTACCCTGGGAATGTAATTAGTTTGCCGCGTGCTTCTATGTTGCTTTTTCGCGAGGAAGTCAATATATGTTTTTGTAAAGAATAAACTTTGAAAGAATTATGGAAACATTTGATCCCAATGGTCAGTATCTTCGTAGTTATTTTGCAATTATATTATTAATAAAGTAGTCTTTGAAAACACATTAATCTTGACGAAGAAAAAAAGTCACATAATTATATCTTCGTGGTATTGTCTGACATTGTCTTAGCTTATATTTATATTTATAACTGTAATATTTTATGCTTAAATGCATCGTCGAGAAGTACGCGGTCTGAAGTAGCTTAAAATAAAACAAGAACATTGTATTTATTTTATTTCTTTCTCTCTCTGGGAGGGACAGATAAAAAGGGGCATTATAAATTAGACTAGATAGGGTATAATTACAGGTGCTCTTCCCCCGCCTTTATTTTCTAATAACTTACTGGGAAATGCTTATTTCTTTAAAGTAAATTTTACGAAGATAGGTTTTCAAGTGTGTAAATTTGAGAATATGTCGGTAATATTTTTTGTTGATGAATTTCAGGTCATTTTCTTTCCCTATCTCGGCCTTCTTTCCTTTAACTTTCTTTAAAATACATAGTTTAAAATGAGATTTTGTAGAAATCCATTATCGAAAAAGCACTTCGCGTTATGTGAAGTTTTTAATATAAATCCGAATAAAAAAAAATTAAGAAATGCTAATGTTACAAAATTGGTTATGGAATCGAGGCCGGGAGAGGAATGATCTAACTCTCTATCCTGTATTTTTTTTTCTAAATCTTATCAACATAATCGTAATCTACATAATCGCAAACATATTTTCGAAATTTCATCAAAAATAGGTTTAATTTTCAGAAAGTAATGAGGATCCAAAGTTGGGGGCACCAAACTGTAGTTATGCCCCAGGTAGCTTAATCTCTTTGTCTTTGTCTGTCTCCTCTCTTCTCACTCCTCTCTCTCTCTCTCTCTCTCTCTCTCTCAGTCAGTCTCTAGCTATGTCTGCCTGTAAGTGTAGTAAAGTATATTCATATAGTGCTAACACCTGATATGCAATTTGATATATCAGGTTGAGTGGATACACTTATTTATGCAAAGCTGGAAGCCTACTGTAAAATTCGCCCTAGGCAGGGCTGTTCATGACTGAAAGCAGGAAAGATATGTTTGAGTACATATACAACAAAATGTTTGTTTATATGCATGACACAAATTCAAGACTAGGCTGTCACGTTTTTGCACTTTAAACATTTAAATGGCTCCGAGGAAATGTTGCATGAGCACTCAGCTATTGGATGCACACTTGCGTGGAGCAGAAAAACCTGTAGGCTAAGAAAGTGATTATAGTCCATGAGCCACGTCAGCTAATGGTACCATCTGGTTTGAATACACCTAAGTGGTATTAAAATGTTTATAGGGTCACTATGTGATAACTCTTTCAGCTCGGTAGCTTTTTTTTTTTCAGATTTATGAAATTTCACCAATGTTCATACTGAAGTACTTTTGCGCATGATGACTACAACACATAACATTATTCACACATCTAGCAGAAATTAGAATGACAAGAAGAAGCTCCTTGTATACCCAAACAGTCTTTCCATGGATAATCTTGTCAAAAAACACCACAGACTGGATCAGTAGCAGCAAGAATTAAAGACAATTCTGTCTGAAGATTCTCTAGTCAAAGCAGCAGTGCAGCTAAGACAGCAGATAAAGAAACAAGACTTCAGTCAAACATGGCTACCAAGCACCGAGCAAAATGCCATTCCCAACACTGTTACCAAATTTCTCTATTCCTTGCTGACTGGGGAAAATGAGTGTACAAATCCCTCAGAAAGGGTCAAGTGTCTTGTTACTTCTTTTGGAAGTGACCTGCTGTTTGCTGTTACCTGTGGCAAAACAAAGCCACCAAAGCATATACTTCTACCATATGCTATGAAGTCTCTTACAGGAAACACTGAACTGATATGGATACTGAATCACTTTGGACACAGTCTTACTCACAGCTTGAAAAGATAGATACAGTCCTTTGCATCCAGAAGCTGGAAGTTTCAGAAAATGGCACACCACTGCCCGTAAACATGTGCCCAGGTGTATTCACAATTGTGGCTTGGGACAATATTGACTGCCTTGAATATACTCTTAGTGGTGGAGGCACCTCCCACAGGGTCAACGGCATCACTTCCCAGCCTAGAGTTTCAGGGCCCATGCTACAGAGTGTTGTATCTGTAGTTACCAAGTCCAAGAAAAGAAGCATTAATCCTTCTCCATTGCTGCTACTGATCTATAATGTTGGGCAGTGAGCTGGACCACCCAAGACTGAGACACTAGAAATCAACAGTGACCAACAGGTCAAAAATGCAAAAAGGAAGAACTATGTTTGAATTTTGACTCAAATGTCTGACTCAGGGAACCAGACAACAAGCAGCTGGACATGATTCAACATCAAGATCCACATTGATGTCACAGTTGTCCAGGACACTGTATGCCAAGGCAGCTGAAATAGTGAAGGAAAAAGACAAGTATGGGAACATGATCATCAGAATGGGAATTTACCACACAATTAGCAACTTCCTTTCTATCATTGGCAAGCAGTTTCAAGATGCAGGGATCAGGGATATGTGTGTTGAATCAGGTATCACTGCAGATGGATCAGTGGCTGAGATCATGGAAGGTCACAAGTACAACTGTGCAATCACAGTACACAAGTTCATGTATAAAGCATTAATGAGGCTTGCCTGGAAAGGGTTTCTCCCATGGATAGAGGACAGTCATGCAGAAGATGTGCCTCACCTAGCAGAAACATTGAAGGCCATAGGCTACTTTCAAAGCAGTGTCAGCCAGATGTACTTCAAGAAGTTCTTGGAAATGAGACTTGCACAAGGATCTTGGAGCTGTTTCAAACCTACCTTGAATCTCTTAGATGCATGTACAGTCTGTCGGCTTTCTGGATGTCATACATAGACATGGTGGTGATCAAGCTTGGCCTAATACAAGCTTCCAGAGAAGGCGACTGGATCCTCCATCCTGCCTCCATCCGAAAGATGATCCCATGGTGTTTTGCCTATGACAAGGTGAACTATGCTTGATTCCTGACCTACTACTATGCAATGATGTCTCGACTCCACATAGAACATCCTGAAGTCCATGCACACTTCATGAATGGTAGTTTCACAGTCCAGATTGCAGAACAAAATCCATTTGGACGTATACCAGTGGACCAAATAATTGAAGAGACAGTTAACAAGGACACCCAAACTCCTGGTGGCATGAAAGGATTCAGTCTAAAAGCTGGAGCAGTGGCTAGGTTCTTTTTAACCTCAGAGTATCACAGCTCATACTTGTGGCAACTGAGAGATATGAGAAATGGAGGAAAACACAAGCCCTTGAACCACCCTGACCTCAGTCAGTCAAGGATCAAGAAAGATGAAGCGGATATCCAATCCCCGGAAACTTTTTTGGACATCAGAAAGGAACCATGCACTCAAGAGCATGCCAAGGATGTGGTTTTCAAGCTGACTGGGACTTATTTGGTCGCATTATCCTTGTAGCATAAAGTTAGATATAGCTGATGTACTGGCTCACCCTTTGGGCTCTCTACCATTTGCATTTGCCCATGGTGATGGAACTTTTCGTAAGACCAACAAAGCATCCCTAGCTAGAGAGTTGGAAAAGAATGTTGCCCCATCAGAAATTCTTCTAAGTTCATCAGTAACAGTTATTAATGAGATGAGCTTGGTCCAAAAACTGAAAGGAAGTGACAAGACCTCGCAGATATCAGACTCATTGATGACCCACATTCTCCATGAAGGAGCCCACAGTCATTGTCTTGATGTTGCCTTTGATTATTACAAGGAAACATCCATAAAATTGCAGTAAAGATTAACAGCGGATCAGAAATAGGAATCCAATTTAGGAGCATAGCATCTGGATATACTATCCAGCAGTGGTGTAAGTTGCTCAGCAGCCCTCCCAACAAAGCAAGTCTGATAAAGTTCCTGGGCAAAACTGGGGGACAAAGATCTTTTTGTAACGTGATGAACCTCTGCTTCAAGATCGTGACAGACAGGTGAGAGGAGGTCTCTGAATTAAAGTCATCACCAGAAGAAGGTGACATACAACTCCTGCTCCACACACTTCATGTAGCTGAGTCAGACAGCACAGCTGTTGTTATCAGTGCTGTGAATACTAATGTACTGATTTTGTACCTGGGGTTCTGTAGCAAAATCTTGTGCTCCCTGTACCAGAAGTGTTGTAAAAAGAAAAGAACATGATTCCTTGACATTATGAAAATGAGTTATGCACTGAGAAGTGGCGTCTCTGATGCTTTGATTAGCGTACCTGTCTTCACAGGCTGTGATAGTCAGTGCCTTTGCTGGCTGTGGAAAGCTGACAACGTATATGTATGTATATGCATATATGTATGTATATATATGCATGTATATGTATATATGTTTCGTCACATGATCCTTGTACCATTCTCTGAGCCTTCCGGCAACTCCAGTCCACAGTCCAACCCCTCCACTTCACACATCTTCTCTAACTGACCCCTTCTCCTTCAAACGAACCCACAACCTACGAGACCTCTTGGTTCACAGCTTCTTCCCTAACCCAGCCTCCCAACCTGGCTCATTCCCCTGCTCCTGCCCATGCTGCCGCACTTGTCCTTACCTCTCCAACACCACCCTCCTCTCCGGCACCCATCATTGACCCTATCACATCACTGACTCCTTCACCTGCACTGCTACTAATATCATCTACTACATCTCCTGCTCTCTCTGCCCTTCTCTATACATCAGGCAAATGGGACGCCGCTTGGCTGACCGGTTCGCAGAACACCTCCGAGACATCTGACTCAGCAATGACACCCCGGTTTCGCACCATTTCTGCTCTACTGGAACACCTGTCCGTGTTCGGATTGTCCTTGCACAAGGGCTATCTGGACTCCCGTTTGCGCCATGAATGGGGATTAATCTTTTCTCTTTGCTCCTTTGCACCACATGGGCTCAACTCTCCTCCCTTCTTCATCTAACCTCCTCCCCTCGCCCCTTTCCTCTCTTGCTCCGACTCCTCTTCACTCCTACTCATCTCCTCCCCCTTTATTGTCACCCTTCTCTTGTAAGCCCACCCCACCCCTACATATCCCCCCTTCCCTATCCTCCATCCCACCCACTTCTACATATCCTACCCTCTGCCTACCCACATACCCCACCTCTACCACCACCCTCAGCCTAACCCACACCCCACCCTTGCTTTCCCCACTCTTACCTCCTAACACCATCACACCACACCACAAACCACTACACCTTACACCACCATACCACACAACACATCATATCATGACACACCATCATGTACACATCAGCACTGACCACTTCCCAGACCCACATTTTCACACCTATGCATACCCATGCACACATCAAGATCACCAGCCTTCTACACACACATACAAACTCTCTTATTCACACACACACGCACCTTCATTTTGGGATCACCACTATTTTATTATCTCCCCTTCTGTGTGACCCTTCTGTCCGGCATTTGCCATGATAGATTGCTAGCCGCTACACATTCTTTATTTTCTTCCCTACCTCTACTGGTGACAAAGGGCCCCTCGCTCAGAGTGAAAGGCAGATTGTACGATGCATGTGTACGAACTGCCATGCTTCACGGCAGTAAAACATGGGCTGTGACTACTGAAGACTTGCATAGGCTTGAAAGAAATGAAGCTAGTATGATATGCTGGATGTGTAATGTCAGGGTGTACACATGACAGAGTGTAAGTACCCTGGGAGAAATGTTGGACATAAGAAGCATCAGATGTGGCATGCAAGAGAGACAACTGCGCTAGTATGGTCATGTACTATGTATGAATGAGGAGAGTTGTGTGAAGAAGTGTCACTTCCAAATAGTGGAAGGAATCTGTAGTAGAGGGAGACCCAGGAAGACATGAGATGTGGTAGTGAAGCATGACCTTCGAACATCGGGCCTCACAGAGGCAATGATGGAAGACCAAGACCTCTGGAGATATGGTGTGACTGAGAAGATCTGGCAAGTAAAGTGAGATCACAACCATAGCCTACACCAGTGTCACATAACCAGCCCACTGAAAAAAAAGTATCTTTGGATCATCGGGCGACATGCCATGCTTGAGGAGACCTATTGAGTCAAGTAAATCAAAATCAAATCAAATCACAATCAAATAGAAATTGTAGTTGTGGCTGATGCCAGTGCTGCCTGACTGGCTCCCATGCTGGTGGCACATAAAAAGACCCACTACACTCGGAGTGGTTAGCGTTAGGAAGGGCATCCAGCTGTAGAAGCATTGCCAGATCAGATTGGAGCCTGGTGCAGCCTCATGGCTTGCCAATCCTCAGTCAAACTGTCCAACCCATGCCATCATGGAAAACAGACGTTAAATGATGATGATATATATATCTATGTATGTATTTATATATATATATATATGTGCATATATCTAAATATATATATATATGTGTGGGGACACACACACGTATATATGGTAAGACAGATTACATGCCTAATTGTGTATGCATATAGTGTAAAAGTGTAGGTATTTAAGCAATGGTTGAAATGCTTTTGTTCATTGATTTAATCAAAATTAGCTAAGGGGCTAAAAGAACAAAACCTAATACTAAATCTTCCCCCGCCTACACAAAAATTGTAAGGTAACAAAACAGTTATCCTGTCCCAATAGATCACCAGCTTTCATGTTGGCTCTCAAAATTCTATCTTATTTCTTTAACTGTTTTGATGTCTGGTTTAAAAACTGGCTGGTGTGACATAAGAAATTTGGTCTTAATTACACTCTTTCAATTGTTTTTTTTTTTTAATTTCTTTTTAAGAAATCTTCTATTGCCTTTAGGTGGGTGTAAAGCTATATATAAAATCCAAATTGGATTAGCATCTTATTCTTCCTTTGATATTATGTTTTCTAACAGATCGTATATTTTCTAATATGTAAAATTTTTTTGACCAAAGGGAGCACCAGTTGCTATCCTTTTAATGATCATCAGTAATATTAATACACTTTGTTTTGTTTGTTTTTGTACATATCTGTGGTATGTGTCACACTTCAAAGGAAGGAGTGAGTTGCAAAGCAAGAGAGAGGACAGAGATGAAGTAAGACAGAGAGAGAGAGGAAGAGACAATGGGTGGTGTTGGTGTTCGTTTTGTGTTTTTAAATGTTTTTAGACATTAGGGTCACTATGGATGTTAATCTAGTCCTAACATTGGCATTTGTAGGTTTCACAGATCTGGAGGCCTAGGCCCCAGATAAACACTGATGTGCAGACTTGTTATGAAACTGAGAGTGAGTCGAGGGTGAATACTTGACAGAATAGCAATTATTTCAACTTAACTTTCACTGCCTATACTAAACACAACATTTTTGTCTTATGATATGGATCATTTCCTTTCCTTTTACATTTTTTAAAAATTGACACTGTTGATTACGTCAACGAGGTTCCTGTTTATCTGACCAACGGAACAGTCTGCTTGTAAAATTAACACACAAGTGGCTGAGTATTCTACAGACATGCATACCATAAGGTAGTTCTCAGAGATATTCAGCCTCACACAGAATGTGACAAGGCTGGCCCCTTTGGATTAAGCTACAACTCATTTTTGCCAGCTGAGTGGATTGCACCAAGGTGAAGCAGAGTACTTTGCTCAAAAACACAGCATGCTGCAGGGAATTGTATTCATGACTTTATGATCATGGGCCAAATATCCCTAACTACTGAGCCACACACCTTCACTCTCTTAACCGCAGAGAAAAGGAGTGAAGCGACAGAGAAAGGAAAGCCTCAGGCATGCACAATGACAATTAGACTGAAATACGATCAATCTTTTCTAGCTTCTTTACATTTAGCAATGAAGAAGAGGGAAAGACATTTAATAATGAACAGAGGGAAAGTCTTTCAGGTGTTTACATTTTTATTCTGGGAGTTCTAGAATGATTGTGTGTTAGTTCCCTCTTCTTTCCCCCACTTCCAGTACTTATTTCTCCTTTCATAGTTCTTCATGTCTTTCAGTTGGTGGGGAAACACCATGTTTTTTTTTCAGGCATGTTTAATGTTTTCTCTACAAACTACAAATAAACTCCACTTGCTTCCTTTTTTCTTCCAAACAAAATCTAATGCAAATTTTGAACAGGGTATAGCTATGAAAGGAGCCCAGAAAATTGGGTGATACCGCGTACAAAATGGTTGGGGGAGAAAAGTTGCCAACAGGTGGCTATAGAAAATTCAGCTGTATACTTTAAAGAGTGTCTTCTACTATAGCCTCAGGACAACCAAAGCCTCGTGAGTGGATTTGGTAGACGGAAACTGAAGGAAGTCATTCATATATATATATTTATGTGTGTGTTTGTTGCCCCACCACCATTGTTTAACAACTGATGTTAGTGTGTTTGCATCCCCATAACTTAGCTGTTCGACAGAAGAGTCTGATAGAATAAGCACCAGGCTTACAGGTAATTAATCCAGGGGTTGATTTCTTCAACTAAAGGGCAATGCTCCAGCATGGCCGCCGTCAAATGACTGAAACAAGTAAAAGAATAAAAGGATACCAGAAGAACGTTCCGTACCACTAAACCAAGAAGGTTCTTTGAATATGTGTGATGCATTTTAGGGCTAGATAGTAATTCTGTTTATGTTTACGTAACTGATATTTTGGTTGGATTATTAGTTATCAGTTTTACACTTCTTTCTATATTCTGTAACTGTCACAATATAGAAACATTTCTCATGGCACCAGCACATAATTTACAGATGCTTACATTTTTTAAAGATTTCCATGAATTTTTCACGGGTTCAGCTAGTTTTACATAATTTCTGCAGTTTTTAACTTTCATTTTACGACAATAATAGAGAGAGGACAATAATAGAGAGATTGTATTCAGAAATAGGTTATGTTAAAGTGTGCAATTAAAGGAAAAAAAAAAATTTCAATTGATTTTTTTAGAATTTTTACTTTGTTATTTTCATTTTAGATCTTTCTTACAATTGCCTTGCATTGATTGCCACTGTTTCTGTTTTGCAACCATACTCTTCCTTGAACCGACTACGTGGAAAACAAAATCCTCTTTTATTCTTTGTAAATTTGAGATTTACACATGTCATTGTAAGAAATTAAAAACAACGATTTTGTTAACCCTTTAGCATTTAAACCGGCTATACCTTACCCATGTATTCTACCTGTTTTACGTTCAATATAGCTGAATCTGGCCTCTCACACCTACCCTACAATGTCACTCTAAAAAGAAACAATCACATCATTGGAATCTCAAAGCTACAAGATAATGCTTGATTAATTCAAAAGAATGTGAATCAATAAGCGTTACATTTGACAGAGTAATCAGAATGTTAAAGGGTTAATATATTAACTCTTCATTTTGTTTTCAATTTTCCACTTCTTTCCTTCTTTCATTTTTATTTCTTTTCCTTTCATTCTTTTATTCTTTTACTTGTTTCAGTCACTTGACTGTGGCCATGCTGGAGCACCGTCTTGAGTGGGGTTTTAGTCAAACAAATCGATCCCAGTCCTTTTTTTTTAAAGTGTAGTACTTATTCTAGCTGTTTCTTTTGCTGAACCGCTAAGTTATGAGGACATAAACACACCAACATCAATTGTCAAGTGGTGATGGGGGACAAACACAGACACACACATAGATATATACATATATATATACAATGGGCTTCTTTCAGTTTCTCTCTACCAAATCCACTCACAAGGCGTTGGTCAGCATGAAGCTATAGAAGAAAACACTTGCCCAAGGGATTGAACCTGGAGCCATGTGGTTGGAAAGCAAGCTTCTTACTACACAGCCACAAATTTTTTTCTACTTCTTATTTCATATTTTATAAATGGACGATTGAATGTTAAAATTGCTTTGTTGCTGTTTGCACTGTTAAGGTCCTTATGAGATCCATATTCTAACAAATTTTGATATACTCCAAGATTCCCACCACCTCACGTTTTTCTTTCTCCGCATTATTCACCAACCACCTTCACTCTCCTTAACTAGATATTTTATGTGAGACATGCACTTCTCCCTGAACAGAGAGACCTGGAAATCATTTACTATGAGACACATGACAACCTAGTCTTTTTCAATAGTGCAATGTGTCATTAAGTTTGGTTCCCAACTACATGGTTTCAGGTTCTGTTCCTCTGCATGGCACCTTGAGCAAATATCTTCTACTGTAGGTTCATCCAACTAAAGTGCCTTGTGAGTATATTTGGTTGACAGAAACTGAAAGAAGCCCATTGTGTGTGTGTGTGGTATATATATATATATATATATACATACATACACACACACACACATATGTATATATATATATATATATATATACACACACACACACATATATACACACACGCATATATAAGAAAAGCCAATCTGAAGAAAAAGAAATTTTCAAAAATATGCAACAGCCTCAAATAGTCTACAATATCTCCATTGCTTCTATATAGTCTACAAAAATTTCTGCTTCTCTGAATTTGCAAGCTGCACCTTTTACCTTTTACTTATTTCAGTTATTGGACTGTAGCCATGTAGGGGCATTGCTTTGAAGGGTTTTTAGTTGAACAAATTGACTGCCCCCCCCCCCATACTTATTAAGTCTGGTACTTATTCTATATGTCTCTTTTGATAAAACCACTGAGTAAACAAAATCAACTCCAGTTATCAAGTGGTGAGGAAACAAACACAGGCACAAAAATACACACACATATAAATATATATATTCTTTTACTTGTTTTAGTCATTTGACTGCGGCCATGCTGGAACACCATCTTGAAGAGTTTTAATCAAGTAAAATCAACCCCGGGACTTATTTTTTAAGTCTAGTACTTATTCTTTTCGTCTCTTTTCCTGAACTGCTAAGTTATGGGGACATACACACACTAAGACTGGTTGTCAAGCGGTGATGGGGTGGGGATAAACACAAACATAAAGACACACACATCATCATCATCATCATCATCGTTTAATGTCCATTTTCTGTGCTAGCATGGGTTGGACGGTTCGACCGGGGTCTGGGAAGCCAGGAGGCTGCACCAGGCTCCAGTCTGATCTGGCAGTGTTTCTACAGGTGGATGCCCTTCCTAATGCCAACCACTCCATGAGTGTAGTGGGTGCTTTTTACGTGCCATATATTATATATATATATACAGGGGTGGGGGTAGAGAGGATGAACATTTTTGAAAAATTCACAAAATCATGAATTTTAGTTGCAAACAAATTTTATTGACAACAATGTGATGTGTTCATACTGAATTAGCAACATCCATCATGCAGTGTCCATGTTCATTGATGCATTTCTAAAGACGTTCTTGGAAGTTGGACTCCTCTCTCTCCAGCATTATTCTGCTGCATAGTCCCATAGTTTTAGCTGTTGCCCAATGACCAATTTTTATGGGTGGAAATGCAGGTTTTCATGCAAAATATGCCTTACCAATCGATTATTGATGACAAGTTCAGTGGAATGCCTGAAGAAACAAAGAAACAAACACACACATACACACAGATAGATATAACAGGCTTCCACACAGTTTCTGTCTATCAAATTCATTTACAAGACATTGATCAGCCAGGGTTATAGTATAAGACACTTGCTCAAGATGTTGCACAGTGAGACTGATCCTAAAATCATGTGGTTACAACCTTTTTGATACCAAGCCAACTCCTGGTTCTTTGTCTTTTAAAGGGATCTGAATTAAAACCTACCCTAAAAATTCTATGTTAATTTGTTCCCAACACCAGCGTAATAATGACAAAATTATTTTTCAAAATTCTTAATTACTTACAAAATTAATTGAAACAAAAACACTGTATTTCAACAGAAATACAGTAAGGAAAGAATTAAATAAATACCACAAAGTGTAGATAGAGAAATACAAATGGGGGTTTCTAAAATTTGCAAATTATTTGAAAAAAATAAGCTTTAATTAAAATGAAATTTATGAAAAAATATTCCAGTTTAATAATTTTTTTCCCCTCATAAGTTTTACTTCTTTTAGAAGGCCTTTGGTTCCACACCTGTAGGATACTATTATATCTGACCATTACTTGACTACTCTGTGAACAAATCTGTGGCCAAAACGTCAGATTTTTATCACTTTTCATGACAACTAAAATCTTCATCTCCTACAAACTCTTTCATGTCCAATCTTTCATGAAAACATGTCAGGCCATTAGGATACTTGAAAACAGGCAAGGGTCGACAACAGGAAAGACATCCAGCTGTAGAGAACTTGCCCCAACAAACTCCATCCAAACCATGCAACCATAGAATATTAAACATTGTAAAGATGACATTTGTTGTTGATGATGATGATGATAATGGTGGTGGTGTATAAATAAATCAAAGCCCTGCACTTTGTCAATCTATTTCCCTGAGTTAAATTTAGATGTTTCATCACTCCTTTGCTCACTTTACTATACTGAAATGTGACATAAATAAATCACTTTATGAATATACACATAATGTACTTAATAAGCATGTGAACCTCACATATTCTCATTCCCACTTTAAATTCATGGCCTACCAAAAAACAGAATCATTAAATATATCTGGTTTTGACATCTGAATAAAACCGTTTCATTATACAAGTTGAAAATCACATATTCTTCTCTCAATCTACTACATATGTGACAAATCGATGAGTGTTTGTGACGTTGTTAGCTAACTCCTCCTACACTGTTTTATTGATTATGATGAAACTTGACACGTGAGTAGAACTCCTGTCTTGAAACCTTGTGACATACTTAGATTGTTGAAAAAATTGATAATACAGCTACTGGAAGGGACCTTTATCTCTACCTCACATAACTATTTTTTTACACACCCAAGGGAAATAGCTCATAGCACCTGTACAATATTGGTTTTTAAACACTCAAGGGAAATAATCATTTCATTGCGTATGTTCAATTACTTTGAATATTGATTTTTTTGTGTCCTATTTCTAGTTTTTGCAGATAAAATCACTTTTATACTTTATTTGACATGTGAGTAGAACTCATGTCTGGAAATCTTGTGACATATTTCCATTGTTGAAAAAATCCATAATAGAGCCCTTCTAGTGGATCCTTCTATCTACTACATATTACTAATATTTTATTTAAAAAACCCAAGAGAAATAACCCATACCACCTGCAGATTTAGTGAAGCGATCAATATTTGTTTTTCACGATCAGCTGGCCTAATTCTGCATTTCACTACTCTCAGTTTTGAACTGCTAAACATTATTATTGCACTTCTTTAATTTGAATCTTAAACATTAAAGACTTCATTCATACATTTCTGTACATACATACTTTTTTGAATGCCCATTACTCCGATAATTCTGCATTTTTACAGTTACACTTTTGCACAATGTATTTGTAGTGGCTTCATGAGGCATAGCATGGATTCGATCATCGATTGCCAAATTTCACTTAACACTTCAACAGCATTTTTCTCATGGTAAAACAATAGTTTTTCTGTGAATGACAGCAGTTATACATTTCTCAGATGCCTTCGCTAAGCCCCAACAACCTTTCTCGCCAACCTCGAACAATCTCTCCCTCCTCCAGCTGACAGTTTTTTGTACTTTTTTTGTGATAGAAAATACACCTTTTGTGGCAGTTATAACGAAATTGCTTTCATATATCAGAATAATAAGGCGTTTCAATTGAACATCTTTATCCCTGGGAATTACTGGGTACACCAGCAGTATTTAAATAAATCTGAAGTCTTGCATTTGTAGCAGTGATTTGAAACATAACTGCTAGATACTTGTCAGACACCACGTGTGAACCACTATAGTTTCCTGTGATTAATCTATGAATTGCGCAATTAGTGTGTGGCTGCAGCATGATATCATTTTCTTAAATGTTCTTGTCCTCTATAAAAAAACTGTTTTGGCATTCAATTTATTGCATAGAAAAGAAGGCAGCTGAATGATTCCTGCTTCCACTCATGCTATTGTAGACAGTTCTGGACATCTGTGCAGACAACTCCTGGTTCTTCGACAAACTGAACTAAACATTCATGCAATGTCTCATAAGTAACTTTTACAGATGCAGTTCAGTTTATCTCTCTTTCCCAGTCAGCAATTATTAATATCTTTTACTGACCAGCTCATACAATCTCAGCAATATTGGTGACACTGTTCATCTTCACACCAGTGACATTGGTGACCCTCAACTTAAGAAAAGGCCAATAAAAAAAAAATCATGAAATTGGTGACAGCCGTTGTTCATCTTTTTGACATTTGATTATGTTCAACTTAGGAAAAAGGACAGCCAGCAAAAACTCACCTCAACAATAGTGACCTGACTAATCACCACTGCCAATAACAACAAGTAAAAGATCAAAGGGGGCAGATGTCGCAGCTCATAGCTTTTACCACTGCAATCCTGACCTCTTTAAGCTGTGACATTATGATGCTAGAAATGGGTAGCTGTATCTTTCATCTGTGCAAAATAACAGTCAAAACCAACCTTCAGCTCTGAAGAAAGTCTTATCCTCCTTCAAATGTGTGATTTCAGAGTGAATTTTTATCCAGAATCATTCCAAGTGCACTGTAACAACTAGTGTGAGCTATTTGTTTAAAAATATTGTGTAACATATCACAAGACATGACAAGCCCAGACATACCTTTGTGATGGATTGCAATCAAATGACACCGTCAAGGAACCATTGTTCTAACACACACATGCACACTCTCTCTCTCTCTCTTTCAGTTTCCATCTACCAAATTCACTTACAAAGCTTTGATCAGTCCAGGGTTATGCTAAAAAATACTTGCCAAAGGTGTTAGGCTGTAGGACTGAACCTGAAAGCATGTGGTTGGGAAGCAAACTTCTTAACCATGCAGTCATGCTTGTGTGGTTAAATATAAAGAGACCCACACACATACCATAATTAACTGAGATGGGCAAAACAAGACTAAATACCTTATAGTATTTAATCTCATCTCAACAAACTGATGTGAATTTTGTTTAGGTCGATGAACACAAGTAAAATGCTAGGTTGATTAAGTTAACTCTATTACTTCAGTTACAAAATTAATAAGCCTTGTGCATCGATGTAAGAAATCAATATTAAATATAGTATTCAAGGCCAAGTTCTGTAAAGTAATGATGAGCTCTTAAGCCAGATCTGCTGACAGGTTTCAGTTTCCAGGTACATTTTCATGCCAATCATTCATAAATGATACGCAAAATAATAAATATTGCAAACTAAACATTAGAAAATTAGAAATGTTGCACAATTACACAGAGACTCCCACACATATTACACGCACACACACTCCCACACATACACTTTGCAATTAAATAATTCAGTTCAATACTCAAACAAGTTCTCTCTTGTTAGATAAATCGTTATCTCAAAACACTGTCTCTAAGAGACAAAGTGATTATCTTGCTGATACAGATATACAGTCATACATACATACATGTGTGTTTGTGTGTGTACATATATACATAACTCTCCACATACATATACACCACATACAAACAAACAAATAAAAGTAGTATTACATTAAACAAGGAAGTAACAAAGCATTAAAAATTCAATAAGTGCCAAGGTTAACTATGTTTTTAATCCTTCTGCAGCCAACAAAATAAAATATCAGTCCAGTGCTATGATTAATGTGATTGACTATAACCAAACCCCTAAATTTGTGGCCTTGTGCCACATGTAACGGACAGTTGAAAACATCCTGTCATCATATACAATATTTTTGTGGACAGAAAGGAGGATTCAATTGCATCAGTTTCAATCTGAATTGGGATTTCATATAATGCATTCTTGACAGCTAGTCCAATTAATAATATGCAAATAAGTCTCCCCAATTTCCTCATAATATCCTTAATAATAGACACAGGAGAAGAGAGAGTACAATTTCGCAATTAAAGCATATGGCTATTCTTTGAATGTTGTCCATAATGTGTGTGTGTGTATACATATGATGATAAATGTGTAGGCAGAAATTGCGTAAGATGTACCCGGTGCAATCTATGGACACATAAGAGGTGCAGTGATATCAGAGTAAGGTTAACCGAGAAAATAGGTTTTGTGTGGAAGGTGCGCTGGTATGATAAAAACTAAAAATGTACAGAAAATAGACTCCGTCAAATGCTGGGGGTGGGGGTGGGGTAAAGAAGTAAAGATAAATTAAGAAAGAGTTTCAGTGGGAGGGAGAAAGGGTTGTTGTTTATTCCAAAACTGTACCTTCTTTACATTTTGTTACAAATTTAATGAATAATTATATTTTATATATTTATACTTTAGTGATATAAAAATTTGAATTACTGCTTTGTCAGATGACAGTTAATTTTAAATGTCATTCAACATGTTTATCACACTGAGATATATTTTGGAGATGTGATAACTGACACATATTCTGAGTTGTTTAAGATATTTTGGACTGAGTACTTTCCCTGCTAAGTGACATTGAAAACATTGGTGTGGGAGTGATTGTCATGCATGAGCTAATTCCAATATCTTCTTGCATCATATCAAACATGACGGTAAAGATTTAAGGCATTTCTAAGTATGTGAAATATTTGCATGTCATCTGACTTACAGTTAGATTATTGATGTGATTAATGTAACTTCAATAGAAGACCACTCTACTCCTAATATGTGTGGGTAAAGCAGAAACTGTCAGTAGATATCTGAAAGTGATTTGCACTTGACGTATTTTATTATCAGGGTACTTAGTTCAGGGGGCTAAGTCAATGATTCAACTGTTATAAATTTTAACTGATTGTGAAATATGTACTGTTTACCCGACCTGTTTTTTGGCTACTCTATTAATGGAACTGTGATCAGGACATTTACCTTCTTCTGGAGTTTAGCAATTATATTAGGTCTTGTAATCCAAAGAAATATTTATCTTAAACTATTTCATATCAAGCTAAGTGTACCTCTGGTTGTATGACACCAACTTGTTTTAAAATAATCTAAATTCAAAATTTCCTTCGACATTTTGTATTAGTTGTGTTCCAAACATCACCATCATCAAAATAATGATAACAACAACAACAACAACAACAACAATAATAATAATAATAATAATAATTTAACACTCATTTTCCATGCTGGCATGGGTTGGATGCTTTGCCAGTGGGTGGTGAGCCAGGAGACTGCACCAAGCTTCAATCCAATGTCTGTTCTGGCATGATTTCTACAGCTGGATACCCTTCTTAACACCTGCCAAACACAAAATAATAATAAAGTTTTTTAATTTTACCAAACTCTTCATTATTTTCAAAACTGATTGAGATACAAGCAGTGTATTTCAACAGAATTATAGTAACGAAGGGATTAAAATATATAAATGATTGCCTGTGTTGTCTACCTGAATGTCTGTTTGTCTATGTCTCTGTCGGTCTGTCAGGCTGATTGTCTGTTCCAAGCTGAATGTATAGAAATATACCTTTCCAAAGAGAAGGCTATAAACAATGCAATTTATTCTGATACTTTTTACATTCTTAAAAAAAAAGCACTTGATAAAAGTTATTGAAAAATTTGAATTACTGCTTTGTCAGATGACAGTTAATTTTAAATGTCATTCAACATGTTTATCACACTGAGATATATTTTGGAGATGTGATAACTGACACATATTCTGAGTTGTTTAAGATATTTTGGACTGAGTACTTTCCCTGCTAAGTGACATTGAAAACATTGGTGTGGGAGTGATTGTCATGCATGAGCTAATTCCAATATCTTCTTGCATCATATCAAACATGACGGTAAAGATTTAAGGCATTTCTAAGTATGTGAAATATTTGCATGTCATCTGACTTACAGTTAGATTATTGATGTGATTAATGTAACTTCAATAGAAGACCACTCTACTCCTAATATGTGTGGGTAAAGCAGAAACTGTCAGTAGATATCTGAAAGTGATTTGCACTTGACGTATTTTATTATCAGGGTACTTAGTTCAGGGGGCTAAGTCAATGATTCAACTGTTATGAATTTTAACTGATTGTGAAATATGTACTGTTTACCCGACCTGTTTTTTGGCTACTCTATTAATGGAACTGTGATCAGGACATTTACCTTCTTCTGGAGTTTAGCAATTATATTAGGTCTTGTAATCCAAAGAAATATTTATCTTAAACTATTTCATATCAAGCTAAGTGTACCTCTGGTTGTATGACACCAACTTGTTTTAAAATAATCTAAATTCAAAATTTCCTTCGACATTTTGTATTAGTTGTGTTCCAAACATCACCATCATCAAAATAATGATAACAACAACAACAACAATAATAATAATAATAATAATAATAATAATTTAACACTCATTTTCCATGCTGGCATGGGTTGGATGCTTTGCCAGTGGGTGGTGAGCCAGGAGACTGCACCAAGCTTCAATCCAATGTCTGTTCTGGCATGATTTCTACAGCTGGATACCCTTCTTAACACCTGCCAAACACAAAATAATAATAAAGTTTTTTAATTTTACCAAACTCTTCATTATTTTCAAAACTGATTGAGATACAGGCAGTGTATTTCAACAGAATTATAGTAACGAAGGGATTAAAATATATAAATGATTGCCTGTGTTGTCTACCTGAATGTCTGTTTGTCTATGTCTCTGTCGGTCTGTCAGGCTGATTGTCTGTTCCAAGCTGAATGTATAGAAATATACCTTTCCAAAGAGAAGGCTATAAACAATGCAATTTATTCTGATACTTTTTACATTCTTAAAAAAAAAGCACTTGATAAAAGTTATTGAAAAATAATTCATTTAAAGTAATTATTGAAATTAGTACATAGTTAAGAAGGTTTTCCTCCCAATTATATGGTCTTGGGTTCAG
Source organism: Octopus sinensis (assembly GCF_006345805.1). NCBI lineage: Eukaryota > Metazoa > Mollusca > Cephalopoda > Octopoda > Octopodidae > Octopus > Octopus sinensis. Next base: position 138,585,950 of record NC_042998.1, on the reverse strand, counting down.
CCCTATTGCACAGCCCCTTGGGTAAGTGTCTTCTGCTATAGCTCTGGGGTTTGGTAGATGACAGAATCTGAAAAAAGCTCATTGTGTGTGTGTGTGTGTGGGGGGGGGTGTACACTCTTGTCTTGACATTATGTGATGGTTGTAAATGGCCATCACTGTTCCTGAAGTGCTGTGTTTTTTTTTCCAGTCCTCTGTGGAAGCATATGCTTGGCTATAGAAAATATTACCTTGCTTGGAAACTGGTGGGGTGACGCATCAGGAAGAACATCTAGTTGCAGAAAATAAACCTCAATAGCATGGAAAAGTGGATACTAAAATGAGGGTGATGAAAATGATGATGAATGAAAAAATGAAAAATAATTTGTTAGAAAATATATAAAAAAATATGCTAAAGTTTTGTTATTTGTTCTATATTTGCGTATTTATTTGCATGTTTTTATGTACCTCAATTTGAACCATCTCCTGAAATGCTGGTATACAAACACAGTTCTGCATGAATGAAAAGGCATAGCATCTTGTTTGATGCTCTGACAAGTCTGACAATCCAGTATTCTGGATTGCTACTTTTTTTTGAACCTGAGAGAAAGGATGAAAGGCAAAAGTTGATCTCAGCTGGATTTGAACCCAAAGCTCAGAAATTTATAATAAATATTGTGCAGTATTCTATCCAACACTCTAGCAAACGTTGACTATTTGTATGATTTTACAATTTGATTGGTACTGATGATCCTAAGGCGAAGGACTTAAGATTGAATACTAATTAGTCAATCCAGTAGGTGGGGGCCTCACTTCAGTGATGGGGACTGGTAAAACTGTAAGCAAAACACCCTGAAACATTACACAGTTTTTCTGATTAACCCTGAAACTTACTGGGGTTTGGTATGTGGAGCTTTCAATTGACGTCATTTGCAGAAGCAAGCTGTTTATAAGTCTCTGTATGTATACATCTGTCTGTCTGTCTCTCTCTCTCTCTCTCTCTCTCTCTCTCTCTCTCTCTCTCTCTCTTTCTCTCTCTCTCACACGCATACATATATATCAGTCATCATTGTCTTTATTTACATTATTTACAATTGACGGATATTTGTCCTCATCTTGTTTGTTGTTAACACAACGTTTAGGCTGATATACCCTCCAGCCTTCATCAGGTGTCTTGGGGAAATTTTGAACCTGGGTTCTCATTCCTAAAGTATTCATAAATATCTTCTTCGAGTAAAACCGCCAATAGAAGAGAATATGACTAAAAGCTGCATGCATTCCATCCCATACAGCTGTGGTAGGTTATACAAAGGCGAAACATGCTGCCCTCTCAAAATAAGGGTAGAGGAACATCACAAAGCTGCGACATGGGGAGATATTGATAAACCGGGTGTAGCTGATCATGTATGGAAAAATGGAGACTACCCACCCCTGTGGGATGAAGTTAGAATAATAGACAGAGAACACCACTGGAAAATATGAAAACTAAAAGTCGCAGCACATATGCTTGAACACAACAACCTTCTAAGCAGACCGAGTGCAGATATGAACAGCATATAGGAATCGGTATTAAGGAAGGATAGGAGAATATTAGATTTATAAGCCCCAAAATTCATTCCATAATTGCCCATGGGCATATGGCATAGTGGTTAAGAGCACTGGCTACTAACCCCAAGATTCTGAGTTGAATTCCAGGCAGTGACCTGAATAATAATAAATAACAATTATAATAACAACACTGAAAAATACTTTAGGAATGAGAACCCAGGTTCGAAAATTTCCCCTAGACACCTGATGAGGGTATATCAGCTAAAACGTGATAACAACAAACAAAATGAGGACAAATATCTGTCTAATGTAAATAATGTACATAATTCCTTATCTCTTAAATATAGAACTGTATCATTGTCTTTCTTTAACATCCATGTTCCTTACTAGAATAGGTTGAACTGTTTGATAGGATCTGGTCCAAAGATTGCTTCATGCTCCAGTGTCTACTTTGTCATGGTTTCCAAGGCTAGATGTTCTCTCTAATACCAACCACTTAACAATCGTTATCATTTTTTTTTAATGTTCACTTTTTTGTGCTTGAATGGGTCAGATGGTATTTATTGAAACAAATTTCTGTGGCTGGACATGTTTCATGAAAGGACACCATTTGTCCAACTGTGTCAGTTGTCTAGAACTATCATGTAATATCAAGATGAGGAGACACAGAATCTCTTTTTGTGACAGGCTTCTTTCAATTTCCATCTACCAAATCCATGTGCAAAGCTTTGGTTGGTATAGGGCTTATAGTAGATAATATTTGTCCAAATTTTCACACAGTAGGACTGAATAGAATAACTATGCGTTTAGGAAACAAACTCCTTAACCACACACTCATACCTGCATCAAGGCACCATTAGCAATCCTCTCCCCTGCATCTATCCTTCAATCTTACTGAATCCTTACAGACGATGCCTGCCTCCCATCTCCCATTTCCTTGCACCCCTACACTCCTAGCTTCTCCATCTTCACTTCTACTCACCTTGTACCTTGAGGTGCCATCTGGACACCTCATCACTGCTATTTATCTCTTCACAGCTACTACTGATTTATTTCTAACTCCCTCCTAAATTGTGAGTAGCCACAAAGTCCCTCCCTTTGAATTTTCTAGGCTTGCAAGGTGCATGGTGACCTCCATAGTGCAGGCAGCACAAGAAAAGCAACCAGTACATGCTCTAAAGTGTTTGGCATAAGGAAGGGCATCCAGCTATAAAAATCATGTCAAAATCAGCTCCTTAATCACAACGCAGTCTTTGAACCCATTGGATCCTTGTCAAGCTGTCCAACCCATACCTTCGTAGAACATGAACATTAAATGATGGTGATACAATGATGATATATTTTTTATATTTTTTCTTTTTGTCAGATCACCAGCATATTCGATATAATCCCTTGAAAGAAGAATGGATTTTGGTGTCACCTCATCGCATGAAACGTCCTTGGAAAGGTCAGGTGGAAAAAGATGAAGTTGATGACATTCCACGTTTTAGTCCATGTAATCCACTTTGTCCTACAGCTGAGAGATCAAATGGTCAGGTAGGATTTATGACTGTATTATGTACACAGAATCTTCTCTTTCCTGTTCTTTTCTGTCTTGCAACTTAATTGGTGATTTCACTGGTGCTGTTAGCATGAAAATACACACTGTATGGTGGTTGGTATTCGGTAGGACATCCAGCCATAGAAAATATGTTAATGCTGACCCTGGAGCTTAGCACAGCCCTGTGGTTTGCCCAATCCTGTCAAACCATCCAACCCATGCTGTCATGGAAAATGGACATTAAATGATAATGATAGTGGTGATATGACTCTCTGGATGCTTTTATCGTCATCATTGTCTTCATCATTTTAATATTTACTTTTCCATGCTTGCATGGGTTGGACAAGACTACATTGTTGCAGAATTTTGTCTAAGTACTGCTCCTGATCTCAACCATTACCTGTTTCCAAGTAAGGTAATAATCCCCTGTCTACTGAACAGTAACAGTCCAGATTGGAGAGAAACAACACTGTTTGAATAAGCCATTTGTTTACTGTCAGCAAACACATCTAAAGACAAGTGAATTCACTCATACAAACACAGAGGCACACATGTACATTACATACATTATACATACATACGGGTGCACGCACACACACATACACACACACACGTGGTATTGGTTGATCTGTGGCTAGAGTAAAGAATAGCATTCATGGTGCGGGACTGAATTTCTAGTCAGGTGATTCCAAAGGAAACTTGTTAACCACACAGCCATGCTTGTGCTTTGGCATATTAGAGTATTAGAGACTGAAACATTTCTTGTTGTAAATTTGGATGGGAGACTATTAGTTTTTCTTTTCATTGTGCTTTAGGCTGACATTCCTGTGCCTGCTGTAAAGCACACCAGCATGATATTTTGCTGGCTCCCTTAACATAGTTAAGATATAATTAGAAATTAATTAATTTTCTATTTGCAAGCAAGAACTCTTGTAATCCAAGTAAGATGGCCAGCAGCTCTTAAGTGAGTATGTTGCAGACAACCTTACTGTATTTCCGTCTACTTAATCTCTTATTATATAAGGAAATCATAAGCATGTGCCACTTATGTTTTTCTTTCTATGTTTGATCTCCATTATACAATAAGAACTGCTTGTCATGTAAATCTGTAGTTAGCTGTGATTATATGTATTACTTGCTTGGAATTAGTTTTGGATTATTTTTAGTTCCTACTTCCAATTCAGTTTGGTACTAAGTACATATCCAGGAAAAAAGACACCTGATAATGAGACATTATCATTAATATCATCATTTAACATCTTCCATTTTCCATAAAAGCATAGGTTGGCTGTTTTAACAGGAGCTGGTGAGCCAGAGAACTGCACTAAATGCTAATGTCTGTTTTGGCATGGTTTCTATGGTTGGATGTCCTTAACATCAACCATTTTGCAGTGTGTACTGGGTGCTTTTTACATTGCTTTGGCTCTAGTGAAGTCACCAAGTAGCTTGCAAGACAAGACCTCAATCTCTCAAATGAAGTGGGAGTAGTATTGAGGGAGGTGGCTTTATGCCAGGTGATGAGAGACAGAAAAAGGTGTCTTGCAGTAGATTTTGGAAAGATTTAGAAACTTTAAGAATGTTTTCAGACATTCTTAGGAAATTTTAAATCAATGTCTGTTGATCTGGTTTTGATTGTTCTTTACAGTCTACAACATAAGGCTCATTGAAATTTTCTTTATTCCCCTCAGTAAATTTTGTAATTCATATTTATAGAATACTGCATGTTGGTTGAGAAATGAATGTTATTTTAAAAATAGTTTTTTCAACTGTACTGACAGCTTTTTGTTCCAAAAATAACAACAAATATTGTTGTTGAATATTAACAAGTTGCACAAGTGACTTTAGTTCATACTCCTGAACTACAGCTTGCAATTCTGTTAAGATGTTGTGAAGAGATAGTTATTTAGTTTGGGGTCTGTCTTGATTAGAAAGCCTGGATCTTTTCTGTTCAGCTTTCATTTCTCAATTCCTTCAATTTTCTTCCAATTGATTTCAAATTTGGTGTATTTATATAGTTTTGTATGCTAATTATGGAAATGAAGTTCATTTCCCCCATAAATTAGTAAATATTAAAGCTAATAGCTTTTAAAGTTTATAAATTTTGGTTAATTTTAGCCAACTGAAAGCCACAGACATATTGGTGCATGTTTTTATAGTAACAGCCCAAGCTGTTGTATTAGTCTGCTTACTCATTTGTTGTTGCCCTGTCCCATTCACACATAGTTTACCTATCTGCTGCTGTCAGAGCTATAGTTTTTTTCCCCCTATAATTAAATGTTTTTGCTACAAAACATGTATTGTTTACATGAAATGAACTGCAGTTTGTTTTGTTGCAATACCTATTTCAAAATTCACATGATTTAATTCATGAAAACTTATTAAAACTTCCATCATTAAATGTCTTGTCATCCTAATATTGATAGTTGTTGTAATGTTGTCATCACAAACAAAATGCTAGCTTCCAAATCCTGTTTTCTCATTGGGTAAAACTTATCAAACTTTAAACCTCTGTAACATTTTCCTAAAATTTTTCTGGAACAATTGAATCTGAACATCAGATTCAGTGTGAAAAATTACATTAGTACACTAAATCTGAAAATTTTCACTTCATTTTAAAATTTCATAAAGTGAAGCCAAACAGAAAAGATCTGAAAGTCTTGTAATCAATGCCATTCTGTGTTTGCTTTTTTTTCATATGCTAGTATACATTATTTAATGCATTCCTTTTTTTTGGGTACACTGACATTTCTTCACTAACTTCTCACCTTTTGCAACTGGGGTAGCCATGCATCTCCTTTACTGCAAGACATCTATTTCTGCCCCTCTATCATATTTTAACCTCTCATAATCTGGCTTGTAGCCACCTCCCTCAGTAATACTGCCCACCTTTTCAGTTGAGGGGTCTTATTTGGCAAGTTACTTGGTAACCACACTTGTGCTGGTGCTATGTAAAAACCACCCAGTACACTATAAAGTGGTGGGTATTAGGAAGGACATCCAGCCATAGAAATCCATGCCAAATCAGACAGTGAAGCTTGGTGCAGTCTTCTGGCTTATCAGCTCCTGAACTATCCAACCCATGCATAGAAAACAAGTATTAAACAATGATGATGACAATGATGATTGATGATGATAGGGTGTGATTTGAGGGCTATTTAGCTGCTATTACACTGTGTAACAGGATCTTTATCCTTTGGTAGCAGCTGTTACTTCCTGTTTGCTTATTCCTAGAAAGTATGGAAAATGACTAATATTTCCTTCGAACTTTTGCTTTGGTTACATTTATTCAAACTCTGAAGAATCTCTTTCTACACATGACTGATGTTCCCCCACTACTCCTGCTCATGATCAGAGATACACATATTGTCAACCACTAAGGGACATGCTCAAGTATTTAAGGTCAAGCAACTGACAAGCAAATCTGCAGTATTGAGCAGAATATTTACTATAATGATATTTCTGCTTAAGCAACTCAGTGCTGAATTTATCTGAAATATAATGAAAAATCTGTCACTTTCATGACATTGATATCCAGGTCACAAGTGCAAAGTTTGAAGGGAATACTTGTCATTTCCTTTGATTTCTAGATAGAAGGAAATGAGAAATAACACTTATTGAGAAAAGACAAAAAGAAAAAAAATTGTTACATTAGTAGATTGAGCAAATATTTAAAGGTTCCTTTTTTGATTCAGTAGCATCAAAGTATTTCTTGGCTCTAAACATCAAGTCAGTTTGTGCAGTTTTGATTATACTGAGAATGTGATGTAATTATTAGCAGGGGTGGGGCATTGTATGATGTGATGAGTTCTCTCTGATGTAGTCAACAGGATCTTATAGCCTATTGAGTAAGAAGTGACAGTATCACTTCTCACTTAACAGACTTCAGGATCTTGTTATGATTAATGTTTTTAAAATGCAAATATTACTTCTTTAAGGGTTTCTTTGAAATAAGTAACATTTCCATTTTAAAAACATTAATCATTATTATATTTAAACATTTTTCTTAATGGAGAAAAAAAAAATAAACAGTGTAGGTTGTTCATTATTTTCATCATCATTTAATGTTGACTTTTCTATGCTTAAATGGACCTGACAGAATTTGTTGGGGCAGACTTTTTCTACAGTTTGATACCCTTCCTGTCACCATCCTTCACCTGTTTACAAATTAGGTAATATTTCCCCATAACCAGACTCATTTCTACACGCACGCACACACACACACACACACACACACACACACACACACACACACACACACACACACACACACACACACACACACACACACACACACACACACACACACACACACACACACACACACACACACAAACACTTTACTTGCAAGGGTTTGACCCAAGGTGCCACTCAGTAGGATTGAACCCATTCTGATACAGTTAGGATTCAAGCTTCTTGACCACACATCCATGCCTATTCTCAAATGTAAATATCTGGTAAGTCTTACTGGTAATTCAGTGGAGGGAAAACGGAGTTTGGCATCTACATAGGAGTGTGATAAGGTTTATGGTGAAAATGTATTATTGATAAAGATGAATGAGAAAATTATGGAGATAACATGCAGAGAGAAGGCAACAGAGTTCATAGAATGAATGATTTAGATGATGTCACCAAGTCAAATCTGTAGAAAAATAATTACTGACAACAGTTGATCAAAGGCTTTTCTTGTATTGAGTACAATAAACCGAGGCTTTTAGGTGTGCCGCAAGAAATATCAAAAATTATCTAGAGACTATTAGAGATCTTAATTAAAAATAGCTATATTCATATGCTTAATATATATATATATGTATCTCTCTCTCTCTCTCTCTCTCTATATATATATATATATATATATATATATATATATATATATATAGACCTTGACATAAACTCCTCTTATCTTCTATATAAATAATGCATCTTTTTCAATTGCAAGAACTAAAAGTCAGAGGGGGAAGGGATAAACTACCTGTATCAACTTGCTATAAAAGCAGGTAATAATTTTACCTTGTCCTTATTCTTAGTGCAAGTTTTGAAGAGTGCAGTTCGATTTTAACAGTTATTTTTTCAAAGACATAATGGAAGTGACAAAGGGGCATATTTGGCATATTTTACTTTATGAGTTCAATAAAGGCAATAACACAACAGAAAATGCAAGGAATATTAATGCAGTATATAGGGGTCAGACAATAAGCATAAGCCAGTGTCAGTGGTGATTCCAGAAATTCCGAGCTGGAAACTACAGCCTAGAAGATGAGCCTCATCCTGGAAGATCTGTGGAGCTCGATGAGGACATCCTGCAAATCATGTGATAGTTTGAAATGAAAGTGTCCATCATACAAGCAGTATCCTTCATTCCCAATCTTCTATGAAGACGTCTAGTTATGGGGAAATATTACCTTATTTGGAAACAGGTGAGGCTTGATAACAGGAATGACATCAGGCTGTAGAAAATTTATCTCAAGAAAAAATCTATCTGACCCATAGAAAAGTGGATGTTGATGATGATAATTCACTATGCTTGTGCAGACAACTTGTGTTATCCATTACAAAACTTATTCTCTGGAATTTTTCAGAGATGTTTGTAAGGACTTAGATTGGTCTGATAAAACTAGGATGACAATTATTTGATAAACAAATACACTGTGTGATAAAATTGTGAAGGGGAGATTTGCTATAAGAAGAGGATGTGGTACAAGAAGCCTTGAAGCAGAGTCATAATCTAATGAAATCAACTCTGATGAGAAAATTTCTCAGCTAATCAGAATACATTTCAGTCATACTGCTACATATACACTTGTGCACGCGCACACAGGCACACACACACACACACACACACACTCTCTCTCTCTCTCTCTCTCTCTCTCTCTCTCTCATTCACTCACACACTTATTCACACTCATAAGTCAGAATGAGGAAGTGAATATTCTTTTCTATTCTAGGCACAAGGCATGAAATTTTTGGGGGAGGGGGGCCAGTCAATTAGGTCGACCCCAGTACACAACCAGTACTTAATTCATTTGGTAGAAACTTATTCACTAGAATTTTTCAGAGGTACTTATAAGGACTTTGACTGATCTGATAAAACTAGGATGACAATTATTTAATAAATAAACACACTGTGTGAGTAAAATGTGAAAGGGAGATCTGCTATAAGAGGAGGATGTGGGACGAGAAATCCTGAAGCAGAGTCATAACCTATGATGAGAAAATTACTCAGCTAATCCGAATACATTTCAGTCATACTGCTACATATATACTTGTGTGTGCAGACAGACAGACAGACACACACATTCTCTCTGTCACTTTCTCTCGCTCTCTCTCTCTCTCTCTCACATACTTATTCACGCTCATACACCAGACTAAAGAAATGAATATTCTTTTCTACTCTAGGCACAAGGCCCGGAATTTTGGGGGAGGGGGGGCCAGTCGATTAGATCGACCTCAGTACACAACTGGTACTTAATTTATCGACCCAAAAAATGATGTAAGGCAAAGTTGACCATGGCGGAATTTGAACTCAGAATGTAAGGACAGGTGAAATACTGCTAACGTTTCTGCCAGCTTGCTGCCTTGAGGAAATGAATATTAAAATATTATTAGATCATTTGCGAAATACAAGGAAGCCTATTACTTTAATGACTTCTATTAAGATACTATCTTTTGATCAGAAGATTAATGTTGCTCTTATTGACTTAAAAGGAAGGAGGAAGGCAATTTATAAATAAATAAAGAGCTGAGATCTAAGCCATAAATATATTCTTTAGTCTTGACCTAATGTACCCCAATAATTTTAAATGATTTGTATGTAGCCATGTTTATTATGCCCACTGACTATTATTGATTTGTTTTCTGTATATGTAGGTAAATCCTGATTATAAAGGAACATTTGTATTCCAAAATGATTTTCCTGCTTTGTTAACTGAAGGTCCTGAACCAGGTAAATTAGTCTACAATTTTTGCTTATTGTATTCAGTGGAATATATGACATGTGTTTCCATAAAAATGCCTCAAAAAAAATCACCTCAAGTCGTATCTGTGAAGTTGGGCCTTTCATAAGCTACTTTTGTCCCTGACACTCTTTTTCTTGAATATGTGCTGCTGAAATTGGGTTGCATCTAATATGTCCATGCATCTTTTATGCCATAAAACATGGTCATTTCATTTGAAATGTCAAAGCTTTGCATTTATAAATAAAGATTTTGGGTTTGGTCTTTATCTAATTCTACAAGAATTTTTATCAGCATTCTTCACCCTCCTCATATAAGTTTTGTGGCAGATTAAGTAGACTGTCTTCCTTACCACTGTTGTCATTTTGTGATGAACATGAGAAATACTTGGTTTGTTTGTGTGAAGGGGTGCTGAAAAGTTCCTAGCTTTAAGGGTATCACAAAAAGCCTGTTTGGAGGCCTGACCTTCCAAGTTCTTTTACAGGGCTTAGAAAAAAATGAAGGACCACTGCAATAAGTGTATGAATCTGAGAGGGGAATATGTTGAATAAAAACATAATTTTCCTGTATTTTCTTTTACCCAAAACCAGGAACTTTTCAGTACCCTCTTATATATCATTTAGCTGGTAACAAGTACCCCTATGTACATTATGAATGAAAGGCATCCTGCTGCAAAAATAGTTGCTTCAAAAATTTGGCAAAATCACTATACTTGCATGAAAAATGGATTTATTAGTATTACATTTTTGAAACTTCACTATTACTGACCACACTTTATTTATCCGTTTTGTTACATATTTCTGTCAAAATGCACTGCCTTTGTTTCAGTTAATTTTTTTAAATAATGAAGAATTTAGTAAAATTACCTTGTCAATACCTACTTCTTGTTTGGAACATAAACTAACATGAAATATTTCATGTAAGATTTTAATTTAGATCACTTTAAAACAGGAAGATTGTATCATACAAGCAGGGCCAGTCTCAGGTGAGCTGGTATCAAAAGGGTTAGATATAATGACATTCTTTCGGAAAGGTTTCAATATGGATCACTTTAAAACAGGAAGATTGTGATATAATAGAAACAAGTACAGTCTCGGGTGAGTTGGTATGAAAAGGGTTAAGTATAAAGAACAATTACAATGCACATATTGAATGAAATAAGTTATGCTTGTATTTGTGCTTAAGTGTAGACAATATGTGCATAGAGAAGCCTGATGGGCTGAAGCTGGAAACTTGTGATTGATATTACTTCAAGTATTTCATCATCTTCCAGTAACATACATGTCTCAATGAAACTAGTTGAAATATAAATGCATCATCATCATCATTTTCACGTCTACTTTTTTCTATGCTTGCAAGGGTCAGATGAGAGTATGTTGGAGCAAAGGTTTCTATGACTGGATGCTCTTCCTGTCATCACCCTCCACTTATTTCCAACTAAGTTAATAATCTCCCAGTCTATCAAACAACAAACAGACATTTATTTGGAGAATTGGAAACAAACAACAGATAAGCAAGCCTTTTTGTTTTTGAAAGATCTCACAATATGTCAAGATGTGATAGGAAGCTCAGATTTGCTTTCATGGTGGACTGTGAGTGAATGACACCACTAGTGAAGCCATTGTTGATAATTAGTGAACGAATACATGGGATCTTTTTGGTTTGAACGGCAGTTTTTAACATAATTTCTAGGTAGCTAAAAAAATTAAACTTCATATACTGGTAGAATGTGTTTATAAAACATCTTTTTCTCTTGGCTTTATTGAGAAAATTCTATAGTTTGTAAGATATTTGTTGTTTTTTGTCTTCAATTTTTTTCTTCTATTGAGGTAAAAAAAACATTCTGTGCCGTATGAATATGTCCCTTGTTTAAGAAACAGATTGGGTTTATTTACATTTGTGAAGAAAAAAAAGATACCATTCCCCCCACCCCTAACCCTAACCCTAACCCTTACTAACCCTAACTAACTCTAACCTTAAAACAGATTGAAATGCAATAGACCGATACTAGGGTCATAATTATGGATGACAATTTCATATGACACTGCTAGAAAAAACTGCCGTTCAAACCGAAAAGATCCAATACATGTAGACAAGGAAATACCAACTCACTCACATTTGTTCATTCAGTGTATACACATTATCATCATTTTCATAGTAGAAGGCACTTGCCCATAGTACCATGCAATGGGACTGGAATCTACAAAATCTTACTATGGTTGAAATAAGAATGTAAATACATTCTATCTGGCACCATTGTAGATAGTTTAGTTTGCATAGTTGTGCTTTTTATGGTTCATCATTAACTAAATAAAATTTTATGCCCCACACAGCATAAATCTGAAAAAAAAATTCGAATACATTTAGATATTACAAAATCTAATTTATGACTGCCTTACATAGTTTCTGAATGCTTTATGTGTGACATGTCTGAGGAGTATTAAACAAACCATAAAATGGTCCATCAGGACACTCCTTCCCTCTTTATCTGTACAGTAGTAGCATAGACGTGAAGGAGTGTGGTCTAGTGGTTAGAATATTTGGCTCATGATCATAATGATGTAGGTTCAATCCAGGGCTGGGAAATGCATTGTGTCCTTGAGCAAGGCACTTAATTTCATGTTGCTCTATTTGATGGAAAGGAGTATCAGCTGAGTGTTGGTACAGCTTTTTCTCCCTCCAACTATCACATCCAGCATGTATCACTGGGTCAAAGGATGGGAGAGTCAAGAGTGTGTCTCTATGTCTGCTTGCAACTGCATAAACACTTAAAACAGTTAGCAAAAGCATGGTAGCCATTATTCTTTGCAGTTGACAGCTGGCTTTAAAATAGAAAGTATGTGTTTAGATTCTTATTTAACCCACAGAAAAGCTTTGTAATATATGTGTGTGTGTGTGTGTGTACACACACACATCTAGCAATAGAAACCTGTTAAGGCTCACTGCAGTCTCTGGCTTGTTGTACCTTGTTGAACTTTCCATCCACTACCAGCCTGCTAGATGAACATTAAATAATGATGATGATATGGAGATAAAATGTAAGAACTGACATATTTCTTTTGGTGGCGAGGTCATTATCATCGTAAGGAAAAATATAGATTATTTGTTCATTCATTTACATCTGAGAGAAGAAATTTCAAGTATAGAATCAAGGGGCCTTAGAGTTAATTAAGCAAAGACCAAAGTACTAGTAAGCAGGAAAGCAAACAAATTACTAATCTCTTCAGGGAAATGGCCTTGCTCAGTATGTAGAAATGGTTTCGGTAGAAATTCCATAAAGTGTACTCAGTGTAAGCATAAGAGGGGTAGTGGAATCAGAGGACGGTTAACAGTGTGTGGCAGATGTGCAGGAGCAATAATTACTTAACAGTCACTGTAAATAGATTTCCTCAACTGCTCTGTAGGATCTTTAGAGGTAGTAGACAGTTTCTCTTACCTAGGTGGCCAAATTAGCAGTGGAGGAAGATGCTCTGAAAGTGTAGTTGTAATCTGGGCAAAGTTCAGACCTCACTCCTTCACCTTTGTTGGTAACAAAGACCCTCCTCCTCAGAATGAAAAATGGATTATATGCCTATGTATGAACAGTTATCCTACATTGTAGTGAAATGAGCTGTGAATGCTGAAAATATGTGATAGCTGATCTCTGAATGGGGGGGAACCTGTGGAGGAGGACAAAATAGTGTAAAATGATCTTCAGATGTTGAGTCTCACAGAAGAGATGACGAAGGACCAAGACAATTGGCAATTTGCTGTGATGAAGAAAACCTGTCAAGTTAAATAAAACCTCTCCCCACAACTAGCACCTCCACATCTCCCCACCTGAGTTCACCACTTGTATTTCCTCCCCTTCTGTCTTCCAATCTCTCTTTGCACCCTTGGAAACCTACTTATACACAATGTGTCCATGTTAAATGTCTTCCCAACAACAGATTCTCCTAATACCTCTCCTTCTGTTTGTGTCCACTCACTCCATTCCTCCCTCCCCTGTATCTACCACCCTTTCCACTGTCTTGCGAACTTACCTACCTTATACAATCCTTGGTGCACTTTACTATATATATCTCTTTGTAACTTAGGTGTATGCCTTATAACATCTTCACCATCTTACCACCCTCTTTTCTCTCTCTACAACTGAGGTAGCTGTGTATCTCCTCTACTGCAGTACACCTATTTCTGTATCTTTAGTCAGGCTTTTGTGACTTGATTTGAAAATAACTGTTTTGGCACAATTGGATATCTGAAAGAGAGAATGATAGAGATCTTGGAAACATTGTCCACTGGTTACATGTTTTATAAGCAGTTTGGTTACTGTTTGTATAACAGTACTTTTATATGTTTCCTATTTGGAAATAGATAATAAATATATTTTACTTTTGAAGTAGGAATATATATTGATAAACACGTCACTTATAACTTACTTGTAAGTGTTATCATTATACATAAATCCTGACTCCAGCTACATAAATGCCATAGTGAGAAATATATACATTTTATGTGCACATATATATTGAAGATAAATAAATTCATGTCCTTTTAACCACTATAAAAAAAATACACAGTTTCATAATTGCAGAAATAAATTTCATTAACAAGTTGAAGAATGTATAGAAAGAGAAAATAATTACTACATTAGTTTATTTATGTACACTTAGCATTTATAGTACAATTGGAAAATAAAGTCATTTTGTCGTAGAGAGTTACGACTTAAAAATTCACACTCGCTAATCCTTCAGACTAACTACTAGAGTTCGCAACAATTCAAATAAGTCTTGTTGGATTTAAGTCAGACATGGCATAAAAAATAGCCAATATCTCAAGGAGTGAGTGTCGTGGAGTTTAGTAACATCCAATGATCGCTGTTGTTAGTGTTGTGGAGTTTAGTAACATCCTACGATCACTATTGTGAGTGTCGTGGAGTTTAGTAACATCCTGCGATCACTAAATAATTGCCCAAAAATCAGGTTTTTTATAATTGCTCATATCCAAATTCTAAGAACCGTATTTCGTGAAAGATTTCTTTGACAAAACTTTAGAATTCGTATATGGGCAGTATTTTTAACCAATGGGATTACCAACACTTATGGTTGTTCAGGCAAACGACCATTACATCATATTGCTGCCTTTTATGACTTGCTACACACGATTTGTATTTGTTAACAATACAAAAACAGTGGAAGCAACATTGCACTAATCTTTCCTGTGCATGAATCTCACAAATAAAGCTTTCAAAACTTGCAAAAATTGGTCCTCATATTTTTATAATCTCTTATGAAGTCCTCAGCTACATATCATTGACTAAAATGACCCATATTTACCTCAAACATACCAGTATATCCAGTTCTTGCCTAGAAAATTGGCTCTTTGGGATTCTCTTCCTGCTTATATCTTTCTCAAAGGTGTTTCACTTACAATGGTTCCAGAAGAAGATTAATGGCACCAGTCTCATAGTCTTGGATGGCCTGCAAAGGTCATGGATGGCCACTGCCACTTCTTCCAGATCCATTAATTAAAAAAGAAAAGGTGACAAATCCTGATCAACTGTTTATTTACTTTAAAACAAAGAACCACATTGGAGGATTGCTCACACATCTGGAACAGTTCCTGCTACACAATACACACATAGATTCTAGATTACATCCAAAAGGAAGGTTATAAAGTTTATTAGTAAAAGCTGATTAATCAATATATTACAACTATAAAGCAACATGTGTACTGTGTTTTTTTTTCTCTCTCTGCCACGTCTGCAGCTATATCAATGACATCAGCAACTTTTAACAAGCAAGCTGTTTACTCACTTTATCCAAGCCTGTTCCTTGTAGAGAGATGGGCCAAAAAAGACTTAGAAGAAAGAGTTTCAATGACAATTTTATGTGTTTACACCTTTATTCTGGTTCCCACCATCCTCTTTTCTATAATGTGAGTAGCCTTGTAGCTCCTCTATGTCAAGAACATGGTTCTGGTCTAGCTCCTTACTCTCATACTTTAACTACTCATCTCCTAGCCTTGTATAAAGCTGCCTCCCTCTCTACTGTAGTTCCACTTAGTCAAAGGGGATGTTAGTCCTGAAAAGTTGCATAGCAACCTCACTGAAAGAAGCACCCAGTGTACTCTGTAAAGTGGTTGGTGTTAAGAAGGGCATCCAGCTGTAGAAACCATGTCAAAGCAAACTTTAAAAAAACATGTATATATATATATCCATATATTATATATATATATATATACATCATCATCATCGTTTAACATCCGCTTTCCATGCTAGCATCGGTTGGACTGTTCAACTGGGGTCTGGGAAGCCAGGAGGCTACGCCAGGCCCAGTGTGATTTGGCAGTGTTTCTACAGCTGGATGCCCTTCCTAACGCCAACCACTCCGTGAGTGTAGTGGGTGCTTTTTACGTGCCAGACGAGGCTGGCAACAGCCACGATTGCTTGGTGCTTTTTACGTGCCACCGCCACGGAGGCCAGTTGGGGTGGCGCTGGCAATGGCCACGTTCAGATGGTTTTCTCTTATGTGCCACCAGCACTGGTATCATAACTACAATTCCATTGATTTTGATCGATTTCAATTTCACTTGCCTCAACAGGTCTTTGCAAGTAGTTTTGTGTCCCAAGAAGGAAAGGTATGCATAAGTGGACTGGCTACATCCCATGTAGAGGCCATGGGTTATGGTCTCACTTGTCCTGCCGGGTCTTCTCACGCACAGCATACTTCCAAAGGTCTCGGTCACTAGTCATTGCCTCAGTGAGACCTAATGTTCGAAGGTCGTGCTTCACCACCTCGTCCCAGGTTTTCCTGGGTCTACCTCTTCCACAGGTTCCCTCAACCGCTAGGGTGTGGCACTTTTTCATACAACTATCTTCATCCATTCTCGCCACATGACCATACCAGCGCAAACGTCTCTCTTGCACACCATAACTGATGCTTCTTAGGTTCAACTTTTCTCTCAAGGTACTTACACTTTGTCGAGTATGAACACTGACATTACACATCCATCGGAGCATACTGGCTTCATTCCTTGCGAGCTTACGCATATCCTCAGCAACCTTAACACTAATAATAATAATAATAGTTTATCTTATTCCCAAGAGACAGACCAATCCTTGAAAGGAGATATTTGAATGTTACTACATACATGATTAATTTTGCTTCCACATAATCATAGTATGAAAAGATAGACAGATGGACTTAATGAATGCCAAGATGTCACTGAATTGGTCCCTACATCTTTCCTCTCAGAGTGTGGAGTTTTCTAAGATTTGTTATCCACTCAAAGAATAATACAAAACTGATTTATTTACCTTCCTACGAAAGACTTACAAACTGAACATTTAGATAGATATTCTGTCAGTCAGCTGCTTATCTCAGTAACATAAAATTCAAGACAAGAAATCAATAGTATATATTGATTTTGTTTTGTAAAGAAGTAATACAGAAATGAAACTAACTGAAGTTTGTGGTATTTAGGAAGTAATTTAGTTTTTTTAAATTTCTGAGAATTTCAGTAAATTTTTGCGCAATTTATTTAAAAAAAAGATAATTCTCAACAATTGTTTTATTGTTTTAATATTCTTGTCCCTCATTGAATTTCTCCAAAAGTTAGTTATCTGATAAAATAATAACTTTTGTTGATTATGTTAATACCACGGACATTAGAGTACTATAAAACAAAGACAGTAAAATTGCGGCAATTATGTGTATGTGCATATGTGTGCCTGTGTTTGGAATGTTAAACCTTTGCTCCTCTTTTGTTAAGGAATGGTTTTGGGAATCATGTCAAAGAAGACATTGGTGCATGATGAAGTCCCTGTCAAATTGTGCAACCCATGGAAGCATGACGTTAATGATGATAATTCTATCTGGTATTGTAAAGACTCATTACCAATGAGAATGTAAAAGTTGATATCTTGCTTGGACATCATTTTCCAGGTAGAGACCAGAAGTTGGCTTAATGATTTAACATAAACCTTTTTTTTAGAATCCATAATGAGAGCAATTATTGTATTTACTTTGGAACATCACCATTTTTTCCCATTGCAAAGGATCAGTGCATTGAATATATCTTCAAATTTATTTTTAGTGTTTATTTTAGCAACCTCAGTGTGATTTGAACTTACACAATTGTGTAACAAATTATATAAAATAAAGCATCTAATTCAGCCCACTGCTATTTTAGCAATCATAGTTGTCATGTGAGAAATTATTTGTTTTTTCAAGTCACTAATAGATGTTTTCATATAAATGTATCTTTATGACTCGCATCAGTTTTATTTCTTATTATTTATATATTTCTTTAATTTATTTCTTTTGTTTCATTAAATTTTCCCTGCTGAAGTCCATTTATTCTCTTGCTCCTTTTCATCTGTATTTCAGAAACAAGTGATGACCCTTTGCTTCAAATGAAAGCAGCAAAAGGTACATGTAAAGTAATGTGTTTTCACCCTTGGTCAGACCTGACTCTGCCATTGTTTGAACATGATGAAATTGTGGCTGTCATTGAAGAATGGGTTCGACTGATGATTGAACTGGGACAGAAGTTTGAATGGGTACAAGTTAGTGGCCTTTTCTCTATTACTTTGTGTATTTAAATATCAAATGTATGAGATTATCATGCTGGACATGGTTCAATCATCATACTACTGTAGCCATTGAGGGTATTGTCCAGTATGTCTTCATTAGCATTTTCTCTCTCCCCTCTCTCTTTCCCAACTGGGTTAGTCATGTATCTCTTATAGCAAGACATCTATTTCTTTCTCTCTATCATACTTTTGTTTCTCATCACTTAGCACAAAGTCACCTCCCTCAGTACTACTCCCCACTCCTCACTTGAAGATGTCTTGTTTTGTGATTTACTTACTGACCTTGTTTGTGTCATTGTTTTGTAAAAAGCACCCAGTACACTTTGTATGATGGTTGGCATTAGGAAGAGCATCCAGTCATAGAAACCATGTCAAAACACAGCTCAATGCAGCCTTTTGGCTCCTGTCAAACTGTCCAACTCACACCAGCATGGGAAACAGATTTTAAATGGTGATATGATGATGATGACTACTGTTGTATAAAATTTCACTGTTGTCTAAGGAGTATGAAGTTAACAACTGTAAAAGTATGAACATAATTGTTCAAAAATTCCTGCAAATAGGAAGTGGAAATTGGATTTCTTCTTTCAGTTTGAACTGGAAAATTATCTGAGGAAATGAACCATTTTTGTGAAACTAGTTTCCTGTTCCTTTCTGTTTCATCAACGCATATCTACACACTGATTGATCTGTGTGACACATGTTTAGGGGTCAGTCCTCCGAGTCCTATATGCTTTAACTTAAGACAATTTTCTGCTATTTGACTCATAGCTAGGACCTTTAACGGGTTCTACCACCCTAGGATAGAGTGGACCTTGGAGTAGTGGTGACTAAGGGTTAACTTCTAACTTTTCCAAAATGCCTAACATTCTGAGCTGGAGCCTCACCATTGGATGAAGCTTATTGCCTTGCTCAGGGCCAGACACAGCACACAAAGGAAGAGAGAGAGTTTAAAAAGTTTTTTTACTGATTTTAAAATATTTTTATCTATTTTTCCATGCTTTTGCTGGTAGGGGAATTGATTTAAAAAATGTTGACATTTGCATTCTAACAGAGCAATTTTCTTTTTTATAATTTTCTTTATTTATTTATTTTTCTTTACAACTGAATGTCATTGTATATCACTAACTATTCCACCATAAAGCAGGAGTACCTATTGTCAGCTAGATAGACTGAATCCAACAGAACACTATGTCTTGCTACAGGATTAAAAATAATGGCTATAACAAAGTTTTGAACTCATTAATCACATGGCCTGGAATTTAGTTTAAGCTGACCTTATAGTTCAAAGTTCAAACTATCTACTGAAATAACCATTATTTTGTACACAATGGCTATTGTAGTATAAAGTTTGACCACTGGCACTTTCAGTTGTTCTATGGGTAAGGAGTTAGCACAAGGTTTCCAACTGTTAAAGCATGAAAGCAATTATAAGTAGATGACCAGGCATGTAGTACTTTGACATTCTCTGTCAAATATAATACTTATTTATTCCTATTGATATGAATTAGTCATACATTACCTTGTAGACTTAAAAGTTTGATAATGTGATTGTTTATTTTTAGAATAATATTGTAAGGTAAGTGTGAGAGGTTGGATCTGGCCAGTTCGAAGATAAAACAGATAGATTATTTTGGCAGGATATGGCCAGTTTAAATGTTAAAGAGTTAATCTCTAACAGCCAACATACCTTCATGATCTTCACCCCTCTGTTTCCATTTCTAATCTTGCTGATGATATTGACCTTTTAGTATGCAGTGAAGCAGAACTACAGGAGTTCACACCAGACTGGAAAAAGTATCAAGAGCTTATGGGATAGCGAAATCAATCCACAAAAGATCATGACCCTGGTTAACAGTAACAACCAAAATGCAGCAACCAGCATTATGCTGGTACTTAGGGTCCATGGCTGATCTCAAAAAATTGATAACAATAAGACTCAGTTTAGCACTACACTCACGGGGTGGTTGGCATTAGGAAGGGCATCCAGCTGTAGAAACACTGCCAGATCAGACTAGAGCCTCCTGGCTTCCCAGACCCTGGTTGAACCATCCAAGCCATGCTAGCATGGAAAATGGACGTTAAACGATGATGATGATGAGGTATTTATATACACATATATACATATATAAATATCTATCTATCTATATACATACTTATATGTACATACATATATATATGTACATATATGTACATATACATATATATATATATATATAGTGAAACTATTAAAAGTGAAACAATATAAAAACAAACTATTATAGCCCATTACAATAGAGATGTTATTTCAATTTTGACACGTAATACTGAAACAGTCTAAGAGTTTGCTCTGGGCTTGCATTAGGCAAGAAGTTGGAAATTTTTTTGGGCCCATGACACTCCATGGACCCTACGTAATGCATGTGTAAAATTTGAATGCACAAATTTGGCTTACAACTGTTTCCAGTAGTCATTATGGGTATGTTGCTGATAGGTTTACTCAATTACTCTATCGATCAGTTGAGAAAAATTGAATTACCAGAAACGGCTCTGACGAAAGTAGCATTAATTTTTTTAGGTCTTTCAATTTTTCTCAACTGATCAATTGGGTAATTGAGTAAACCTATCAATAACATACCTGTAATGACTACTGGAAACAGTTGTAAGCTAAATTTGTTCTAATAAAGGAAAAATATGTAATGACCATTAGTTATACCTTGTTTTATATATATATGTATACACAGACACATACGTTTATACAAATGCATACATATATACATACACTCACATATACACACAAATTAATAAAAAGTGTATATTATTTTATATTTCTTTTCTAGATATTTGAAAACAAAGGTAGCATGATGGGTTGTTCCAATCCACATCCTCATTGCCAGGTATTTTCACTTTCTTCTCTATTTGAAAACTCAACTATTTGAAGATTATTTGAGATTTTTAGGATGCATTTTGCTAGGTAGATTGTTATTTAACCCTTTTGCTACCATATTCCTGTTCAAATACTCTGTCTCTTTTTCAATTAATTTTGAAAGTAATGAAGAATTTGGTGAAATAACTTTATCATTATTAAGCTGGTGTTTGGAACATAAATGAACATGAAATTTTGATGGGAAGTTTTTATTTAGAGCACTTTAAAACTGGAAGTTTATATCATAGAACCAGGACCTATCTCAGGCAGGTTGATATAAAAAAAAAGTTGTCTCCAAATCTGTATTTTGTAATACTTCCCCATAATCCTTGTGAAGTAAATGTAATATATTTAATTGTGCATTATGTTTGTGTTATATTCTATATATTTTATTAGTATTACTAATATCTAGTGAAAAGAATGTCCAGTAAGTTTAACTGATTATTAGGAATATATTTAATCCTTTTGTTTCTATATTTTCGTTGAAATATGATGCCTTTGTTCCAATTGATTTTGAAAATAATGAAGAGTTTAGTAAGATAACTTTGTCATTATTAAACTGGTGTTTGGAACATAAATTAACGTGAAATATTGATGTAAGGTTTTAATATAGATGATTTTAAACTGGAAGTTTGTATCATAGAACCAAGAGCAGTCTTAGGTGGGTTGAAAAGTATAATCTGATGAATTGAATGACTTTACTCTTTGAAGCTCTAAGTATGTTTAGTAGGTACAATTTCATTTGACTATATCCATAGAAGACACAAAAGTGGACAGCCACATGGTTTTCGTGTTTACAGTTCCCTAATTGCCAAAAACTTTGTTATTTTCAACTGTGAGCCCAAAACATGTGGCTTCTCACTTTTGCATCTTTCAGGGGTGTAGTCAAATGAAATTGTGCCAGCCACAGCATGCTTGCAGTTCAAAGGGTTAAAGTATAAAATGATTAGGAAGCTCATTTTGCAACCACATAGTTTTGTGTTCTGTCCCACTGCTATCAGAGTATTCTGAATGCTGGAGGGTTAAGTGGTTTCTTGGTATTGGCTCTGAGATAAAGCTCCATTCAGGTTGACTTTGTCTTTCTTTATACTAGCACTTTTGAATTAAATGCCACTATCCTGCAGGTGATCTCTCTTCTACCCAGTCTGTTAGTCACATTATTCTGTATGTGCAGAGACAATGTACCATTTGTTTTTCAGAGTACAAAGGCAATGGCACTAGTGCTGGTGAATGCACCCAAAACACTATGTAAAGTAGTTAATAAATGAGTAGAGACAATGTAAAATTGAGACCATCCTTCAGTCTTGTTGAATACATAGCAACCCTATCTAGTTCTGAGGTTATGGTAAAATGTTCTCAGTACATTCTGTATTGTGGATGATGATAGAAAGGATGTCAAGGTGTAGAAATCTTGCTAAACTTAATAACATTTGAACGAAGCATGTCTTCTGTGTTGCCCCTCTCTCACTACAGGTTTTCACAGTAGACCCAAATGTACCACCCCCATAGAAGTATTGCTTAGGCTAGACTTCCCACCCACTACCTTACTGGTTATTTGACCCATCTTGAAGAACAATAACTTTGAAAATGAACTAGTTTAGACTGTGAACCCCTTCAACTTACACCAGTGTAAAAAATGGACTTGAAATGATAATTAAAAAAACTTAAGCTATATTTTGGTGCATTCAATTTGAGTGTTTAGTCTACTATATATATATGTGTGTGTGTGTGTGTAAGTATAAACTTAGATAAACTTAGATATGTTTCGACCAAAGATTGGTCCAGGCCATGTCTAACTTAATAGCACCACCTGATAGGATTATTCGAATCCTGTTTAAGTCAAGTTTTGTTCAAGTAGTGAGTTCTTGTTGGGTGAGTTGTATCCAATTATGGGTGGCTTATCTGGTATTCTTTGAAGGAATCTATCCAGACTCCGTTTAAAGTATATATATATATTTACAGAGAACTAAAATACAATAATAGCAACAACACCAAGACAGCAATGCTGTCAAAGCATTTTATCGTATGCAATAGATTCCTTATTGAATTAATGTGTCTGACCCATGTCACATGGAAAATGGATATATGATGATGGTGAGGATGATGATGTACAGGGTGGGGCAGAGAGGACGGACATTTTTTGAAATGGCTATTACTCAGCACCAGGACGAGGGACATGTGTCCAGCAGGTACCATTCGGTCCATTGGTGTCTTAGCATTTTTTTCTTTTCAGGTGAAGCCATGGTGCTGTGGATGATGGAGCATCATGTGTTTGCCTATAACAGTTATGTGAAGAATAACGAGTCTGTCACTGCATTTCAGTGTGACTTTTGGTGCCACTTCAACATTCACCGAAATCAGGCTGTTCCCACCCGTAACACAATCTTATGTTGGGTGAATGCACTTTGTACACGAGGTACACTAATGGATACGAAATTGGTGGGGGTACTACAAACAGTAGGAATCCCGGAAAATGTAAAATTCGTCAGACAAGTTTCAATACGGAGTCCGAATCACTCTGCTCAGAGGCATTCCACTGAACTTGACATCGGTAACTGATTGGTAAGGCATATTTTGCATGAAGACTGCATTTCCTCCCATACAAATTAGTCACTGGGCAACAGTTAAACCATGAGACTATGCACAGCGGCTTAACTTTGCATGTCAGATGGAAGCAATTTTTGAGGCAAATGACAACCTCATTTTGTTAATGAGTGATGAAGCTCACTTTCATCTCAATGGTATGGTGAATCAACAGAACTGTCATTATTAGGCAATCCGAGAGAACTGAACAAAAGACTACTGCACAGACCAAAAGTAATGGTCTGGTGTGCTGTCGGAAAAGCTGCCATCGTTGATCCTTACTTTTTTGAAGACAATAATGGAAATGCTGTTACTGTGAACTCCGACTATTACATAGATATGACAAACAACTTCTTTGTGCCTGAATTATTATGAAAACTTATGCCTGTTCAACATGTCTGGTTTCAGCAGGATGGAGTGACGGCCTACACAGCCAGAGCATCAATGGACATTGTTCACCCTCTCTTCGGTGACCACCTCATTTCCAGGTTTGCTGACATTCCTTGGTCCCCTTGGTCCCATGATTTGCCCATGTGTGATTATCTCTTGTGAGGAAACCTCAAGGCACGTGTGTATGTGCATAAGCCCCGTACATTGGATGATTTGAAGGAAGCTATTCGTGTGGAAGTCACCCAAATCAACAGAGCAATGCTAGAGAAAGTGGAGGCCAATTTCCAAGAATGCCTTCAGAAATGCATCAATAAAAATGGACACCACATGCTGGATGTTGTTTTCCGCACTTGGTTTTGACAAATGCTAATTCAATACAGACACGTTGATCTCAATAAAGTTTGCAGCTAAAATTAATGATTTTGTGAATTTTTCAAATACGATGATGATGCCTGTCCTCTCTGCCTCACCCTGCAGCAGCAGTAGTACATAGCATAACCCATTGAGGCAAGTGAAAATCAAAATCAAAATCAAACCAAATCAAATCAGATATCAGAAAGCAGAACCAAAATCGAAGTCAATCAACATCAATGGAAATTGCAGCTGTGATACCAATGCCGGTGACAAGTAAGCGAACCATCCGATCGTGGCCGTTGCCAGCGCCGCCCCGACTGGCCTCCGTGCCGGTGGCATGTAAAAAGCACCATCCATTCATGGCCGTTGCCAGCCTCGCCTGGCCCCCGTGCCGGTGGCACATAGCACCATCCGTTCGTGGCCGTTGCCAGCCTCACCTGGCCCCTGTGCCGGTGGCATGTAAAAGCACCATCCGTTCGTGGCCGTTGCCAGCCTCACCTGGCCCCCGTGCCGGTGGCACGTAAAAAGCACCATCCGTCCGTGGCCGTTTGCCAGCTCCGTCTGGCACCTGTGCGGGTTGCACGTAAAAAGCACCCACTACACTCACGGAGTGGTTGGCGTTAGGAAGGGCATCCAGCCATAGAAACACTGCCAGATCAGACTGGGCCTGATGCAGCCTTCTGGCTTCCCAGACCCCAGTTGAACCGTCCAACCCATGCTAGCATGGAAAGCGGACGCTAAATGATGATGATGATGATGATGATTTATGTATGCTTAACTTCCATTGTGTTTTTTGTTAAAGCTCAGAGCTACTGTTGGTTATACCACATTAAAATTTCATTAATGTAATATAGTATACATGCTTGTGTTTCCTTTTTCCTTAAGCTTTCATAAACAGCCAACATCCACATGCTGCCAAGGCATATCATGCCAAGCTTGCTCTGCTTCCATAAACAGACCTTGACAACAACATCATTCAGTGAAGACATGAACATTCTAATCTATTTTAAGATGCAGTCATTACATTAAGGAAATAATGTTGCATTATACTCTTGTTGAGAATAGACAGTACATAGCTAAAATAAAGTTACTTGGCTATTGAGAGCCAGTAATAGGATAAGCATATTTATGTTTTATATAAATAACTAATAAAACAAGATTCAATCAACAGTTTTAGGTCTCCAGAATGTTTGAAGCAGATTTTTATTATAACATTCAATGAGAACAAAGAAATGTATACCATCATCATCATCATCATCATAATATCCATTTTATGTCCACTTTTCCATGCTTGCATGGCCTGGACAGAGTTTATTGAGGCAGATTTTCTACAGCTACATACTCTTCCTGTTGCCAACCCCAATCTGTTTCTAAGCAAGGTAATATTTCCTCATATCTAGACATGTTCTCACAGAATTTTAGAAAAAAAAAATGACTGCTTATATGCCAGTAGCGCTTGTTTACAACTATCATGCTAAATCAAGACAAGGAGACACAAATATACACACACTCAAATGCATATATGCATACGTATCATCATCATCATTTAATGTCCACGTTTCAATGCTTGCATGACTCAAAATTTGTTGAGGTATATTTTCTACAGTCAGATGACCTTTCTGTTCCCTACCTTCACCTGTTACCATGAAAACTAATGCTTTGCATGCCTAGACAGGTTTTTCACAGAAGATTCTGTGTGTGTGTGTGGGTGTTGTTTGGGTGGTATTGCTGATGTTGGTGTGTTTAAAATGAAAATTCACTCTAGTGCAATAGACTTGAGGTTAGATTAAAGTTTGTTTTGTAGGATATACATAAATTGATTCCACTATAGTAAATCACTTCATTAATGATAATGAGGTTATTGATCATAGTAATGATTACACTGGGCAACAAAAAAAATATTATTGTCTGCTACCCAGACAAATGGTGCTGTACTAAACTAAATAGAGTATGCTGATTCTGAATCTAAATGCAGAATTGTTGTGGCCTGTCAGGATTTTGAGTTATGTGCATAATTAGTATCAGGAATAGTTAAGTTCAAAATAAATAATTATTATGATAGTATATTAGTACTGTATATAGTATATTTATGTTTAAGGCAAATAGTATTATAATATAATGGTACATAGTAAATTCATGTTAAGGGAACACTCACTTTATTTTTGATATGCTCAGTTCAGAAATGTTTGAGACACTTGCTTTTGCACATAGGTGTTGTGCTGGTCTCCCATTGTAGGAACCAGCAGTAGTCACCCATCACATGTAGATTGAACTGGACTTGATACTTCGTTTCCCTCTCAGATATGTCATGGTGGAACCTCTTACCATGCTTATCACTAACGGCACCAAGATTCGTTGGAAAAAAAAATTGAAATGAGAATGCATGAAGTGCATTTTAAGGCACATTCAGAATCCCATTTTTTCATACACTGTTGTTTATTAAATCAGCATAGTTTCCAGCTCTATGATTTCCAAGAAAGTTCTGTACAACTAACACAAATGAATCCCATACCATCAGCTCAACTGGATTCAGTTTACCTCTGAATTTGCTATCAGACATCAATTCTCTGATCTTGGGTCCAATGAAAATGCCTGCTTTCAGTATTGCATCACTTTTCTCTGCACCAAATTTTACTTTTAGGTACTAGAAACCACAACCATTGTATGTCAGTGTTTTTATGAAGTTTTTCATGAGGTCAAGTTTGATGTGAATGGGTGGAAGGAAGATCTTTTGTGGGTCTACCACTGGCATATGCTACACATTGTACCAACCAACTATGCACTCATCTCTTTTAGGTCAGTCTTTTACAGTGTAATGTTTGCTGTCATCATAGCTGTTCCAAACACACAAGAAGCACATATTTTTGGTATATCCCAGCTGCAGTCCTAGGAGGACGGAAACCACTTTTAAATCACTACAAATATTCCTCTTATGAACTGAGTAATTAACTCCTTTCAGAATGAGTTCTATTGATTCATAAGTTTCTTCCATACCGACAACATGACCCACAAGAATTGAAGGATTTTTATTACTATTATGCAACAACACAGCTTTGAGGCTAACCTTACTTGAGTCTATAAACAATCTCCATTTGTTAGCTACAAGCACATGTCCTAGTTTTTGCATGAGTGCAATAACATCAGTACAGAAACCAGCATTATTTTCTTGCTTGCAAAAGATAGATAAGCCTTCATGGCAAGAATGGAAAATGAAAATTTTTGTACCTTGCTTCTGTTGCTGTAGTCTGGATCCCAAAACTTCTGCCTTCTCCTTTGACAATGCTAGATCTCTTACTAAATCATTCAAATCTTGATTAAACAAGCATGGGTCATTTTCCTTAGAATCAACTACATACTCTTTGGTGATTGGATAATCAGGTGGTTCATTGTGCACGGTGTCAAAGTCTTCAAGTGAATCAAGTGATTCATGTGAGAGGGGAACTGGGACAGGGTTCTCAAAGTCATATAGGACCGGTTTTAGAGCCAACTTACAATCTGCATACATAATTTTTGCTTTTGTTTTCTTTGAGAAAACACCATTAGTCATGGAAAAGTAACAATCAAAGACATAATTGATTGGCTCACACCATACCACTTGTACAGCAAAAGGCATTCCCTTTCATTTTCCATTCAGCCACTGTGTAAGCCCTGAGTAACACACGGTGCAGCATATATGAGGTGCCTACCTCTTGTCTTGGTCCTTAACTATACAGCCGAAATAATATTTATAGGCAGGTTTTAATTTGGTGGCAATGTTCTTCCACTGGTCACGTGGAGTACATTTTCCACAGACGTAACATAAGTTGTCTGGGTGATTCACACAGCCTCTCCTATTCATGATCTAACACAATGAACACAGAACAGTAATCATGCAGAGTGAGAGATACACATACCACACGTGACGGCAGTGCAAGCAACACAGAGTTACCAAGAACAAACTGATGTATTTGGCAATTGCAAACAATTTGTCAGCGCCATCTATAGCTAAACTAAATAATGAACTTTCTCTTTGAATTAAGACTGCCTTCATTTTAACAAATTTTATAATATGGCCTATATCTAGCCGAAAGTATAGTTATTATCTTGTGCAGGTGCATTACTCAAAGTCCTGATGTGCTAGAACAATTCTGTATGCAGATTTGGAATCAACATCCTTGATTTAATCTAAAACACACGCTTTTACCCCAGTAGCAAAATCTTTGTTGCTCAGTGTTATAAGATCAATGATTTATTTGTTTTTCTTTTCTTTTTTCTTTTTTTTTTTGATTTAATGATTATTGAAATATTGTTTGATATATTATTATTCATTCACAGGTTTGGGCAAGTTCCTTCATTCCAAATGAACCAGCTGTTAAAGATAATACTCAGCGGAAATATTTCAATAAACATGGATCACCCATGCTGGTAGATTACGTCAAACGGGAACTTGATGCCAAGGTAAACATAAGATTAATTTAATCAGTGAAAATGTATTGGTGTTTATAAATTCATGAATATAAATGTCATCAATACAATCATACATATTGCTATTAATTACCATTATCATCATAAACTACCTGACATACTACTTACTGCCCACACTACAAAATACTTCATGACAAAGTCATACAACAAGATCTCCCTTCCTCCTCTCTATCAATGATGGTTTCACAACATTCATGTTCTGCTCTACCACTTCTATTATTCCTATCTCTTTGGTACCCTTTCCACCCCTCTGCCTCCTTTTCTCCCATTGTCCTCTCCCCCATCCCCACAGCTTCTCTGCCTCCTCAAAACTTCAACATCTCTTTTCAGCATTTCTCCTCTAACCTACCTGCATTCTCACACACTTCATTTCTCTCAGTGACTCCCCCAGGATTCTTCTCCATCTTATTCTATCACTTTCTTTCTGTCCCCTTTTCCTCAGCCTTCTGTTCATACTTGTTCCTTATAAGATTGGATAACCCTCGGACCCCTGCTCTTACACAACACACCCTATCACCTTTTCAACTCTATCCCTACCTTTTTTCTCAACCTTCTTACTAATTCTTTCCCTCTCTCCTGTTCCCTACCATACTCTCCCATCCTCCCCTCTTACTTACCATTACCTCATCCTTCTGCCTTTGATCATTGTCTAGTCTTTCACTCTTCCTCAATTGTTGGGGCCACTTTAGAACATTAACCTTGTAAGTTACAAGGTGATCATCATTAGTGTTTGTGCCGTGAAAAAAGCACCCTGTATACTCTGGTGTTAGGAAGGGTTCCAACAGAAGAAACCAAGCTGAAGAAGACATTGGTACAGGATGCAATCCTTTGATTTGTCAGACTTTGTCAAACCTGCCAACCCATGCCAACATGGAACCTAGATATTAAATGATGAGGATGATGATAGTGATGATGGTCTGGTAAATACAACTCTTCAATTAGTGCAGTCTTCTGCTGCAGTCATAACTTATTAACAACTGCCACATAATATTACGCCTTTGCAATATATCATGCAATCTATCTTTTCTATTGCTGGTTATAGATATCCCTTACAATTTTGGGTTGAAAACAGGTGTTGTAGGAAATTAGTAATAATGGTACACCCCTCCCACATGACAAATGGAGTAACGTAGTCACTATAAGTAAAGAGAAGTACGTGAAGTACTGGAGTACATAGTGGGCAGTCAGAGATAGTCGTGTCTTTACTGGTTTTACTAAGTATACTGTATAACAAAGTGGGCGTTATAACAATCCAACATTTTAAGGATTATCATGGTGACAATGAGGAATTAATAAACTCGACAAGGATTTAAACAACTCATAAGGAATTAATAAACCTGACTAGGAATTAACAACTCACAGAGTTAACAAACTCACAAAGCTTTTTTTGTGTGAATTTTATGAAAAGAAAAATTGTAAAAATTATGGAAAATTTGTTGACCGGTTTGCTTGAGTTGCAAAAGTAACAGTGATAACAGGAGATTCAACTGCAAGAACAACAACAGAAGCAACAACAATGACAATTAGTTTTATGACAACAAATGCTGCAATTAATGAAGTTGTCAGGAAATTCAGAAAAAATGTTCTCGCCAGACTATGTTGTAAACTCAGTAACAGAGTTCAAATATGAACCAGATGAAGGAGTTACCTTCAAGGCATATAACAGAAGATATGAGCAAATCTTCAATAAAGAATGTAAAGAAGGGATAATGAGATGAAAACGTGCTTAATCTTAAAAAAACTGGTGGCAGCAGGACATGAGCGTTACAACAATTATGTACTCCCAAGAAAACTTTCTGACATAAACTTTAATGACACAATAGGCACAGGAGTGGCTGTGTGGTAAGTAGCTTGCTTACCAACCACATGGTTCCGGGTTCCGTCTCACTCATGGCACCTTGGGCAAGTGTTTTCTACTATAGCCTCAGGCCGACCAAAGCCTTGTGAGTGGATTTGGTAGACAGAAACTGAAAGAAGCCTGTTATATGTGTGTATATATATATATATATATATATATATGCGTGTATGTGTGTATCTGTTTTTGTTCCCCCAACATTGCTTGACAACTGATACTGG
Organism: Octopus sinensis; assembly: GCF_006345805.1. Taxonomy (NCBI): domain Eukaryota; kingdom Metazoa; phylum Mollusca; class Cephalopoda; order Octopoda; family Octopodidae; genus Octopus; species Octopus sinensis. The sequence goes on along the minus strand of NC_042998.1, from coordinate 138,554,589 downwards.
TGTGTTTATGTCTCTGTAACTTCGCAGTTCGGCAAAAAAGACCAATAGAGTAAGTACTAGGCTCACAAGGAATAAGACCTGAGGTCAATTTGCTCGACTAAAGGCAGTGCTCCAGCATGGCCACAGTCAAATGACTGAAGCACATAAAAGAATAGATTTATTGTGTAAAGTTTTCAGTGATAAAAGCTCATTGTTCAACACATGTTGGAAGTGTCTGAACATACAGAAAAACAACAAGGACTGCATCACATATGCTGGTAGAGTAAACAGAGAATGCCAAAAGTTTAAGCTATATGAATTAATGCCAGATCTGTTCAAATGCCCGATTTTTACACAAGGACTTACTGCTGAAAAGGACGCAGGAGTTAGAACTAGAATTCTTGAAAAGCTGGAACAAAAAACTCAAAAATATATATGTATGTGCGTATGTGTATAGATATGTATTTGTATATGTGTGTGTATATTTGTATATGTGTGTGTGTGTGTGTATATATGATGATGATATCACCATCATCATCATTTAACGTCTGCTTTCCATGCTGGCATGGTTTGGATGGTTTGACTGGGGACTGGTGAGCCAGATGGCTGCACCAGGCTCTGATCTGGCAGAGTTTCTACTGCTGGATGCCCTTCCTATATGTATGTATATATGTGTGTGTGTGTGTGTGTATATATATATATATATATATATATATGAATATGTGAATATATGTAAGTGTGTATATATGTTTATGTTTAAGTTTTGTCACCTTAATCTATATAATAATGTTGAATTTGGAAAATTGATTTTTTAGTAGATTAATTCAGAATTTTGAATCCTTTTAGTGCATATTCTTGTCATTACTGTAATATACATCATTATATTAGTAATTAATATTAATTACATATTACAAATAAGATGTCTTCATTATACTAAATAATTATATGTATAAATACATTCATTCAAATTATTAATTAATTGATGATGATGACGATGACGACTAGTTTTATTTGACTTATTAACTAAATTTAATAACCACAATAATAATTATTATAGTATTGTATAGTTTATAACTTGTATTCTTATTACAACAATATTTTTTTTGTTACTTTTAAAAGAATTAATAAAATTTGGATATATACTATTTATAGTCCTTAATATAAAAAAATAATAATATTAATTATATTTATCAAAGATCGGTACTCAATCCTTGTTTTTGTTTATATTACTTAATTTTTATTTACTGAGTTCTCTCTTCCATAATATATGAATAATAATCCTTATTTAATTAGCTTCAAATCTGGTTACTTCTAAAAAATTAGTAATATTTTGATATCCATTATGATAGCCTCACTTGATATCTGTGGGGTAATTTAGGTTTTAGTGATTGTAACTCTTAAGTTTATCTTCATATTTATTATGGAATTCTCCCTACGATAAATTAAGTAAAGAAAGAACATTTTTGTTTGGTTTTCTCTTCATATTTATAACGGAATTCTCTCTGAAAAACTAAATAAAGAACACTTTTTATTAGTTACTTTAAACAATCTTTTTTTATATCAATTACTTTAAATAAATAAAACTTCTACAGCCAGATGCCCTTTCTGTCATCAGTCCTCACTTGTTTTGAAGTAAGGTAATTTTTTTCCACAGCCAGACATGTTTTCACGGAAGACTGGCAACAAAGAACATCACTTATATGATGGTGACATTTGTTTATATTTGTCATGTGATGTGAAACATAGGTGTACACACACACACAAACACATATAGATTATATACATACCAGTCCTTTCTAATATAGGGATAGTCAATTACATCAACCCCAGTGCTCAACTGGTACTTATTTTATTGACCTCAAAAAGGATGAAAGGCAAAGTTGACCTCGGTGGAATTTAAATGCAGAACATAAAGACAGATGAAATTCCACTGTGCATTTTGTCTGGTATTCTAATGATTCTGCTAGCTCACTGCCTTAACTATATATGTGTACGTGTGTGTGTGTGTGCATGTTGAGAGGTCTTATAGGTGCTGGTGTCATATAAAAAGCTATATATAAAGCACCCATGCCTGTACCATGTGTAAAGTACTCATGTTGGTGTCACATCTAAAGCACCTGTGCTGTGATGATGCGGGAAAATGTAATGCAAAACTGTTAGCTTGATTGTGTGTTTCATTGTTTGAGGAGACTAGATTGTGATGTCACTATTGGGGGAGTAATGAATGTTTGACATATATAGAAGGTTAATGAGGAGAGAATATGGTCATATCTATATTAGTGTGTGTATAGGAGACTATAGCAAGATAATGAAAATGATTATTTTGTTATGCTTTCATAGTATTCATTCATCTATTTTATGTTTTTTTTTGTTTTTTTTATAGCTGAGAGTTGTACTGTGCAATGACCACTGGGTTTGGCTTGTCCCTTTTTGGGCTGTGTGGCCTTATGAAACGATGCTTTTACCTCGGAGACATGTATTACATCTCCAAGATCTTTCTAAAGATGAGAAAAATAGTAAATATTTTGACGCTTCTACCTTTGCTCTTTGAGTGTTAATTAACATATTAATCATTCTTAATTAATATTGCTTATTATCATCTCATTATCTGTCATTTTCACTCTCCCTTATCAACTAACATTATCTATCTATACCGCTAGCCACTTCTTCCTCTCCCCTCTTGTGCAGGTCATTCATTATCAATATCCCTCACATGTTCTTACTACTGACTATTTGTGTGATTATCTATCACTAGCTCTCTCTCCCACTACATTATGCAACTACCATCTCTCACATTAGACCCTGCCATTATTGCTCCTTTTCCATTATCCCTTAAAGCACTATCTCTCACATTTCACCCTTCTTCTACACTGTTATCCCAGATTTCTATGTCCCCACCACCAGACACTCCTTTCTTCTTTCCACCTTATTTTATCTACAACAGTAACACTCCCTTCTGTCCACCATTTACCTCATTGACTCAAATGAATGGAGACATGTGCAGTGGTGAAGACTTCTTTTGTCTTGCAGAGTACAAGACAACCTTACTAATGCTGGTGCCATAATAAAATAATACACCAAGTACACTCTGGAAAGTGATTGAAGAAATAGACACAACATAAAGTTGAGAAACCTTATTAGTTTTGTTCTGTTGAAGTTATGGCAGCCTCTCTAGTGTTTGTATTACAATAAAATGCACCCAGTACATCCTATAAAGTGATTAATGTCAAGAAAGGCAGCTACCCATAAAAACCATTCCAAAATTAAACACATAAGTAAGAAGTGTTTCCTGGAAGAATTGAATTGGACTGTAATGACATAGTGCAGTGCAGGCATGGCCATGGACATGGTTGTATGATTAAGTAGTTTGCTTGGCAATCATATAGTTTGGGGCTCAGTCCCTCTGAACAGCATCTTGGGCAAGTGTCTCCTACTGTTGCCTTGGGCTGTGATCAAAGCTTTGTAGGTGGTTTTGGCTCTCAATTATGAGTTGTTCAATATGATGAGTAAGAGATAATAGGAAGATGTGCAAGTAGAATATATTTAATGGCTGATAAAAGTTGGGGTGGGTGAGGGTATAGAATAGGTGATGTGTACATTATCTTACTGTTTTAATGAACATTTTGTTGAGATTGCACAGATGTAAAATTTTCTGTGGTGCCATATATTACTAGTTGACATGGTCCTCATTTATTTCTAGCCTTTGCAAGTCCTCCACACTCAAAACCTTATTACCATGCAGCAATGTTCTTCACACACAAGCATCATACAATATACTCTGAACTTTGAGAGAGAAGGCCTTTGTTGCTATCAGGAGTAATAGTACTCTGAATTTTCTCCATCCAAGGCCTTTGTTGCTACCAGGAGTAATAGTACTCTGAATTTTCTCCATCCAAGGCCTTTATTGCTATCAGGAGCAATAGTACTCTGAATTTTCTCCATCCAAGGCTTTTGTTGCTATCAGGAATAATAGTACTCTGAATTTTCTCCATCCAAGGCCTTTGTTGCTATCAGGAATAATAGTACTCTGAACTTTCTCCATCCCATTCGTATTCTAGCTACCATACTTTCAGAACAACAGCAGCTTTCACTGCTAATTAGGTAACAAAAGCTATTGTCTAATTCTTGAGGGGAATCTATTTTCCAAGTGCTTTTAGTACTTATTGTCTTTTTGCACCCAGTGCATATGAAACCTAACTTCCCTGTTAGCCTGCATGTGATCTGACTATACTTCTTGGGTATCCATTACTTACACTGGGGACACCTCAATAGAATTTCTACTGGTTTCTTTTCTGTAAACAGAATACAGCCTGCTCCTTGATGCTATAAAGTGCCTATCTTCCTTTCTGCTTGCTAAAATTTTTGTTTTTGCTAAATGTGCTGCAAGATTCTTTGATTTCAGGTTTTGCTTCCATCTCTGACATTTCTGCTTCAGTTCTTCTTCAGATTCTACCACAAGTGCTAAGTCATCAGCGTACAGAAGTTTCCAAAGGCAACCAGTCTTAAGTTCTTCTGTTATGGCTTAGAGGGTTATGATAAACAAGAATAAGGCTTAGAACTGGGCCTTGACAGACCTCTACCTACATGCTAAATTCATTGCTGACTCTCACCTTGGTGACTGCCACCTTTTACACAGCTTGTACAGTCCTTATAAGCCATTCATCTAGCCCTAGTTTTCTTAGCAACTACTGATATCACAAAGTAAAGGACTCTATCCAGATCATTCACTGTTAGATATATGTACTCACTCTTGTTAGGTACATCTCTTGTATTGTTTCACTCGGAATATGGCATCAGTTGTATCTCTTCCTGAGACAAAGCCAAACTGCATCTCATTCAAACTAATCTTGTCTCATCTGGTTGGCTCTTGGTGAAGGAGAGAGTTTAATACTGTTGCCCTCTTTTGAGTTTCTTGCCATAATGTAGGTTCATCTAGGAGTTTTGACTGCACATGATCAAGGTGTTTCTTGAAATCATCTGCCCCCAACTCTGTATAGATCTCACAGGTTTTTTTAGCAATATATTAAAAAAGATCTGAGCCTTTGAATCCCAAGGTATTGCAGTAACTGATCCTTACTGTAGATAGTTTATGGGACCTTTAATTTTTAGCGTCTGCTTTGCTTTCTCTTTTATAGACAGCACATATTATGCCATCCTTTAATTTTCTGCACATATGCCCTCCTTTAATTTTCTCCACTTGCAAGGAAGCTTTGAAAGAGGATTTGCTGTAATCTTGCTAGGGTCTTTTTACATTTTTTTAATGAGGATTGCTGGTAATCTATCAGTCCCAGAGGCTGAGTTTAAGCTCATTTCATCAATGGGCATTCCTATTTTGATGTAATTGATAATTATCATTCCTTCATGTAGAGCTGTGGTGCTGAAGAATTCATCAGGCATAGTGGTCAGATAGGTTTCTGTCAGTGCTATGCATATTGCTTGATTACTTGTAACTGGGTCTCTCAGGTATGGGGGTTTATATTATGGTGGAATATTATGAGGCTCTTGGCATTCAGCAGGAACAGTGTGTAGTGTATGGTGTGACAGTAGTGGCTACTGCTGATATTATTTGGAGTTTTCCTGTAAGGAACTGATGTTTAATGATGATACAAAGCTCCATCTTTGGAATGTAGATAAAAAAATGTCACGTTTTAAATTTAAGAAAAGTTTTGCATATTTTTACTGTTCCATTTACAGATTATATTTGCAATATGCATGTTAGCTGGTTGATTTTTCTGAAAAGTCCTAGCCTTTCCAAATTATCACTTAGGCATTTATTCACAAAACCAAGTGCACCTACTATTATTGGTATCAATATGAATTTGTAATCTGTGTATAGAAGCTGATCTCTGTGACAATACATACTTTTCTTTTGTGACTCAAATATTGAGATCCAGCCTGTTATGTTTGCACTTATGTATGGATATGTGTGTGTACATATGTACCTATGTATACATATTTTTAGATCATTCTATTTTCCCAGCTTTTCTTTATTCATTTTTTGTTGGTAGGTGGTAGTTAAAAAACAATTTGTAGTGCTGCTCTGCAAATTGGACTTTTTTATGTTTAGATTTTTCATTGTGGTGCTCCAGCGAATTTATCAAGCATAACTGAAATACATAAAAGAAGAATAGTATGTCAAATTTTATAAAAGAATCATAATAGTATGTCAAATCTTATAAAAGTGAACATTCTGAGTCATAGAGCATAGTATTTGACAACTACAAAACAGAATTAACACATGACTGTTGACGTAGACGCCTAATGGTTAAAAGTTTTTTACGGTAATGTCTACATAGATTTTACTTCTCTAAAAGTGGCAATGATGGTCTCTCCTGTCATTGATGACAGAATAGGGTTTTTACTGAATAATCTGCATTGATGATTTGTTTATAGTGATTGAATTAGCTCACTTACTTAATCAAATTGATATTGTCTCCATTGGTGCATGGTATGCCACAAGTCAGATGTCTAAGTGATTGCAGAGCGACATGAAATGAAGTCTTTTGCTCAAGAACATAATGTATTGCCTGGGTACGATAATTTAAACCATGACTTCATGATTGTGAGTGCAATACCCTAACCACTAGGCCATATGCCCTCACTAAAAGTTGTAATACTGAATCCAAATATATATGGGCATCTGTCCCATACGGGATAACAGATATTTATGGGCACCTGTCCATACGGGATAACAGGAAAAAATTGCCCCCACCTCCACCCCAAATACTGTCCTAAATACAGAATCCATGGTTCTGATCCTAAATACGGATGCATAAAAGGCAATGGATGCACCTTATTCCATCCTAAACTGTGCCAAACTTCTGTCTCACAAAGGATGTGCCTGAACCCAGAATGCAACCACCACCATCTGAAGGGCACAAAACGATCACAGAATAAATATAAACAGGAACAGAGGAAATCTAGGACAACAACAAGAACAAAATACAACCACATTTCCCCTCCTACAATCAAACAACGTAGACAGAACCATGTAAAAACACCAAATAACGCCAACATGAAATACGTATCCTCTGACCAAGTGGCAAACCAAACAAGTAACTCTTTTTTACTGACATATCTAGAAAATATGAAGGCCGACCTAAGCCAGGAGATCCAGCGAGCTATCACCAACCATCTATGCAAATCACAAGGACCACTCACCCATTACCAACTTCCCTTACCTTGACATTCCTGTTAAATGTACGTGGCATCAACCCATCAATTATTGCCCAAAAATGGAAGATCCCATATATAGAGACTCACCTGAACAACACCCATATGGACGCAGAGGTGAAAATAAAAGATTTCACCATTGTTCGTGCGGATTGCACAGACCGAAATAAGGGAGGGACAGCCATCTTTATCCATGACTCCTTTTCACTTGATGCCAAGGACATATTTTCCAATGGCTACTGTGAATCAGTATCACTATACAACAAAGCCAAGGACATAACCATTGTTGGTCTTTACAGGCCTCCCCAGGCACCTCTAAAGTACTTTGAAGAGTGCCTTAGCAAAGTCAAGTCCTTCCTTCGGAAGTACCACTCCGGAAACATACTAGTGATGGGTAATTTTAACCTCCCTCATGTGAACTGGCCCACAAATACTCTGAAGTTAGGCAAGTGCTCTACATCAGATAGAGCAGCAGCAGAACTGCTCTTTAATCTGATGGATGAGTATTTCTTGACTCAGCTAGTGCTTGAACCAACGAGACAGAATAAAACGATCTTGGATCTGGTATTGACCAATCACTCTAGCTACGTTCACAGTATTTCAGTCGAAAAAACTCTCCTCTCAGACCACGACATGGTACTCTGCAATCTTAATTCCCGACATATAAAAACCAAACCAGCCAATCCCACTCCATGGCACCCATTTGACAACATAAACTTCCACAAAGCGGACTGGGGAACAATCAGAAAGGATCTGTCTTCCATCGACTGGTCTTTTACTCTCAATTCCTCTCATATTGAGACCGCGTGGCAGCACTTTGAAAACATTGTCACCTATACATGCTCTAAACACGCTCCCAAGAAATCTACTAACACAAACAGAAACCGGCTCCCTAAAAAGAAAAAAACACTCATCAGGCGCATCAAAAGACTCAACCAAAAAATCAACCAATTAAAATATTCCCACACACAACATCCACATTCAACAACAATGAAAAGACTAGAGCTGGAAAAACTTCATCTGCAGACGAACATGAAAACCTCCATTGAAAATCAAAGAGCTGTGGAGGAACAATGGGTAATCAAAAACATCAAACAGAACCCAAAAGTGTTCTATTCTTATGCAAATAAGCATAGAACCACTGTCTCACCCATTGGGCCATTGATTGATGATAACGGCATTCCCCAACACGATGCTAAAGAAATGGCAGAAATACTGCAGAAACAATACTGCTCTGTCTTTAGTGTTCCCACTGATATTGACGTAAGGGAAATGAACGAAGTTGACTCCCAACACAAAATCTCAGACATAACCTTCACTGCCACCGACATTGTAGCAGCAATAAATGAGGTCAAACATTACTCTGCTGTAGGCCCTGATAGATTTCCCGCTAGTCTCCTGAAGGAATGTAGATACCAACTTGCAGTCCCTCTGACCAACCTCTGGAGAAATTCGTTAGACGCAGGTTATATACCGAAACAGTTTCTATCCCAGTCGGTCATCCCGGTTTTCAAACAGGGAAACAGATCCCTCACAGTCAACTATCGCCCAATCTCACTCACCTCCCACATCATTAAAGTGTTTGAAAGAGTGTTAAGATCAAGGATAGCTGACTTCCTGGAGACCCACAAACTCCTAAATGCAAATCAGCATGGCTTTCGCTGTGGCAGGGACTGTCTAACACAGCTCTTACACCACATTGAAGATGTACTCAAAGCCTTGGGAACAGGTTCGAACTCTGTCGTCATATATCTTGACTTCAGTAAAGCGTTCGACAGGGTAGACCATAACATCCTACTCTCAAAATTGGCAAACGTTGGAATCCGTGGAAAAGTTCTACACTGGATTAAGTATTTCCTGGCGAATAGAACACAACATGTTGTAGTTGATGGAGTCCACTCAAACCCAGCAAAAGTCACCAGCGGTGTTCCCCAGGGAACTGTTTTGGGTCCGCTACTCTTCATAATTTACATAAACGACCTTTCCAGTGTCGTACATTACTGCAAAGTGAAAATATTTGCTGATGACACTAAGCTCCAGCAAATCGTCAATGAAGAAGCAGACTGAACTCAACTCCAATCTGATCTATATGCTGTGAGTCAATGGGCAGACAGAAACAAAATGCAACTGAATGAGGGAAAATTTGAGCTGATGCATTTTGGAAGAAATTCCTCACTAAAACAACCATACTCTCTTCCTTCAGGGGAACCACTCACAGCCTCTAACAATATCAGAGACCTGGGTGTAATTGTTGATGACGATCTCAGTTGGAGTGCACACATCAACAAGAAGGTCGATATAGCTCGTAGGATGAGTTCCTGGATCTTAAGAACTTTCCGGTCCAGAGAACAAGGTGTCATCATACCACTTTTTTCCTCCTTTGTATGGCCACACCTTGAATACTGCTGCCCACTGTGGTCTCCTCACACAAGACAAAACATCTCCAGAATTGAGTCACCCCAGAGGGCACTCACTAAACAAATTGAAGGCATGGCTGCTCTCAATTATTGGGATCGCCTTAAAGCCTTGAAACTTGACTCCCTCCAGCGTCGCCGTGAGCGGTACATCATTTGTACGATGTGGAAAATATACCGACAACTTTGCCCAAACGACCTAAACATTAGCTTCAAGGTTCATCCAAGACTTGGACCACGGGCTATACGTCCCCTGCCCAATTCAAGATCACAACATACATGTACACTGCAACATAATTTCTTTTCCTCAACAGGCCCTGCCCTATTTAACATTGTCCCGAGGGAGATCAAAGAGGAAAAGGATCCCATCAACTTTAAACAGAGTCTGGATAGATTCCTTCAAAGAATACCAGATAAGCCACCCATAATTGGATACAACTCACCCAACAAGAACTCACTACTTGAACAAAACTGGATACAACTCACCCAACAAGAACTCACTATTTGAACAAAACTTGACTTAAACAGGATTCGAATAATCCTATCAGGTGGTGCTATTAAGTTAGACATGGCCTGGACCAATCTTTGGTCGAAACATATCTAAGTTTATATCACATCTTAATAATGAGGCTATGAAAGTTTAGAAACATCAATTATAGATCTAGAAGCTTCATTGTTCCAAACAGTGAAAAACATATACGGAAGCACAAAACTCTTTAATAAAAGCTAAAACTGAGACATACTTTGTTTTTAAAAACTATATATCATCATCATCATCATTTAATGTTTGTTTTCTATGCTGATATGGGTTGGATGGTTCAAATTAAAAAGTGAGGCAGTGGGCTGTACCATGTTCTAATGTCTGCTTTAGCATGGTTTCTGCCACAGGATGCCTTTCCTAATGTCAACCACTTCACAGAGTGCACCAGGTCCTTTTTATGTAAAACTAGCACTGGTGAGATTTCTAAGTACTCACAAGACAAGACCCCCTTCAACTGAGTTGTGTATAGAATTGAGGGATAACAAACTAAAATAGGACAGGAGCAGGTGTCTTGCTGAAGAGATGAATACATGGCTTGCCCGCCTGGGGAAAAAACAAAAGAGGGTGAGAGAGAGAGATATGTGAGGTTAAGGTATACTGTGAATATGAGGAGACAGAAGAGGAGAGAGGAGAGAAAAGGTGGATGTGTTGGTACATACCCCAAAATGAGAATAGTGACAAATGATTAGAGATAGGGAATGAATTAGATGCAGAGAATATCAGTTCAGTAGGTGAAGGATGGAAATAGGGTAGCACAGATGATTGATGAAAAAATGTGTGTTAGAAGATGAGTTGTGGGGGAAGACTTGACCGAACCTCTGTTCTGCTGACATGGATAGGTCTTAACCACAGCATATAACCATTCATCTTGGTCCCCCATCGTCTCCTTCAAAAGGTTTTCAACATCTTGAGGTCAGTCTCAACAACACAGTTTTCAGTTGCAGTTCAAACTGAAATTTTAGTGGTAAACCAAACTGAGCACACACAATACTTCCATTACATTACGTCAGTTGACAAAATTTTCTTGTATATTATGCATATATATATATAACTCAGGTAATATTATATCTCGTGATATAAGGTAATAATAGACACTTACAATTAGTGTTCAAGTTGACTTGCTGCCTAAAACTCCAACTTGAACTGCAACAAAAAGTAGTGATTTTATAGCTAGCTGCTTAACAACAATTGGCTATAGTTAGTTTATCAGTTGAGCAGGTTAGTATATATGTAGAGATACAATTATATAAAATATCCGAATGTGGCCGTTGCCAGCGCCGCCCTGACTGGCCTCTGTGCCGGTGGCATGTGAAAAGCACCATCCAATCGGAGCCGTTGCCAGCCTCATCTGGCACCTGTGCCGGTGGCATGTAAAAAGCGCCTACTACACTCATGGAGTGGTTGGCGTTAGGAAGGGCATGCAACTGTAGAAACACTGCCAGATCAGACTGGGCCTGGTGCAGCCTTCTGGCTTCCCAGACCCCAGTTGAGCCGTCCAACCCATGCTAGCACCCATTACACTCTCAGAGTGGTTGGTGTTAGGAAGGGCACCCAACCATAGAAATCATGCCAAATCAGACTGGAGTCTTCCAGCCCTGGTCAAACGATCCAACTCATGCCAGCATGGACAAAGGATGTTAAATGATGATGATTATATATATATATATATATATATATATATATACACACACACATATATACATACATATATATACATACATACATACATATATATATATATATTATATATATTGGGCTTCTTTCATGTGAATCCACAAAGAATAGGTCAATTTGAGTCTATGGCAGAAGATATTTGCTAAAGGTGCTGTGCAGTAGGGTTGAGCCTGATACTATGTTTAGGGAACAATATCTGATCCCAAGATAATTTTCATGTAGTAATCCCTGACCAAATGGTTTGAGAGACTCTGCTACAGGTATCTGGTAAATGTGCTAGATATTTCTAATTTTTATTTATTTATCTATTACAGGCCTGGCTTCCATCATGAAACAACTCCTTACCAAATATGATAACTTGTTTGAAACTTCTTTCCCATATTCCATGGGTTGGCATGGTAAGTTACATATTTGTTAATTTGTTGCAATTTGTACCAGTTGTTTAGTGCAGACTATTTAGATGAGTAAATCATCCTGAAATTTCCCCATGTAATTATATCATTAAAATAGTCTGTCAAAAATTTGTTGTCATTTTTCCATCGAGAAGAGCCAAGTCTGCTATTTGGTTTCTGTTAATTTTATTTTCACTTTCATTCATTGCTTATGTCAGTGGTTCTCAGCTAGGGACCATTTGACCTTTCAGGGTCCATATATTTTGTCATTAAAATTTATGTACAACAAATTGGTTATTCTTCTACAATACATAAAATATTTCAACAATTTTTTAAATACAATTCCTAATAATATAAAAATACAAAAGAATCTTTTGAAACATAAAATGGCTATGGTGGTCCACCCCAGTGAATTAGAAATTAAAGGAGTCAGTCCATATGAAGAAAATCATTGAGAACCACTGGTATTACTGATGACTCTGTATATGAAGCTTGCTTCATAACCATGTGATTGTGAGTTTTATCTCCTGGTATGACATCCTGAGCAAATATTTTTTTACTGTGACCTTCTGCCAATTAATAACTTGTGTGTGGAAATGATAGAAGGATACTTTATTAAAGACTACCATATGTATGTGTATATGCATGTGTGTACACACACACATACATATATGTATATAATATAATAATAATAATGAAATTATTGTATACAGTGCTCAGGTGCACCACAACTTGTCAGAAAGTGCATATAAAGTACATGCAGTAATGTAGAAATGTCTGGAAAGTGAACATGCTTGTGTGTGTATGGAGGGGAGAAAATCAAGTGTAGTGTTGGCGAATCTCAGGAAGCATGGAAGTCTTGAAGGATGCAGTGCTCCGACAACTAACAACCGATGCCGGCAGTTTGTTCCACGCTTCAGCAACTCTCAGCGTGAAAAAATGTTTCCTGAAGTCATGGGAGCTGTGCTGTTTTCTTACTTTGTAAATATGTCCACGGGTGTTAGATGGGTGGAGTTTGAAGAGGTGCTCAGAGTTATTGTTTGTGCGATGGTTGATAATTTTATGGGTGTCTGCCAAGTCAGCTGCCAGACATCGGAGTTTCAATGTGTCCATGCCCAGGGAAGTAAGGCGTTCAGGATATGGCAAATGCCTGATGGAGGGTATTCTTTTGGTTGCACGTCAAGCACACACACACACACACAAAACATGCACTTATATAGGTATTAGCAATAGTTGCATGGTTAAGAAGTTTGCTTCCCAACCACATGGTTTTGGGTTCAGTCCCACTGTATGGAACCTTGGGTTCAGTCCCACTGTATGGAAACTATAGCTCCAGGCCATCAAAAACCTAAAAATCCTTGTGAATGGATTTGGTAGAGGGAAACTTGAAAGAAGCCTGTAGTATCATCATCATCATCATCATCGTTTAGCGTCCGTTTTCCATGCTAGCATGGTTTGGACGGTATATATATATATATATACTAGCAGAATTGCCCGGCGTTGAATTGCTTGAAAGTACTGTTAATGATTGCACTGAATTATGATGATTACTCAGGCAAATATTGATATAAGTTTACGGTGGGAGATAAGGACTTAACGATCAAACGTGTGCCATTGCATTGTTTTGGGGGAACCAAATTTCTGATGAGCATTATAGGGGCACCAACTTTAAGTTTGAGAAAGTGTGGTGGTAGTCCGGGGTGCTCAAAGGAGTACCTCTATTGGATAGTTGATGACGTTCTCTGGGTCAGGAGTTGTATCGATAGGCTGATATACATAGACTTCCCCAGGAATGAGTTTTAGCATTTCATCATTAATATGGTGAACAGTTTTATTCCTCGGGGCCAGTATAGCCTTTTTGCCAATCCAATCCATATTCTGATAATTAGCTTGTAGATCTGGGAACACTGCATCTCTGAGATCAGAAGGCGTCTTAACAATGGTACAAATGGAATCGATGGCAATATTACCATTTTCATCCCCTGGTATTTTGCCTTCGCCAAGTGCAAGAAGGGTGTGAGGAAATGCTGCTGATGTGATATTACGTCGCATTTGAGCACGCATATTGGTGTGAAGTTTGAGAGTTACTTCCCTTTATTAAAAAAAATATGCATTAAAATGGAAAAAAATGATGGTAAATTATTTGTAAAATCATAGACTCATCGTAGACGCGCGCTAATACCCAGAAGGGCTCGATATGAATCACGACTATAAGATACCCGGTTTTGGTTAAACTGCATTGCAAAATGTGGGAGTAGTTAGGAATCTAAATCGGAGTAGACAGACACACAACCTTTCTTTTATATATAAATATTTTCGTCCTAAAAAACTTTGTATGGATTGAATGGTTACCTCTATGGAAATATATACACGCACATTATACATACATGTGTGTATAGATGAATATATAAATACATTTAAATATCTATATACACTTTTGGGCGATCTTTCTTTTTCTTAGAGATAACTTTAGATCTTATATTCGTCCTAAAAAACTTTGTATGGAGTGAAAGGTTACCTCTATGGAAATATATACACACACATTATACATACATCTGTGTATAGATGAATATATAAATACATTTAAATATCTATATATACTTTTGGGCGATCTTTCTTTTTCTTAGAGATAACATTAGATCTTATATTCGTCCTAAAAAACTTTGTATGGAGTGAAAGGTTACCTCTATGGAAATATATACACACACATTATACATACATCTGTGTATAGATGAATATATAAATACATTTAAATATCTATATACAGTTTTGGGCGATCTTTCTTTTTCTTAGAGATAACTTTAGATCTTATTTTCGTCCTAAAAAACTTTGTATGGAGTGAATGGTTACCTCTATGGAAATATATACACACACGTTATACATACATGTGTGCATAGATAAATATATAAATACATTTAAATATCTATATACACTTTTGGGCGATCTTTCTGCTACTTGGATATAGGTCTTATATTCGTTGTAAAAAACTTTCCTGTCACACACTCACGCACACACACACACACACTCACACACGTTAGCTTACAATTTTATTTATATATTTGCGTGTCTATGTGTGTAAAGTGGAAGTGGGAATGTAGAGTGAAATAGTCACTCACTACAGAAAGTGAATTAGTTTCACTTTATTCGTTGCACACTGTGTGTGTGCGTGTGGTGTAAACCACATTAAGAAAAGCATTTGACATACACACCAGAATGTGAGTTTTCTGTAAATTTTGCTTAATTGGAGTTTAAATTTAAAAAATTGGACCTGGCATGACCCGATGCATTCTACTCTTAAAAATGCTAGGTAAATTGTAATTGAAGAAATCCTATATTGTAGATTTCTATAAGTGACAAAGGGAGGCAGATAAAATCTGCCTTTTATAATAAGAGACTAGCAGTATCGCCCGGCGTTGCTCGGGTTGTAAGGGAAATAACTATATAAGCATTTTTAGAGAGTTATAGCCAAAAAATAGCAAAAAAAATGCATTAAAAATTGAAAAAAAATTAAGGTAAATTTTTTTAAAATCATTGACACATCGTAGATATTTTTAGAGAGTTACTTCCCTTATATAAAAGCGAAAAAAATGCATTAAAATGGAAAAATATGATGGTAAATTTTTTTAAAATCGTAGACACGCGCTAATACCCAGAAGGGCTCGATATGAATCACGACTATAAGATACCCGCTTTTGGTTAAACTGCACCGCAAAATGTGGGAGTAATTACGAATGTAAATCGAAGGGGACAGACACACAACTTCACTCTTATATAAAGATGCTTTTTTTTTTCAGTCATAGAGTTAGATTTATGAAGGTCTTCCGTAGAAAATCCTTCGAATTCTGACTCGCTGCTTGATATAATGAAATTTGTATCCATTTTTTGTCAGAATTACAAATTTTGAAAACACAATAGGAACAAATTTCGGAAAAAAATCTCCCATAATTCACGGAATTAAAATTACACTTCGATTTTTGTACAAAACTGTATTTGAAGTGTTTACGAAGTATAATACGTGTTTTCACGAATGTACTAAAGAGATTTACTCTGATATTCTCATTTAAATATGAATAGGTAAATTCGGGCGGTTTGGTAACGAAAGGGTTTATATAAGTCGTCTGTTTATACATAAACACTGTTTCATAGTTTCAGTTTAGTCTTCCTCAAATCACTGTCGCTAATTTACTCTCTTCCAAGAACATTTTCACTCACTGTTATCTGTTAGCTTCCCATACATTTTACTCATGTATCTATCAGCGTGATAGACAAACAAATATTACATTTACTTTCATTTTATTCGTTGCCCACTGTGTGTGTGCGTTTGCGTGTGGTGTAAACCAGACTAAGAAAAGCATTTGACACACACACCAGAATGTGAGTTTTCTGTAAATTTTGCTTAATTGGAGTTTAAATTTTAAAAACTGGACCTGGCATGACGCGATGCATTGTACTCTTAAAACTGCTAGGTAAATTGTAATTGAAGAAATCCTATATTGTAGATTTGTATAACTCCCAAAGGGAGGCAGATAAAATCTGCCTTTTATAATAAGAGATACACACTACAGGTTGGCATTTGGAAGCCATGCCAAAACTGACCTCGCCTGTGCTGATGCCACGTAAAAAGCACTTGGTCTTCTCTACGAGATGGAAGGGCATTCAACTATAAAAACCTTGCCAAAACAAACACAGTAGCCTGGTGTAGTCTTCTACCTGGCTGGCTCCTGTCAAACCATCCAACCCATGCCAGCATGGAAGACAGATGTCAAATAACGATAATGACGATGATAAATATGTATATATAGTAGTGTGGTCACGCTTGAGTGCTACTGGTTACATGTAACCCAGTATAATGTTACATGGTCAAGTCATCAGCAACCAAACTGGCAACCCCCACCAAGCTTTCTTGGTGAGGAGTGTGATTATTGAACACCCTGCAAGATGCAAAACAAAACCCATCAAAGGGCTGAGGAACTCATAAAGGTCAACAGTCATCCAACTGAAGTTTGCTATTCATCAGTCTCATGGCATACGTACTCCAACTGTTGCTATCAGTAATACTGAAAAGTGTAAATGGTCCCACATAAGCAAATTACCACATTAAAAATGTCACTGTGTGGGCTGTCTAAGGGATTTGCTTGTTCCACTTTTTATCAAGATCATCCTGAAAAAGGAAAAGAAGAGGAGGGGAAAAAAAATTCTTTAGCCCTCATGTGTTGAATGTGATGAGAGAGTGCATTATGTATATATATATACAGGATGCGTAAGATATCTGAGGACAAATTTATGTTTATATAAAAAAACAGATAAATAATAACTGATAATAACTTCATTTATCAGAAAATGAGGATAAAAATAAACCTTCTTTTCTATAATGTTATTCAATAAAGCCACCTTCAGCAACAACTATTTCTATATGAAATCTAAATCATCTACAAGCTTGAATCAAGTTGTCCTGGTTCATTTTAGACATTTCTCTGACTATGGCAGCTTTCAAAGCATCTTTGGTATTATGGATGTGTTCATTGACCTCTCTCTTAACAATGCTCCACATGTAATAGTCCAATGAACTGAGATCTGGGGAATAAGGAGGCCAAATGTTAGGGGTTATGAAATCATGAAAGTTTTCAACTATCCATTCTTGTATTACTGGAGCCATGTGCGATAGTGCAGAATCTTACTGAAACACATATGGCCTTCCATTGCATATACTGTCTTTCCAGGGCTTAACAATTATTTCCAGGACCTAGTGTAGGTGGCAGAGTTAACTCTAAGGCCTTCTGTAAAGAAGTAACAAGGCATCACATGTTCTTCATTGCTGACAAGCCCATAAAACCATGACAGTTTCAGGAAATTTTGTATGCATAACACTTGGAACTTCAGAAGTGTCTGCACATAACCATCTGTCATTTCTTGTCTTTTCTTTTTGATCTTGGTCGAAGTTTTTCTTGTTTGAGAAAAACCAAATCATATCTTGTGCTGGATTTTTCAGCTTGTTTAAGAGTCTTTTAGATCTGATGTTGTGATTTTCTTTTGCTTTTTCGGATAAATTGACTGTTCCTCATCATGTTAGACTTATATCTGATGTCTTCATGGACAACATTTCTGACTGTTCCTTCTGACATATGGAGATCTTTTACGATTGACCTCATGTACTTTCTGGGATTGTAATCAATGGTCTGTTGAACTTACTGGATAAATTGAGGTGTTCTGATGATTTTAGAGTGTTTAGAACGCTTTTTATGATTTGATACTGGTGATACATTTCCGTCTTGTCTCTACATCCTCACAAGCTTTGTAGACGAAAGATCTGGCAACTTAAAAAAATCGAGATATTTCTAAATCGCTATGCTCAGCCTTTATAACCACAATAATAGCATGCTTCTTCATTTCTTGAGTAATCTGAGGGTCTGCCATTATTATTTTCTGAAAGATTATACAGAGTTAGCAAAAAATGCAGCAATGACCCAAAAAAGGTGTCCTCAAATACCTAACGCACCCTGTATATGTATATGTGCATATATATATATATATATAGGGAGAGAATTCACAAAAAAAACGAAAGATGAAGACAGGTGGTGTAGGTAACAAACATGTGTTAGTTTAACACTCGGGAAGTGAAAAAGTCTTTAACGTTTCGAGCCTACACTCTTCCACAAAGAGAAACATGGAGAGAAAATAAATATATATAAATTAGAAGAGGTACACTAAGGGTAGATGAAAGAGGCTAAATTGGTTTAGCTGGATGAGCCAAAGTCAAGCACAAAACAAGTTCAATATGTTCTGGGATTGTCAGAGACCGGCTTCATTTTTTTTCTAAAATTGAATAAAATAATGATGTATGTACTTGTTCATGATGAACGAAATGAATAATAGTAATATAAATAAAATGTCAAATGTTTTGGTGCGTGACTTTTGGCCACACTACGTATGTATGTATATATATATATATAAGTATATTGAGAAAAAGGAGGCAGTCAGAATTTTTGGATAATTCTTTATTAGTGCTTTTGTTCATTTATTGAACTCATCAAGACACACTCACTAACAATTTGACTCAGATCCATATGACTTAAAGTTTAGTCTATTGTCTCCAATCCATTACTCTTATGATTTCTATTGAGATGGGTTTGTCTTACACACACCCAAGAAACTATGAATCAAAAAGAACTGAGTCAAACTTTTATTAAAAATATATACAACTTTTAGAAAGTTACTTTTGTTTGTTCATTCACTCATAGGTGTGTGTTGTTACTCCTTGTCTTGATATTATATATTAGTTACAAACAAATATCACCATTATACAATAGTGTCTCATGCTTCCAGTCTTTCATGTAAACATATCCAGCCATAGGGAAATATTACCTTGATTAGAAACAGGTGATGGTGACAGGAGGGGCATTTAGCTGCAGAAAATCTGCCTTAATGAATTTTGTCTGACCCGTACAAACAAGGAAAAGTGGACTTTAAATCAATGATGAAATAAGGAGATGAAACTTCTGTTGTTGGTTGGTCTGTCCTTCATTATCAGGGATTTTAGGTGTTCTGTGTTGTGGGTTACAGCATTGTTGCTTTGTGAGGTTATTACCCTTGAAGAGTCTTAGCAAGAGATATTAAGACCTACTATGTGGAGGTAAACTGCTCACAAATCTCTATCCATAAAAGGTCTGGACATTTGTATAAGAGCAAAGTGGTGACAACGAGAGGGAATTAGAGAACAATGAACTTGCAATAACGTTCTACCAATCATTCTTGTTGCCACATATATGCTTAACATCAAAAATTTTCCACAAATTAATATACATCAGAACAAAGCTTCTCCATGGCAAAAAAAAAAGAAAGAATCCTGTAGGTTTATTTTATTTTAAAGTAATTATAGGTAAATAGTACAAGCTTTGTTGCATTTGTAGTATAATGATGAGGCTAGGTTTTGTTTTATAAAAGTTATTACTTTGATATAAAACTTATAGCAATGATTTGAAATTCACTTCTGTAATAATTAATTTCTCATTATCTGATTTCTATTTCTCAAGGAGCTCCAACTGGCTTTCATTTGAATTCTGACCAAAAACATTGGCAACTGCATGCCATATACTATCCTCCTTTACTTCGTTCAGCCAAAATCAAGAAGTTCATGGTTGGTTATGAAATGCTTGCTCAACCACAGCGAGACTTAACAGCTGAACAGGTAGGATGTCAACAAAAATTTTCTATTCTATTTAGAGTTGTAGGCGTGGCTAGTGCAGGTGTGACTAGGAAGTTTGTTTGTTTTGTTTTCAGTGACACATGACATTTTGGGCAACCAATCCCTGTAAGTGAAATTAGTAGATAGAAACTAAGAGGCCTATTATGTATCTGTGTGTGTGTGTGTATGTGTGTGTGCAGAGTAGGACAGCCTAGTCACTTGTATCAGGTGGTACAAGAAGATATCATACCTAATGATTGGTGTTGCAGCATTATAGGCAGCTACAACTTGGGTAAAGATGTTTTTAATAGAGGCAATTACAAGAGGTATCAAATTGTTGAACCAGGTCATGAAAGTTGGAGAGAGAGAGAGAGAGAGAGGAGTTCAACTGATTAAGAACAGAAATAAAATTGATGAGATGCAGTTTGGCTTTGTGCTAGGAAGGAGTACTGCAGATACTATCTTCATAGTTAGGCAACTGCAGGAGAAATATCTAGCTATAAATAAACGATTATACTACACATTCATCAACAAAGTTGCTTGTTGTGTTATCTGGTGATCTCTGAAGAAGTTAAGGCATACATAAGTGGCTTGTTACAGTCTCACAAGCCTTGTATAAAGGTGCTGTCAGTAGAATGAGAGTCAGCCATGAGTACAAAAATGAATTTAGTGTACAAGTAGGAGTTCACTAGGGCTGGATTCTGTCACCTATTCATCAGTGTTTTCCTTGCCATAATAGAGGAATTTAAGACTGGCTGCCCATAGGAACTATCAGATGATGATGATGATGACCTGTCAGTGTTGAAGTACCTCAGGGTAAACAATATTCATTGTGTAATTTTTTGTTGGTGTTGAAATGAATAAATTGCTACTGCTTCCAAGTCGTGAGGAAGCAACATGGAATTGGCTGTGGGAGAAGCATGTAGCAGAGAGATCAAGTTGAACTACCTTGAGGGATTGACCGTGAGAATTGTTAATTGAAAAATCAAAACTTAGTTTGACTGGAAAGTGAAGCATCTAAAATTCAAATGGAAAATCTGTAGGTATGAGAGGAATTTTTGGAATAAAGACATTTTCTCCTTTGTGACTACCTGTTATAATTGTTGCCTGGACATGGAGAGCATCTTAGAGATGAACATAATTTTTAGCTCTTAACGTTTTTTGATTGTTACGAATGTAGAGGAGATGCTCACTCTCAACTTTAGCATGCATATCAACCAGGTATTGCTGAAAGAAATCACGATACATGTGTAATTGATTTGATTGTTGTAGTATTAACATCAGTTGGTTAGAATAGAAGACATTTGATGACACCTTTGTTTGTAATTTTAATTGGCTCTCCTATTGAAGGTTCGATCTGTGGAGTATTGAAACGATACCCATCTTCTCCATTCCACAAAATAAGAGGATACTGGAGAGCATCATAAGAGGGATGAGTCTCTGAAACACATTTAAGGTTATCTTGAGCACGAATGAGAATATCATGATTTTCATGGAGATCACCTACCATAAAGATGGCTACTTCATTAGATGTAGGTTCATTAAGACTGTAAAATGTCCTTCACTATAGATGTAACAAATGTGGAAACACACACACACTCATACACATATGTATGTGTGTTTAATTGTCTGAAGCCTAACGTATAAAAATTATCACACATACTCTGACATATATTCACATACATATACTATGATAGACACACATGGACATACATTCACATACACCTCAGGCCTATTTCCGTCCCTCTGTGTGTATCTCTTTCTCTTTAGATGTGTGTGAGTTAGTCGTCACAAAAATATATGTATACCCACACACACATATACTTCTCAGTTATCAACCTAACGCATGTAACGAATGCATGAACTCTCACACATTTACAGACACATACACATATGTATATGGAAATGTGCATGTGTGTTTGTCTGAGGCCTAACATATAAAAATTATCACACTCTTGCACACACACATACACTCACATACATATACTAAGACAGACATACATTTATGTACACCTCAGGCCTATCTCTGTCCTTCTGTATGTGTCAGTTACCATAAAAATATATGTATACTGACACACACATCAGCCTAATGTATGTAACAAACGTGCAAGCACACACACACTCATATAGAAAATGTGATGTCATGGTGGTGATATAAAATGTTGTTTATGATAGTTGACTTATAGAAAGATTATAATGATAAATTTTTGTAAGGCAAATATGTAAATGAAAATAAAGTTTCTTTGGTAGTTGAAAGATTATTGAATCTTTTGATACCCCATATGTAAAAAACTGGCAATTAAATATTTGGATGCATAAGGACACACTAATACACATATGTATATGTAGATGTGTTCAATTGTCCGTGGCCTAACGCATAAAAATTATCACACAGATATACATTCATGCACACCTCAGACCTATCTCTGTCTCTGTGTGTGTCACTCTCTCTCTTTATGTGTGTGTGTGTGGCCACAAAAATGAATGTACACTAACACACACATATACCCTCACATACACTCATCACACACATATACTTCTCAGCCATCAGCCTAACATATGGAATGAACACAAACACACACTCACAGACGCATACATACTTATATAAAAAAATGTAACGTCATTGTAGTATAAAATGTTGTTTACGATAGTTGACTTAAAAAAAGATTATAATGTTAAATTTTTGTAATGCAAATATGTAAATGAAAATAAAGTTTATTTGGTAGCTGAAAGATTACTGAATCTTTTGATACTCCATATGTCAAAGTTGGCAACTAAGTTTACAAATGCATAAGGAACATATGCACACACACATACAAACTTTGTTATATATATAATAATGAATGTGGCTATACACTACATAAAACCAAAAAGGAAAAATTTAATTGTCACTAGCTGTGACTGAAGGTGCAGGGTAGTACCTACATTGCTAGAAATAAGAGCTAAAAGACCCTTACAATATATCTGATATATATATTCACATAGAGAAAGAGATGACAAGCTTTTATCAGTTTACCAAAGCTACTCACAAGGCCCAGGGCTATAGTAGAAGGCACTTGCCCCAAGGTTCCATGTAGATGGGAAGCAAACATCTCAACCACACAGCTGCACCTGACCATGTCTGCATCCATATATATATATATATTTGTTTTTGTGATTCTCTCAGTATGTAGATCTGTGAAAAAAAAAAGTCATTTATACTCATCATATTCTTAATACTTTTTCTCTTTGAAAGGCTGCAGAAAAACTCCGCTCACTTCCAGATGCACATTACAAATTGGGACAATCAAAAAGTGACTAATGAATTATTTGGATATCGAACAACAATGAATGCAATTGTATTTTTTCTTCCTTTTTTTTTATAACACTGAATTGGCTTATATTTTAATAAACATATTTACAAATTGAATTTATTTTTTGGTAATAAATAATTAAAGTATTTAAATATATATTTTCCTAAAAATATTTATGTCTTAAATATTAATAAATTTTGTTCCAATTGAACTTATACAATTAAAACCCATCCAATTATTTAAATGACTCTATTGTTATCTCTTTGTTTCATTCATTGGACTGTGGTCATGCTGGATCACCATCTTAAAACAAATCGATCCCAGTGTTTTTTTTTTCAAGTCCAGTACTTATTCTATTGATCTCTTTTGCTGGGATTTGAATAAAAAAAAACAAAGAATCGGAACAAATATACCACAAGGCATATTTCTAATATGATACTCTAAATAATCCTTTCTACTAAAGGCACAAGGCCTGAAATTTTGGTGGGAGGGGACTAGTTGATTACATTAATCCCAGTGTTTTACTTGTACTTAATTTATGGACCATGTTGACCATGGCAAAGTTGACCTTTCAGAATGTGAAGACGGACAAAATGCTGCTAAGCATTTTGCCCAGTGTGCTAACAATTCTACCAGCTTACCACCTTCAATAATAATAATAATGGTTTCAAATTTTGGCATAAGACCAGCAATTTTGGTGTAGGGGTAAGTTGATTAAATTGACCCCAAAAGGATGAAAGGCAAAGTCGACCTTGGCATTATTTGAACTCCAAATGTAAAGACGAACAAAATACTGCTAAGCATTTAGCCCAGTAGGCTAATGATTCTGCAAGCTTGCAACCTTTCATGATAATAATAATATTGTTGCCTGTCCATTTGATATAAACGTGGTAGACAAAGAACGTGAGAAAAGCAGATAAATGCCAAGACTTGGAATGTAAACTTGAGTGCATGTAGAACTGCTATAAAGTTATCATTACCTGAGAATAGTTGCTGCTGCATCATCATCCTCTGTATCTGGTGTCCATTTTCCATGCTGGCATGGGTTAGACGGTTTGACTGGAGCTGGTAAGCCAGAGACCTGCACCAGGCTCCAGTTGTCTGTTCTGCATTGGTTTCTATGACTGGATATCCTTCCTAATGCCAACCACTTTACAGAGTGTACTGAGTGTCTTTTATGTGGCACCAGCATGGGTGCCTTTTACCTATCACCGGTATGTAATATTAATAAAAAATAATTATAATAATAAGAGAGCAAAAAATTTATTTCTTTATACAACAGTCTTTTTCTGGTAATGTTTTTAGGATGTTGATTTATTTAACCAATACTTCAATTATCACAGCCATTGATTCTGCTCCATATAATATATAATTACATACAAAAGCATTCAATTTATTCCTATGAAAATAACTGTATTGGTTGTATACATTTATATATATATATATATAAATTTGAAAGATTAAAAAAGGAAAGGTGATTGGTTGTGCCATTTTTATGCACTGATCATCAAAGAAAAATGTTAATTGGTTGTTAT
Organism: Octopus sinensis; assembly: GCF_006345805.1. NCBI lineage: Eukaryota > Metazoa > Mollusca > Cephalopoda > Octopoda > Octopodidae > Octopus > Octopus sinensis. The sequence goes on along the minus strand of NC_042998.1, from coordinate 138,529,406 downwards.
TATAGACAGGCACAAAAGAGCAGTTTGAAGATTGTGTTTTCTTTGCCTTTCATATCAGAAAGGTGATTTAATTGATGTGTAAGTGAAAACCACCATCTTCCTGCAGTCCACAACAGTATCTTGTCTTAATTTTGTTTACTCTTTAAGCCCTGAAGATAGAAAACAAATACATAGATATGTAAATAAAGATAAAACAATATTCTTTTAAATAACAATTTTTTAGAATTTAAAATGAATTTGTGCTTCATGAATAAAAAATACTTTTATTTTCTGGTTGAAGCTTATTCAATATAAAAGGTGTCTGCTGTTGTTACAAATACAGTCTGTCACCCATCATCATCATTAACATTTGCTTTCTATGCTGGCATGAGTTGGATGATTTGACATGGAGCAGGCCAGCTGGGAGCTGTCCAGACCAGTTGTCTGTTGTGACATGGTTTCTATGGATAGATGCCCTTCCTAACGCCGACCACTTAACAGAGTGTGGTAAGTGCTTTTTATGTGCCACCAGCACGGGTGCTTTTACACGGCACCAGCACAGGTGCTTTTTATGTGGCACCAGTACCTGAAAGGACAAGTCTGTATGTGTGGAAGACAGCAATTTTACTTAGCTATCCTTATATTTAATTTTTAAATATTCAGTGTTGTGACATTCAAGGTTATGATCCAAACTGTGTCACAGTATACCTGTGAGGTAGTTGAAAACAGCATTAACAATGAGGTCTCAATTCTTGCTTGAACTATTTTACTAACTTACTACTTGTAACTTTCTCTGTGAACAAGTTCACATTTCTTTTGAATTTAAACAATGCAACAATTCATGATTCATAGTATTTCAGTTTCATTTTCATATTCCATTGATAGCCTCAGCCTTTCACACAAGGGGATTTGTATTAAATGCCTGTAACATGAATAGAGTTGTATAAAATCTTCCAATTAAAAGAAAAAGTAGAAACTAAATTAATGTAAGTAAATAAAACTATTGTGATGGCTGTAAATGAGCATCATCATATAACCGATGTTGTTTGCTTCCATTCTTCTGCCTGGCCATGGAGAAATATTACCTATCTTAGAAACAAGGAAAGGTTGGTGATAGTGATAGGAAGGGCATCAAGCTGAAGAAAATCTGCCTCAACAAATTCCATTTGACCAGTGGTGGTGCCTTTTCAACAATTTTTAAAACATTTTAATTCACATGAACAATAGAAGCTGAATCTTTTTTTTTTTGTTAATTGCAAGGCCTTGGAAGAAATTCTGGGTCATTACTTGATTTGACCAACCTCTCATGTTTTTGAACTGTCTACTGATGTCATAACCCTCTCAACACTGGATGATCCTGTGGAGTTTTATCATTTTCAAATCACACCTACATCAGTCGCTGTAAGTTTCAAACATAACATTGTTACTGAAACATTAAATTACTGAATGGAGAATACAATTACACATAACTAATGAAATATTTTGTGTAATATTAAAGAAATGTGTTAAAAATTGTTTGGTATGTCTCATAGCACCTTTTATTTATGTGCTCACTCCTACTAACTTTAGAACCTGGCTATGCTACTGCAGCCAACCCAGAAGAGCATGAAAAAGTGGACATTAAAATGATTGGTCATTATGTCGAGCAGTCTCATTTGCATTATTTCCCCTTTCTCAGGTACCAATATTTCTTTTGCTATCAAAACCCTTTCTGTTAAGTTATGAACATCTGTATCACATACCTAGTACACTGCTTGTGCTTATTTGATCGATGCTATAGGCAATAAAAAGAAACACTTATCACAAATGGAACTTTAATCTAAACATTGAAGTATCACTCCCACTTGCGTTTCCCTTACAAAAGTGCAAACTCAATCCCTATTGGTTTCACCAGTCTAGAAAAGGTATGAATATTGTCTTTCCCTACACTACAGAAGTAACAACTCTTTGTTGCAAGTGCTGAAAATAGTTCAAATATTAAAAAAAAAAATCAAAAAAATTTGTTGGAAACATTTCACTATATTTTGATCATTGTCAGTGTCAAAGAGTTTACATTCATTTTTTTAAAATGAAAATTTAAATATTTTTACCATTCTTACCATGATTTTTACGTCCACTTTAATAAGTTCGATGAGTTAATTTCCACACAGCATTTCTGCATTTGTGGTCCTTTGCCATCTTTTTATGTGAGCATCCTGAGATCCCCCCACCACTTCTGATGGTCTATGTAAATAATCAGCTCATACCCAATCTATTTTGCAGGGTATTTCGGCACCTAAGCAACTATTGCATATTGTCAGGCTGCTTTCCTTAATTTCATATCCTTATCAGCCCTTTTTACCATATAGCTGTCAGCCTCAATAATTAGTCTGTCTGTTGGATCCTCCTGTATTAATTCCTCTTCCTGTACAAATTCTCATTCATATAATTATTTCCATGCCCTCTTTTTTTTCTGTATGAGAGTGTATGTGCTGCTGTTATTCTGTCTGCTTTTTAAAATTTTTTAAAAAATTGATTGATCTATTCTGATATATTACCTCACAATCAGAATCACCTCAATCCCTAGTGACATGGATTATCCCTTGATTTAAATATAATTTGTTTTCTTATATTAACATATTTTTACTTTTACACCCACTGGAAAATGGCTGCTAATGTCAGTTAGTACTCATACCTGAAGCATAGTGGCATTGTAATATGAGAGTTGGTGATGGTGGCAAGTCCTTAATCAAAGTTGAGAAGTGTCTTAAACAAAGCTGGGGCACTAAAAGCTATATTGCTTGAGGGAGAAGGTTTCACATGACAGAGATGAGATTTTCAAAAAAAAAAAAAAGCCAGGAAGCATTCTGTAACACCCATAAAAAGTGAGAAACTGGTTGTCATACCGATTTATCTTAGCTGAAGTGTGGTAAAAATAAAAGTGGTTAATGGTGCTACCAGAAATAGATGTTGTATGAGTACCATCATGAAATACTTGTCTTAGGCTGAATACAGCTGAGTCCTTCCAGAGGGAATGAGAGTGAGAGAAAACGAGAAGAATCAACCCCAGTATTAGACTGATATTTTATTTATCGATCCAGAAAGAGTGAAAGTCAAATTTGACTTAGATGGGATTTCAACTCTGACTACAGGGAACCAGAACAAATACAAGATATTTTATCCTTATCCAGCATGTTAAAGTCTTGGCCAACAACATCACCTTAACCCTTTAGTATTCTATCAAATGCAATGCTTATTTATTCATACTGAATTGTTCATGCATTATTTCGTATCTTTGAGATTTTGGCAAGGCCAGATCTGGCCTGTTTAAATGCTAATGTGAAGATTATTAACTAAAGCATATTGCTGATACTTAATTTTATTAAGACCAATAAAAAAGCAAAGTAGATTTGGCAGGATTTAAACCGTAAAACGATTAAAGCACCAAACTAGTAACAACAAAGCATTTGGTTCAGTATAATACTGTCATAGGCATCCCCACCCCCACCACCTTTGTCTTCTATCATATTTATATTAAAAAAAAACAATAACAGAAACTATTACCTGATAGTATCCTGTGTGGTAACCACTCATATACCATGACATTAACATACTACAGAGAGCTTCATTATTATCCATGTCCCAGCTGGCCATTGGAGGAGGTGGTGGAGGGATATTTGGCAAGTTCTGGAAAAAAAAACCAAAAAGAATTCTATTAACTTGAAAATATTGTCAAGTTGGTGTACATGAAAAGAAAAAAATTGCGGAATGTTGTTTTGTTACATCAGTTATTCAATGTTAGCAATGGGTAGGTTAATTTTGTCAGAGAAGTTTCTACCACAAGTTCTATAATTCTGAAGTTGGTAAAGGTGGGGTTGAAAAGCTTCCCAGCTATGTGGTTTTGAGTTCAGTCCCAATGTGAGGTACTTTGGGGAAGTGTCTTCTACTCTACCCAAAACCTGTGACAGGATTTGGTGGACAGAAACTGAAAAAAGGTTCTGCATGTGTGTGTGTGTCTTTGTTTGTCTTGACTTCATGTGGTGGTTGTAAATGGGTATCAGCATCATACAAACAATGTTGTTCACTTCCAGTGTTCCATAGGAAGTATGCCTGACCTTGGGAAATATCTTGTTTAGAAACAAATGAGGGTTGGTGACAGGAACAGCATCCAGTTGTAGAAAATCTGCTTCAGTAAATTCTGTCTTCTTAGCGCTTCTTTATCCCTTGTGATGTCATTGTTTTATTATTGTAGTGATACACGTGTTTTGCATGACAATGTAATGTGATCCAAACCTGGTGGTTATGAGATGAAAGCTATTTAACATGCAACTGCAGCTTTATGGTGATTACTTTGGTTATTAAGGCCAACAAAAGAAAGGGGCTATGCATGACTACTTGTTTTACTTCCCCAAACTTTTGCCCTGGGGTTACATCAATGGGCTTCAATGAGGTAACAAGGCCCTCTGTTCAAGATAAGAAATACATTCTATTTAGCAATAATAGTTTCTTCTGTTTGTGACTTACCATATATTACAATAGATTTTGTTCAGAGAACCAGTGTTTCTGAACCTTCATTCACCTAACTTTTGTAATGGCCCTCCTTTTGAATTCTAATACTCCCCATTTCATTCTTCTTTTGGTCGCCTCTTCTCCCTCTTTTCCCAACTTCTGGGCACATAATCTACTTGTCAAAGTGTTCACATTTGTCTATGAAACAAACTTTTGAGTTAAGATAACCAGGGGCTTGAAATGATTGCCACATTGAAATGTGACAAAAGTACTATACTACCAATTTCATCATCATCATCAACAACAACAATGACATTTAACATCCATGTTCCATGTTGGCATGAGTTGGATGATTTGACAGGATCTGATGAGTCTGAAGACTGCATTGTGCACCAGTGTCTCATTTTGTAGGGTTTCCATGGCTGGATGTCTTTGCTAATGCAGACCACTTTATAGCATGTACTAGGTGTTTGTTTTTGTGCCACCAGTACTTGTGCTACCAGTACAGGTTGTACTTTCTCATAAGAAGATATGAATGTTAGAGCTTCCACTTTCTCCATTTTAAATTTCATGAGTTTCAGCTTTTAGAATACAACAATATCTGCAACTATTCCCAGTAAACCGAATTAGTTATGGGCAACACATAGTACAAACTGGCATAACTTACCATGTGTCTGTGTGGAGAAGGCATTCCTGCCCAAGGTGGTGCATACATTCCAGCAAAAGGGTTCTGAAATGCAAGTTGAAACTTCAAAGTCACTGACAATGTAAGAATAGTGATTTCAAAGTGAGTTTAAACAAAGCTTCACTAAACTTACTTGGTTTATTTAGCCAAGAATATTGTCATCTCCAAGAAGAAAGATTATATCAGACGGCAAATTCGATGCTATGAAATCATATACAAAACAAAAAGCAACAAAAAAAAAAAGAAAAAGAAATTTGCTATTTTCCAATTCAAGTCAAATTATGCACTGAGTAATGTAAAGAGTTATTTCCCTTGTATAACTTGTTTTCTTTGAAACAAAGAAACCAGAGTCCAACGTTGTCTCAGAGATTGCTATGATTGTGGATTGGACTATAAAGGAATTTTCACAAAGTATGGACATTAATTTGAAGAATGCAAAAGAAAAAAAAAGCTACATAAAAACAAGAAGCATTACCCAAAGGCAGTAGGTACCATGTGAAAGTACCAATCTATCAATTTATTGCTTGGCAAAGGTAAATGAGGTTGTATGAAGCGATGTTTTGATGTATTTTCTATTCAATTAAATAAATAATTTTTGTGTTAATCTTACAATAAATTCGTTATTCTCTGACTGCAGTGGTAAAGTCTCACTTAGAAATGATGTGCGATCTCTTTGATTTACATACACACGCATACTTCAACATGTCAATTTGAGTTACGTCCTTTTCGACTTAGGAAATTGATGAAAACAAATAAACTTCAACTTCAATCGATTTATCCAGCTACATATCAGTCTCAGCAAACATTTAAAAGCATAAAAAAATTTTTTAAAAAGCCAAAAAACAAAAACTGAAGTGGAAAACCAAATTACATGTGAAAATAGATACAAACAATTTTTTAAACAAATATAAGCTAATAAAATGTTTTTCCATGTGACCTCGCTTTTCAAGTTAAGTAGCATATCTTGGAACTAATAACTGATTGCAAGTTGAGGTATGTTTGCAATTAAAAAGAAACAAGAAAGATAGAAAAAACTATGTTGTTACATAGTTTTAGGCCAGCCCTCACAGAACAGATCCACAGTGGAGCTAGGTTTCTTGCAGATGTATTTAGAGTAAGTATGTAGAAGTGCTTGTACTCAGAGAATGGGAGAGAGAATGTGTGATTTAATTAGTACATATAGCTGTTTATGTTTTATGGAAGTTGTATCTTTATCTTTTACTAGTTTCAGTTATTGGACTGTAATCATGCTGGGGCAATGCCTCAATGGATTTTAATCAAATAAATCAACCTCAGTACTTATTTTTTTCAAGTCTGTCACATATTCTATTGGTCTCTTTTGAAAAACCACTAAGTTAGGTATTGATCAGGCTATAGTGGAAGACACTAGCACAAGGTGTCATGCAGTAGAACAGAGAATGTGTCACTGCTGTACTCCATTCAGGAAATTAGAGATTCTGGAAGGGCAGCATTTGTACAGTACATACACTTGGTGTTTAACCAGTGCTTTTTGTGTTGATTGCTTAAGTGGGGTTAAGTATTTTTTTATTAACAGAAAAATGGGAATGGAGTCGAAAGCTTTCTTGATGTCAGTGGTAACCAGACTGGTATGTATATACATATATGTATATGGGGGTGTGTGTGTGTGTGTGTATATATATATATATATATATATATATATATATAAAACATCACCATCATCATCAGGATTCAAATTTTGGCACAAGGTCAAAATTTTGGGAGAAGGAATAAGCTGATTACATTGACCCCAGTGCTCAACTGGTACCATTTTATTGACCCTGAAAGGATGAAAGGCATAGTTGACCTTGGTGGAATTTGAAGACAGATAAAATGCTGCCAAGCATTTTGTCCAGCTCACTGCTTCAATGCACTCACACACACACACACACACACACACACACACACACACACACAAATGTATATGTGTGTGTGTGTGTGCATTAAATGTTTTGCATTTTTATTTCAAAAGCTTTTATTTCTGGCTTACATTTTGAAAGCCTGTATGTTTAGCATAGTGTTGTTTCTGAGTCTATGAATATCATTTGTAATATCTATAAATGGAATGCAAGTTTTCATGTATATTATAAAAGCACTCCATTGTGAAAAGGTTTGTTTAATCTGATCTGGGTAGAATTTTAGAATGGTGGTGGTGTGCTCTGATAGTAAGAATGCTTCCCAAATCATTAACACACGAATACCATGGTAAAATCTTTGAGATTTTTAAAGTGTTTCTTAATCCGTAAGCACTGTATTGGAGAATTTTTTACTTTTTGTGTCATGGTTACAAAAATTGTTTATGTATATAAAATGATTATTTTTAAATGTATTCTAAATAGAGCAGTGATGTTGGGAAGGGAGATAACAACGACATTTCCTAGTTTTATCATTGCTGTCGCTGCTACAGTTATTGTCATAATAATAATAATAATAATAATAAAACCTTTCTACTAAAGGCACAAAGCTGGAAATTGAGGGGGAAGGGTAAAGTCAATTGCATCAACCCTAAGTGTTCAACTGGTACTTATTTCATCAATCCTGAAAAAATGAAAGGCACAGTTGACCTGAGTGGTATTTAAACTCAGAACGTGAAGACGGATGAAATAATAATAATAATCCCTTCTACTATAGGGCACAAGGCCTGAAATTTTTGGGGAGGGGATGCTAATTAATAACATCAATCCCAGTGCTCAACTGGTGCTTTTTTTTATCAACCCCAAAAGGATTAAAGACGAAGTCAACATTGACAGAATTAGAACTTAGAATGTAAAGATGGATGAAGTGATGATGATAATAATAATAATAATAATAATGGTTTCAATTTCAGGTGCAAGGTCAGCAATTTTGAGTGGAAGGGATTAGTTGATTACATCAACCCCAGTACTTGGCTAGTACTTTATTTTTTTGACCCCTGGTAGGATGAAAGGCAACAATGAAATCATTAGAATGTAAAGTGTCAGAGGAAATACCACAAAGTATTTTTCTGACACTCTAATGATTCTGAGATCTTGTCTCCTAATAATGATAATAATCATAATGTCCTGATGCAGTGCCAGGCAGTGACTCTCATGGTTTCTGATCTTAACTGATTGGATGTGTGATCATGTACATGTTTTGTCTTGGTATGAAAAATGGGCTACAGCAAATATTCTGCTCAATACTACAGATAGGCTTGTCAGTTGCTTGAACATAACCAGTTGAACATGTCCCTTAATGGCTGACAATATGAGCATCTCTGATCATGAGCAGAAGTAGTGGGGAGCAATTCTTTGGGGTTTGAATAATTCAGCTCTAGAAACAGATGTTTTGTTCATTATCTTTAAACAAACCTTATTCAGGGACATTTTCAGTGGAATGGGCTACTCAACCTGAAGGAAATTCTAACTGGGCCCCACCTGCAAAGTCATGTGCTGTTTATCTTGATATGCAATCACCATGTCGTGCACATATGGTTGTGATGCATGTGACTGGTGTACCCTTATCAGTTGGGTAGTAATGATGAGTATACTGGGCTTCATATATTTGTACTCCAGTGTCACTTTGATGGCATGTATAGCTCACTCGCTCAATAACAGTAAATAGTGGTGGTGGTAGTAGTAGTTAGTACAAAATGAAGAGAAAACAAAAGATACAGAAAAATACTTACTGCACCATTAGGCATTCCTAAGAATGGTGGCATCCAGGGATTTGAACTGCTTTTGTCACAATTTTTACCTTTAGCTGATTTGTTTTTACCAGATCGCCTTTTGTGACTTTTCTGTGATTGTGCTGGTTCATTGTGGTAACATTTGCTGGAATCCATCTAAAATTTTAATATATAAGAATGCTAATTAAAATAGATGTAAATAAGCATTCCTTACTGTCATCCATCATTCTTCTCTTCCTAATTCCATACCTTTTACCTCCTACCTATTTCACCCAATTTCTCACTCTTACCACTTTCTGTCTACATATGAAGCTCCCCTGGTCCTGCATTCCCAATAAGTTACAACCAGTTTTTTTAACTTAGAGCGTGTAAGATGGTGCTGTCTCTCTTTAATTTCACTCCTGTTAATTCTTCCCAAGGAAAGATTTTATTTAAGACGTTTGACTTTCCATTTCCCACAGCAACTTTACTGTACTATTTTTATCACTTTTACTAAATAATACAAGTCTGGCTGATGCAGACCAATAACAGTCTCTTTGGATTCTATTTGATTGTACACAGGGGTTCTGAAAAGTTCCTGACTTTGGTTAAAAGAAAATACAGGAGGATCAGTTAATTATGATTTTATTCAACATATTCCCTTCTCAGATTCACACATTTATTGGAGTGGCCCTTCAGTATTTCTAAGCCCTGTAAAAGAACTTGGAAGGTTGGGCCTCCATCCAGGCCTTTCACAATACCCTTAAAGCCAGGAACTTTTCAGAACTCCCTTGTATATGCTCTCTTACTGCTGATCATACAGCAAGCCACCAATAGCTCTCTCTCCTTTACCTGGGCTGCTGCCTTTGATCACAGGTTTGCTGAATCAAGTGACAGGGATTCCATGACAACAACAGATTAAACAATAAAAACTAATTGACTAATTGATAAAACTCACAATAAGATACACTAATTGTGTGAAGAATGAGAATCATCACAATAATCAGTGATTTTTAGTTGTTATTGTTTTAAGGATGTAATCCAGACAAATCTGAAAAACAAAAGTTAATAAAATCAGGACTCTAAGTAATGGATGTTGAAATAAATAAATTAAATATACCTGAGCATCTGAAGTGAAAGATTTGGAATCAGGTAAAAGCAGGTCACATAACTGTTGCTGTTCTTCATTGCCATAACCAGAGTAGCGGACAAAACAAGTATCATCTTCATAGTTGATTGATATTATTTTGGCTTCATAAAGTAAACAGTCTTCTGTGTAGGTAGCCAGGCACTCATCTCCAACTTTCCACTGAAGGACAACAACATACCAGAAAATAACCAAATTATTATTTGCAGCATTATACATAATTATATACATGTACACTGAGGCATGCCTCAACATAAGTGTTAATAGCACATGCATGCACTTCATACATCTTTCTTGCATTATACTGTGTTGTACATACATAACTTGTGTTTTGTCATAGATGTGAGAAGAGATAGTACTACAATCACGATCATTTCTTGCAAAACAAAATTACAAATAGCACACATGTTCAGCCAGTCTATTTCTCAGACCATTAACTCATATAATTATAATTGTTTCCAGTAGTGGTACAAAGCCTGACATTTTCTTTTAGTTGATTCTGTCAACTTTAGTATGTGACTAGTACTTCAATGACCCCCAAAAGAATGAACGGCAAAACTGATCTTGGTCCTTATGAGTTTGCTCAATCTACTAGAAATAGCAGTCAAAGCTGTACACAAAACACAGTCCACCATCTTAAAAATGGAAGAAAACATTGGATAACATAATCTTAGATAAACCATGCCTGCCTGCCTCTCTGTCCGTATGTTAAACATTAACTCATAATTATTTCCAACATAGGTACAAGGCATTGGTGTGTGATTAAGAAATTTGCTTTCCTTGCTTTAAAATGATCAAAATTAAAACCTTTCATCATGGTGATTTATGTTCCAAAACCTGATTTTTAACAACAAAATTATTTTCCTAAATCTCCATTATTTCCAAAATTAATTGAGACAAAGTCAGCATATTTCAACAATGTATGGTAAGAAAAAGGTTGAGACTGATAATTTTTGATGAATATTTGAACAATCTTATTGATAAATAAACTATCAATAATAACCTGAATTTGTTGATTTACTATTTTCTAACATTTACTAAAAAGTAAAGTAAGTAATAGTCCTTATTATTAAAAAGAATTCTTTTACTTTTAATTCTGCTTCATTCTGTCTTTCCAGTTTTACTTCTCATCTTAACTCTCAAGTTTAATGTCACTTTTTTTTATTCTAACGACAGTTCATTATTGTTTCATTCTTTTACTTGTTTCAGTCATTTTGACTGCAACCATCCTGCACAGCACTGGCTTGAAGGGTTTTAGTTGAATGAATCGATCCCAGGTCTTAGTTTTTAAACCGAGTACTTATTCTATAAGTTTCTTTTGCCGAACTTCTAAGTTATGGGGGATGTAAACTCACCAACATGGGGACAAACACAGACATAAAGACACACACACATGCATATATATATAGTGTTATTATGTTAAACTGTCGTATGTCCAAATTTGGCCAAATGTGTTTTGTTTAATATTTATTTTTGCTTGCAATAGCTGGTTCTTTTGGTCAAACTATAGTATCTCCAGCTGCTTCAGATACCAAGATATGAAAATTGTCAAAGTGTAGTGCAACGGTTTAGCATTTTTCAAAAGTGTAGTAAGTCCCACATATGACAGTTTTGCAAAAACATTTCTGACTGAAAATATCATACATGCATGGAATTACGATTTTATGCACCCAACAAAGGATTATTAAGCTGACACTGTTGCTAATGTAAAAAGAAATGGAATGGTGAAACTATTTTTTTTGTTTTCTTAAAAAGTAACGTTTTGGACTTATGGCACTTTTGCATAATAGCAATGATATACAACAGGCTTCTACCAAATCCACTCACAAGGCTTTGGTTGGCCTGAGGCTATAGTAGATGACACTTGCCCAAGGTGTCATGCAGTGGGACTGAACCTGGAACTGTGTGGTTGGGAAGCAATCTTCTTACCACACAGCCATGCCTGCACCTGTATAGATAGTTAATATACGAATTTTAGAATTTTCAAAAAACCATCTTGTTTATATCATCACCATAATCAGTTAATGTCTGTTTTTTTTTTCTATGCTGAAATGAGTTGGACAGTTCAACAGGATCTGGCAAGTTATTGGACTGTGTTAAGCTCAAATGCTTGCTTTGGCATGGTTTCTGCTAGTATTGGTGAAATACTAGCAGAGAAAGATAATAAATAAAGATAAATGACAAAAATAAACAAACACTCTGTCAGCCTTGAGTCAAATGATGAAAACCAATCATTTAAAAATTTTTTACCTTGCATTTATTTTTCTTCTTTGTTTGTTTTTTGCTTTTTCTACTTTGTTGACAATTTACATTCTCATTAGTTGGGCTTTGCTCAGAGTCCATTTTATCATCAAGTTGTGCCTGAAACATCAATTTAATCAACAAATCACTATCTATCAAATCAACACCAGAATGATCATACACATACATAAAAAAAAACCCCAAAAAATCCCAAACAATAAACTCAAGACAAGAACATATACAGATGTCATATTTTACTCAACATGGTCAATCAATGCATATTGCAATGATTATGCAAAACAGCAATGTCATGAGAAAAGAAACTGAAAATATAATTTACAGACCTTTATGTTATCAACTGCATTGTCATAAGCTTTAATAAGTGCTGTATCATCCCAGATATCAGAATCATCTGTGTCCTGTGAATGAAAAATTATGGAGTGAGAATAAACTATTTCAATATAATAACTATGGGCTCATGTATTAAATAAATGAGTAAATTTGATAGTAGAAAGAAGTGTACAAAGCCCATTGATCCTTGAGACACATCTATCAAATGTTAAGAGTTATGTTTTATCTCTTAACTTGTTTGAGTTATTAGACTGTGAGTATGCTGGTGTTCCACCTTGAAGAATTTTAGCCCAACAGACAACCCCAATACTTATTTTTTTTAACTGGCACTCAATCTATCAATCTTTTTTGCCAAACCATGAAGTTATGGCAACATAAACACACCAACACCAGTTATCAAACAGTGGTAGGGGACAAACACAGACACACATATATATATATATATACATACATGTATATATATATTTTTTCCTTTTTTATTTTATTTTTATTTGTTTCAGTTATTTGACTGCGGCTATGCTGGAGCACCGCCTTCAGTCGAACAAATCAACTCCAGGATTTATTCTTTGTAAGCCTAGTACTTAAACTATTTGTCTCTTTTGCTGAACTGCTAAGTTATGGGGACGTAAATACACCAAAATTGGTTGTCAAGCAATGGTTGGAGGACAAAGACAACACAAACATATATATATATATATATATATATATATATATACACGATAGGCTTGTTTCAGTTTCCATCAACCAAATCCAATCATAAGTCTTTGGTCGGCCGGAAGTTATAGTAGAAGACACTTGCGCAAGGTGCGACACAGTGGGACTGAACCCAGAACCATGTGGCTGGTAAGCAAGATACTTACCATACAGCCACTCTTGCACTTATATAACCACTCCTGCACCAATATATGTGTGTATATATATATATAAAAACATATATACATACACACACACACATCATCGTTTAACATCTGCTTTCCATGCTAGCATGGGTTGGACGATTTGACTGAGGACTTGCGAACCAGATGGCTGCATCAGGCTCCAATCTTGATCTGGCAGAGTTTCTACAGCTGGATGCCCTTCCTAACGCCAGCCACTCTGAGAGTGTAGTGGGTGCTTATATGTGCCACCAGGACAAGGGCCAGTTTGGTGGAACTGGCAACAGCCACGCTCAAATGTTGTTTTTTATGTGCCACCTGCACAGGAGTCATTCCAGCGGCCCTGGCAACGACCTCGCTTGAATGTTTTGTTCACATGCCAGTAAGGCGATGCTGGTAACGATCACGCTCAAATGGTGCCTTTTACGTGCCACCGGTATGGAACTCAGACAGCTGCTCTGGCAGTTATCCAGCTCGGATGGAGCTGTTAGCACTCCACTGGCATGGGTGCCAGTCATCGAATTTGGTTCAATTTCGATTCCGATTTCACTTGCCCCTACAGGTCTTCGCAAGCAGAGTTTAGTGTCCAATGAATGGAGGTTGGCATGGATGCCAGTCGTCGAATTTGGTTCGATTTCACTTGCCTCAACAGTTCTTCGCAAGCAGAGTTTTGTGTCCAAAGAAGGAAAGGTATGCATAAGTGGGCTGGCTACATCCCTGGAAAGGCCATCGATTATGGTCTCACTTGTCCTGTCGGGTCTTCTCATGCACAGCATATTTCCCAAGGTCTCGGTCACTAGTCGTTGCCTTGGTGAGGCCTAATGTTTGAAGGTTATGCTTCATCACCTTATCCCAGGTTTTCCTGGGTCTACCTCAACCACTTTTTCACACAGCTATCTTCATACATTCTCGCCACATGACCATACCAGCGCAATCGTCTCTCTTGCACACCACATCTGATGCTTCTTAGGTCCAACTTTTCTCTCAAGGTACTTAGACTCTGTTGAGTATGCACACTGACATTACACATTCATTGGAGCATACTGGCTTCATTCCTTGTGAGCTTACGCATGTCCTCAGCAGTCATGGTCCATGTTTCACTGCCATGTAGCATGGCTGTTCATACACATGCGTCATACAGCCTACCTTTTACTCTAAGCGAGAGGCCCTTTATCGCCAGCAGAGGTAAGAGCTCTCTGAACTTTGCCCAGGCTATTCTAGCAGCTACACTTTCAGCACACCTGCCCCCGCTACTGACTTAGGTAATGGAAGCTATCAACTACTTCTATTTTTTCTCCCTGGAATGTAGCGGAAGTTGTTCTCTACACATTTT